>NC_045775.1:34960760-35262717 GCF_008692025.1 Phocoena sinus
GCCTTGCGGCCAAAAAACCAAAACATAAAAACAGAAGCAATATTGTAACAAATTCAATAAAGACTTTAAAAAAATGGTCCACATAAAAAAAAAAAATCTTAAGAAATGCATGTGCCTCGTGGCCGACGTACATGGCTGTTTTATCACAGCACATGGTAATTAAAGGCATAGCATCCAGTGTCACCTGGCCCTCAGCTCGGCCAGGTCACCGTGTACTTTTGACCAATTCAGTTAGCCTTTCTGTGCCTCGTTTCCTCATTTATAAAATGACAGTATCTACTCAGAATGTTGCTGTGAAGTGGGCCCAGGGTGCTGTACACAAAGGTACCCAGCACATAGTTATTAATATTAGCTATTACTAGCTATTAATATTAGTGATGGAAGGGATAGCAAAAATAATGCTAATAATAGCAGTAGGGGAAATGGCACTATTTTATGATAGAGACAAAATAGAGAACATTATGCAGCCATTAAAAGCGATGTCTCTGAATAACTTAATAAAATGGGAAAATACTAAAGTTATCATATGAAAGCAAGATTCAGAGCTACACCTAGCAGGTTTCTAATTATGTAGCCATACATGTATAATCCAGGCAGTGTTCACCATGGCATCCCTGAGTGGTGGGATTATGAACGAGGTATACATTTATGTTTGTCTTTCCTATATTCTGCACGTTTTCTACAATAAACAGTATTTACTTTTATTATTAAAAATAATTCATGCAAGTTATTTAAAACAAATAAGAAAAAACTTATCAGGCTCTTCTAGGGAGCAATCCTGCAAACTCCCCCCAAACCCTCCTCAGCTGGGAGGAAGCCCCTATGTGTCTGTAGATGTGGGAGGTGTCCTTCCATGGTTATGGGGAGAGGAGGAAAGGCCTAGAGAATTCTAGGGAGGGGGCCATACCCCTTAGGCCCCACAAATATCAGGGAAAGCTGGAGTGGGCGGCAGGGCTGGAGCGATGGTCTGGGCCAAAGTCAAGCCCTTTCTGGGCAGGCTACAAGGTGTTAGTGGCCATTAAACAACTTAGAAAGAAATCTTAGAAAGTGGAATTTTAGAGGCCTGTCCTGTGATGAGGGACAGGCCAGGCCTAGCCTGGAGCAGAGGTGCAGATCCTGAACAGCAGAAAATCCTGAACAGCCACGGGCAATCCAGAAGGAATGATGCTCTGTTTGGAAGTAAATGATGTTTGGGGCCTGTGGCTAACTAGAAGATGAACTGTACTGGCCGTTGGATCGAATCTGGCCTCCGCAGCCTGGAAAGGCCTTACAGGCAGGCGAGGGCAGAGAGGGGCTGAGGGTGCAGAGAACCCATGTGTATTAAGCACCTAAACCCTGTGCCAGGCTCTGTGCACATACCCTACCCACACTGCAACCTTCCACCGGCCAGGGGCCGGTGTCCCCCGTGAGCTGTGAGGAAACAGTCTCAGAGAGGTGATGTGATGGGCCCTGCCAAATCACATGGTTGGTAAGAGGCAGACTCCAGGTCCAGCTGACTCCCAGCCCAGGCTCCCTCGCACCTGTGCGCCCCAAGGGAAGGAGTCAGGTAACTGGAGTGTGTGTGTGGTGGGTAGAGCCCGGGCACCTGAAAGGCTGTTGCAGAGTCCTCAGTTCAACCAGGAGGAGAATTTGGCTCAGTGACTCCCTTCCCTCACCAGGGAGGAGCCTGGCCCCTGGACTCTCCTCAGATTCAAGGACAGGCAGGGACAGAGAGGATGTTGACCCTCAGCCCTGTGGCTGCCAGGGCCTGTGGCTGGCACTCTCCCCCACCGCAGGTAGGACCAAGCCATCACAGATTGAGGGGAATTCCCAAATCCCTCCCAACCACCTGAGGGTCCCTCCAGAGTGGGGACACCTGCTCAAGCCAGCCCTCCTCACCCACCAGCGACCCAGCTGAGTCAGGGTTTGGTTTGGGCCCCTAAGTGGATACCCATCCACTTGGGGAGACCTTGAGGTGGGGCTGGGACAGAGGTGGTAGGGGGCAAGAAGGGGAGGAAGGAGGGAGGGAGACGGGAGAGGTGGGCACTGAGACCTGGGCTCACAGGGTGGAAGCCTCTGGAAGACAAGATGGGGGTCCTGAGGCTGACTGAGGCAGGCAGGAAAGACCCTGTGACCAGCCTCATCTCCCCCACTGGGGCCACTCCCAATCCAATCCCATCTTCTCTCTGTAGTTTTGATTTTCCTGCTGACGTTTTCCAGAGGAAAACGGCCTCCAGTGAGGTGTGTTGTGAGAAGTGGGTGGCGGGAGAGGGGCGGGGCCTAGGACGGGAAGAGGCGAGGGGTTGGCTGGCCCGGGGTCCTCCTCACTCTGCCCTCCCCCACGCCTTAGGTGCTCGGCAAATGCTTGTTAAGCGAGTGATTCTCCTATGTTCCCTCCAGTCCCCGGCTGCGGCTGAGACACCAGTGGTGGGGGGGTGGAGCCTGGTGACCAAGCTGAACCCCGGACCTTGAACCCCAGCATCAGGCCCCCCATACTGAACCTTTGCCACCAGAGATTCTGATAGCTGGGAAACCATCTGTGTCTCTCAAGGGGGCCCATCTTTTTTCTTTGAGTTTACTTTTGTTTGTTTACTTTGGGGTTGATAGCACAGAAATACAGTTCAAAATTCAAGGTACAGAAGGGTATTTAGTACAAATTCCCCCTCCCACCTGCCCACCCCTCCATCAAATCGCTCCTAGCAACTGATGTGTCTTGTGCCCTCTAGATAAGGAGGGGGCCTCCCAGCCCTCTAGATAAGGAGGGGGTCTCACTTTGGAGGCCAATCTTGCATTATTCAGGTTTGGGGGCGAGGGGGCCAGGGCATCCCCCCCGGAGCATGGACGGCCTCTGTGTCTGGGGGCTGATGCCCAACAGCTGGAGCCTCTCACACCCGCAGAGGCTGGACTCTTTCCCGGGAGTTGTCAAGGGTGTCACTGGATGCCCACAACTTCGAGGCAGCAGTTTTACCCTGTGGTTTCAGTTGTGCCCCCTTCACCCATCAGTCATCTGATCACCCGCCTCTCTCATCCACAGGCTCTGGCCCTGGCAGGGGAAGTGTCCCCTCCCCCGGGGCTGGGTCGATGCGGGGTTGGGGGGGAGGGGGGCAGTCTGCGGCCTACCTCCTCACCCTCCTCGATGTGGTAGTCCTTCCTGGTGTTGGGACCCCCGACGAACATGATTTTGAGCTGCTTCTGGTGCCTGCAGTGGATGAGAGGGGAGAGGTCCTGAACCAGCTCGTGGTTGTACAACCAGAAACTAACACAACCTTGTAAAGCGATTATGCTCCAATAAAGATATGAAAAAAAAATCCCACCTCATGGGGCTGCTGGAGAATTAAATGAGAGGATGTGAAAACACTTGGCAGTCTCGGGCTTGTCAAGGTGTTAGTGATTGGAGCTGTGTGGTTTGAGGAGCCGCCCTGCTGGAGATGTTAAGCGGACCCAGCAAACTCAGGACTGTGAACCCGGAGCTGGGGCGCACACGAGGCAGGGCCACCCAGGCGAATGAGGGGGAAGGAGGTGAAGGGTCCACAGGGGAGGGCCTCAGAGGTCTGCCGGAGGAAGACGGTCAGCCCTGTTGGGTGCTGGGGCAGAGGTGGCCAGGGAGGGCCTGGTGGGGGTCTGTGAGCGCCCAGCTGCAAAGCGGGGCCTGGGAAGAGCACCAAGTGGAGATCC
Organism: Phocoena sinus; assembly: GCF_008692025.1. Classification (NCBI taxonomy): domain Eukaryota; kingdom Metazoa; phylum Chordata; class Mammalia; order Artiodactyla; family Phocoenidae; genus Phocoena; species Phocoena sinus. The sequence goes on from NC_045775.1 coordinate 34,964,415, forward strand.
TCCTGCAGAAGCTGACCCTCTGACTTTGCCCTCTGCCCGCAGCTTCCTGAACGGAGTGTGCGTGTACGACTGGGCTGTCCCCAGGCCTCCGTTCTACAATTGATTCTGGGGTATCCTCCCCACCCCCCAATTTCAGTGGGGTTTGGAGCGCTGTTTCTCAGCCCTGGGGGACAGGGCTGCCGTCTGGCATCGGTATCTCTTTAGTCTCCGTCACCCAGCCATCCTCAGACGTCAAGGCAGCACGCAGTCACCAGAAAGAGGAACAGACGAAGGTGGTGAAACCCGGAATAGCCCGTCCTCACCCTTCCCTCAACATCACAAGAATGCCATCCCCCTTTCTGCAAGCTTCTGGGTTGACGAACTCCGAGCTGGAGGTTGAGGGGTGCAGATGGAGGAGAAGGGGGTGAGGACAGAGGGCAGGAAGGTGGGGGCGTGCGTGGGACTCACAGGAGCTGGTTGCAGACCGGGGGCAGGAAGGAGGCGCGGTTCTCCTGCACCCAAGCCTTCACTCTCACGGGGCTCTCCATGGTCCCCCAGGAGCCGCGCTCCAGAGCCTTGTGTTCCGCGCCGTCAGAGGGGCGCGCCTCTGCCCGACCGCCTATTGGCCGCCTAGTTAATCAGCATCCCGAGGGTCAAAGGGCGGGGCAACCATCCGTGACGCGCTGTGGCCCCTCTCGGACTTTGGTCTGGAGCCCCCGCGCGCTCCGCGCCGCCTAGCCCAGCCTCGCAGCCTGGGCGCCCCGCCCACCCGCGCCGGAGTAGGGCGCCCGATCCGGCCGTAAGTCACAGGATCGAGAAACTTCCTGGTCCCTTGTCCCCAGACTTTCCGCCTGGGCCCCAGAGAAACCCCAAAGAAATCCTATAAGGGGGAGAAGGCGGGTTTGTAAACCAGAGCGCCTGAATACAGGGGTGCTGGCACTGGGTTGGGGCCTCAGTTTCCTCATCTGAAAACTGGGAATGTCTACACAGCCATCTCGGGGTTGCATAGCGGCCACCATAGGCCCCGATTGATGTTAGTCCCCTATCCTTTCACGAGGACAGAGGTCGGGCCAGGGTCCGCAGATTTCTTGGGGGCTGCTTGCTCGGCTCTTCCTGTGGCTGGGTCGGGAGAGGACAGGAGGAGCAGCGGGGGGCGCAATGCTGGGAGCCCCGGACGCAAGACAGGTACTCGCTGCGCCGGGCTGGGGGGCGCCGTCCACTCACCTACGTTCGCAGGTGGCGGGCAGAGCACCGACAAGGTGCCTGGCACTGTTCTCAGCTCCTTTCGTGTCTTGGGGGCATATTCAAGTCACACCACAATTTATGAGGAGTTTTACAGATGAAGAACCGGGCACTCGGACCTCAGGAATCTGGGATCCGGGGTGCGGAGGGCGGACAAACCTAATGGGCTAACGATTCCAGCCTGGGGTGAGAGGCGCTAACCCGGGACCCTCGGGGCGCAGGGAGACCCGATGCTTGCCTGTGTGGGTGCGGAGGAGGGGGAAGGACGATTGGACACCTGCTTTCTTCCCGACTCAGAATTCTTAGGAAGATTGCGCCTGTGTGTTGGAGGAGGGAGGTGAGGGTGGAGGAGAAGGAACATAGCTCAGACACCAGCATCCAGACTGTAGAGCTTAAGAAACTCGAAACTCCTCCGACTCCTGTCCCCCATCCCATCTTGGCCACTCCCTGCTGTCTGGGGTGGGCGGGTTTTCTCAGCACCCTCAGACACAGGGGCTCCTTGTGCAAATCAAAACCCAGTCAGACGAATTACTTTTATTAAGTAAAAACTGTATTTGAAGATAATACTTGCAGTTTGAATTAAAGATATTTTTTCATAGAAAAAAATCTGGAAGTGCCAAAATTTTGGCAAGTCATATTTGAGTTATGATTTCTTCATATTTCTGCTTATCTGTATTTTCTAAATTTTCTGTAATAAATATATATTTTTTTGAAAAAATAAATTTTTTAGCTTGGAAAACAAAAACAAAAACAAAAAAACCCCAGTCTGATAGCAAACAAGACTCCTGCCCTCCCCTGCTGGGATCCTCCTGTTTCCTCTCCACGTACCCCTCCCCTCGCCCCCCTTCTCCCTCCTTTTTCTTTTTAGTTATTTATTTAGTTTTGTTTTTTTTTCTGAGCATTTCTTTCTAGAATCTTGTTTGGCACCAAAATAACTCAAACCATATTCTTTGTCTTTCTCATCTACAAGTAATCAGAGGAGATGATTGGATGTTTGTTAAATGGATGGATGGGTGGGTGGGTAGATAAAGGCATGAATGAATTCCCACTACAAGGAAATAAAAACCTCCATGATTTCAGCCCAACAGATGTTCTGATATGTAGTTCAAAGAAAAGAATGACAGTTACCCTGCATTTTACTTTTTATTTTTTTAAACTTTTTATTTTATATTGGAGTATAGTTGATTAACAATGTTGTGTTAGTTTCAGGTGTACAGCAAAGCGATTCAGCTACACATATACATGTATCTCTTCTTTTTAAAATTCTTTTCCCGTTTAGGTTGTTGCATAATATTGAGCAGAGTTCCCTGTGCTATACAGTAGGTCCTTGTTGGTTATCCATTTTATTTTTATTTTTTTAAATTAATTTTTATTGGAGTATAGTTGCTTTACAATGTTGTGTTAGTTTCTGCTGTATAGCAAAGTGAATCAGTTATACATATACATATATCCACTCTTTTTTAGATTTCCTTCCCATTTAGGTCACCACAGATCATTGAGTAGGGTTCCCTGTGCTAAACAATAGGTTCTCATTAGTTATCTGTTTTATACATAATAGTGTGTATATGTCAATCCCAATCTCCCAATTTGTCCCACCCCTCCACCTTCCCCCCTTGATAACCATAAGTTTGTTCTCTACATCTGTGACTCTATTTCTCCTTTGCCAATAAGTTCATCTGTACCACTTTTCTAGATTCCATAAATGCAATATTATACGATCTTTGTTTTTCTCTTTCTGACTTATTTCACTCTGTATGACAATCTCTAGGTCCATCCACGTCTCTGCAAATGGCACTACTTCATTCCTTTTTATGGCTAATATTCCATTGTATACATGTACCACATTTTCTTTATCCGTTCCTCTGTCGATGGACATTTAGGTTGCTTCCATGTCCTGGTATTGTAATCAGTGCTGCCATGAACATCAGGTGCATGCATCTTTTCGAATTATGGTTTTCTCCAGATATTTGCCTAGGTGTGGGATTACTGGGGCATATGGTAGCTCTATTTTTAGTTTTTTAAGGAACCTCCCTACTGTTCTCCACAGTGGCTGTACCAATTTACATTCCCACCGACAGTGTAGGAAGGTTCCCTTTTCTCCACACCCTCTCCAGTGTTTATAGATTTTTTTTTTTTTTTTTTTTTTCTGGTACGCGGGCCTCTCCCGTTGTGGAGCACAGGCTCCGGACGCACAGGCTCAGCGGCCATGGCTCACGGGCCCAGCCGCTCCGCGGCATGTGGGATCCTCCTGGACCGGGGCACGAACCCGTGTCCCCCGCATCGGCAGGCGGACTCTCAATCACTGCGCCACCAGGGAAGCCCAGCCCTGTAGATTTTTTGATGATGGCCATTCTGACCAGTGTGAGGTGGTACCTCATTGCAGTTTTGATTTGTATTTCTCTAATAATTAGAGATGTTGAGCATCTTTTCATGTGTTTGTTGGCCATCTGTATGTCTTCTTTGGAGAAATGTCTATTTAGATCTTCCCCCCACTTTTTGATTGGGTTATTTGGTTATCCATTTTAAATATAGCAGTGTGTACATGTCAATCCCAAGCTCCCTAACTATCCCTGCCCCCCACCCTTCCACCCTGCTAACCGTCTCCAAAATTTACAAGCAGCTCATGCAGCTTAAGATCATCAAAACAAACAACCCAATCCAAAAATGGGCAGAAGACCTAAATAGACATTTCTCCAAAGAAGACATACAGATGGCCAAGAGACATATGAAAAGATGCTGGGCACCATCTGACTCCAGTGTTCAGAAAGTCAACAATTCGAATTCTCTCTGGGTGTGCTGGCATTGTTTACTCACAGCCACCCGGACTCCTTCCAGTTATTGACCCATGGGCTCCTCCTAGTTTCTGGCTCTTACCAGCTCACAGCAGCCAGCTCTCCTCTCTGCACACAGGAGCTCATGTGCAACGTGGAGCAAGAAGCAGTCGCTGCCCGAGGACCAAAGCTCATCAGAGCCTGTCCTGGTTGCTGGTGCCTGGCTCTGCTCTCCCCTGGATGGTGGTTGCCTGCCCAGGTCACTAAAGCCACTAGATACTTCCAGGCTTCGCTGAGTCTGGCTGCTAACAGTCTGATCTCTTCAATCTGTCAACGGACAGAACTAGTTTCTCCAGCCGATCCCTATCCCAGCTCACCTTGGTCTGTCTCTGTCTGTCTCTCTGTCCCGCTTTCCCTCCCTTTCATATAATTAAGCAAATGTTTAAGAACAAACATGAATAAAACGGCTAGGTCATGAACCGTACTGGTTATTTGGAAATCTGGGTTCTGGCCCTGCTATCTCTTTATCTTGTATTATTGACAAGTCTGTTTTAAATTTTCTAGACATATGGTTGGTTTGAGGGGGTTTTTTTGTTTTGATTTTTGTTCAGCTATCATTTTGTTTTGTTTATTGTTTCTAATTTTATTGCATTGTGGTGAGTGAAGATGGTCTGTGTATTAGTTTTGGGTGGGGATGTGTTAAGATTTCCTTTGCAGCTTAGTCTATGGTCAATTTTTGCGAATGTGTATTCTCTGCTTAGAATGTAGTTCTAAAGGTTTCTGTTAGCCTAACCTGCTGTGTTACATAAATCATCTCTTTTCTAGTTTATCAAGTTGCTCATGGGTGCAAATGACAGAGGCCCCAGTTAAACAATGGCTTAACCAAGAGAAAGGTAAAGACTTATATAACTGGATACGCAGAGGAAGAATGAGCTTGTGAACTAGTGGTGTCATAATAGACCCTGATTCTTTCTGTTCCTCAGATCTGCTAACTGCAGCATCAGCTTCATCCCAAGGCTGATTCCCTAAGGGGTCAAGAGATGGAAACTATCCATAGCTTTTCTTTTAGATGAGGGGTTCTCAACCTTGGCACCACTGACATTTTGGGTGGATAATTTTTGTAGGGGGCTGTCCTTTGCATTGTAGGATGTTTAACACATTCATGGCTTCTCCCCACTAGATGCCAGTATCTCTCCCCGAGTTGGGACAACCAAAAATGTCTCCAGACATTGCCAAATGTCCCTGGGGGGCAAAATTGCCCCCAAGTGAGAACCAGGTGTGTTTACTGGCAATACAAGTTTCACATGCCCCAACCTGAACCAATTACTGGAGTGAAGGGAGAGATATTCTGATTGATTTATTCAAATTAAGATTTGTGCTTGAAACTGGAGGCAGAGTTGGCTTCCCCCAAAGTCTGTGGCCATGGGGGTGGGGTGGGATATTCACATAAAACTCTGGCTCATGACTGGGAGGTGGGAAATGATGCTTGGAAGGTAGTGAAGCATGTCTACTACACCTGACTTTTGACTAAGTTTTCTTTGACCCATTCCCCCCTCTACCTTCTAGTCCTATGTGTCTAGTGGTTATTATTTATTTATTTTGCGGTACGCGGGCCTCTCACTGTTGTGGCCTCTCCTGTTGCGGAGCACAGGCTCCGGACGCGCAGGCTCAGCGGCCATGGCTCATGGGCCCAGCTACTCTGCGGCATGTGGGATCTTCCCGGACCAGGGCACGAACCTGTGTTCCCTGCATTGGCAGGCGGACTCTCAACCACTGCGCCACCAGGGAAGCCATATATATATATATATATATATATATATAAATTTATTTTTAATTTTATTTATTTTTGCCTGTGCTGGGTCTTCGTTGCTGTGCGTGGGCTTTCTCTAGCTGTGGTGAGCAAGGGCTACTCTTCATTGCGATGCACGGGCTTCTCATTGTGGTGGCTTCTCTTGTTGCGGAGCATGGGCTGTAGGTGCGTAGGCTTCAGTAGTTGCAGCACACGGGCTCAGTAGTTGCGGCACAAGGGCCCCAGAGCGCGCGGGCTCAATAGTTGTTGTTCGCAGGCTCTAGAGAGCAGGCTCAGTAGTTGTGGTGCACGGGCTTAGTTGCTCTGCGGCATGTGGGATCTCCCCTGACCAGGGATTAAACCCATGTCCCCTGCATTGGCAGGTGCATTCTTAACCACTGCACCACCAGGAAAGTCCTAGTGGTTATTTTTTAAATACATGCATGTCTGTAAACTTGTAATTTCTAATGTGTACTGTTAATAAGCATCTGTATCGACCCCTATAACAAGTCAAGGACAAAAGAATCTGGGCAAGATTTAACTTCCTGCTGGAACTCCCTACTGGCAACTTCCATGTTGATATTGTTTAGATTATTATTTAAAAGTTTTATACAGGCAAGAGTTAGATGTTTTTATATGTTTTTCTAATGTATTAACCAATTATTAAGCTACTGTCTCTCAGCTCCAAACTCACTTTCTATACTCTGCATCATAAGGCAGGGGCTGGGATTCTGCAAACTCCGTTTATGCTTTGCCAGCTGGTTCTGTTACCCCTGCAAAGTGGAGGTAATAGAGGGAGACTGCAGGGATGGAGGAAGGAGAGGGGACTTGCTCTTTCCTGATTTTCCTGTCTCCTGGCTGCCTGTGGCTCCTGGGCTCATCACCTTGGCTTCTTCCCTTGGCAGTTTCTAAATCCAATTTGCAATCTTTCCAGTTCTCGCAGAATCAGCTTTAAAGTGACCCCATCAGAGTTACCAGTTCCAGAAGCTGGCATGCCCTGTCAGAGGGCTGAGTTTCAATTCTGCAGAAGTCGTCCTCCACTTTCCAAGGTTTAGTAATTCACCTTCTTCTTTGGTTCCCTCAGCCCTAGCGGGTATAACTGCTTCTTACAGTTGCTACTTCTGTGATACTGCAGATTTTTTTTTGACTTTTCAGTTACTAGTTAACAACTTTAAACCTAGTTAACAGTTCTCTGTATTACATTCTCTTTGTTAAACAACTGGCATGATTTCTGTCTCCTGACTAACATACTTTTATAAGCTTAATTCTCTGTACTAGAAGATTTCTTTATGGTTGTGATTTGCAACTCAGGGAGGGTTAGGTTCTAAAATCGGGGCATCAAATAATAAAACGGATTGACCCTCCAATATACTACTTCTCTAATGTGATCGTAGTTGTCTGTTGGCCCTGGGATGGAGCCAGTAACTGCAGCGAGGACCCCACTGGACAGGGCAGGGCAGGGCAGGGCAGCTGAGGAGAACGCCCTGCAACTGCGTGCTGGTCACTGTCAGCTTTTCAGGGCTCTCTGCAAATACAGCAGGAAGTTTATGTCTCCCTGTCACCTCACAGGTGGAAAGTCCTCAGGGAGACATTCACAGGCCAGCTCTGCTATGAGCTTTCAGTTTGGCTTATATGTCTGCTACATTTCCATTTTTTTCTGGCTCCAGGGCCAGTGAGCTCTTCCCCCTCCCCTCCCTCCCTCCTTCCTCCCATGGAGGTAATATTCTTTAGCTTGCTGGTCTTCTTTTCCCTCTTTGCCAGGGGCCATGGACGCTACTTCCCTTCAAATCACTCTGTGTTAGACACTTCCACTGCCCTCTTACCGCACCCCCCAACATCCTGTGGCATCCCCCTCATTCTTCCTAGCATGGATCTCACATGCCTTGGACAGGAGTGGACATATGTGGGCTCTTATGAGTCCAGGGCTGTGTGGACAGTGGCTAAGCTTGGCATTTCTTGTAGCCTAGGTGTCATGGCGGAATTCATACCTGCTACCTACAGATGAGGAAACTGAGAAATATCAGCCACTCCTACAACTTAATTTAAAAAATGATCAAAACCCAAAAAACAAAAAAGACAAAAACAAAACAACAAAATGATGGGTGAAAGATCTGAACAAACATTTCACAAAGTTTCACAAATAGCCAACAAGCACGTCAAAAAATGCTCAACACCATTAGTCATCAGGGATATATAAATTAAACCTACAATGAGATACTATTATACACCCAGTAGAATGCCTAAAATTAAAAACACTGCGGGGCTTCCCTGGTGGCGCAGTGGTTGAGAGTCCGCCTGCCGATGCAGGGGACACGGGTTCGTGCCCCGGTCTGGGAGGATCCCACATGCCGCGGAGCGGCTGGGCCCGTGAGCCATGGCCGCTGAGCCTGCGCGTCCGGAGCCTGTCCTCCGCAACGGGAGAGGCCACAACAGTGAGAGGCCCGCGTAACGCATAAAAAAAAAAAAAAAAAAAAACACTGCGAACACCAAGTGTTGACAAGGATGCAGAGCAATTGGAATGATCAGCATTGCTGGTGGGAGTATAAAATGGCAAAACTACTTTGGAAATAAGGGTCTGGCACTTTCTTACAAAACTAAACATAGAACTTCATCAAAATTAAAAACTTTTGTGCATCAAAGGACACTGTCAAGAGACTGAAAAGGCAACCCACAAAATGGGTCAAATATTTGTAAATAATATATCTAGTAAGGGATTAGTATCCAGAATATACAAAGAACTCATAAAATTCAACAACATAAAAACAAGCAATTAATTAAAATTGGGCAAAAGATTTTGAATAGACATTTACCCAAAGAAGATACACGAACGGTCAATAAGCACATCAAAAGATGCTCAACATCACTAATTATTAAGAAAATGAAGATAAAAACCACAATGAGATAGTACTTCACACCTGTTAGGATGACTATTACTAAAAAGAACCCCAAACAAACAGAAAATAAGTGTTGTGCATTCCTGGTGGGAGTGTAAAACAGTGCAGCTGTTGTGAAACGCAGTATGATGGTTCCTCAAAAAATTAAACAGAATCACCATATGATGTGGCAATCCACTTTTGGGTATATATCCAAGAGAAGTGAAAGCAGGACCTTGAACAGATATTTGTGCACCCATCTTCATAGCAGCATAATTCACAATGGTCAAAAGACGGAAGCAACTTAAGTGTCTATTGACTGACGAATGGATAAAAAAATATGGTGTATACATACAATAGAAAAGGAATGAAATTTTAACACATGCTGCAACATGGATAAACCTTGAAAACATTATGCTGCCTGAAATAAGCCAGACACAAAAGGATAAATGCTGGGTGATTCCACTTATATGAGGTACCTAGAATAGTCAAACTTGTAGAGACAGAAAGTAGAATAAAGGTTACCAGGGGCTGAGGGAAGGGGGATGGAGAGTTTATTGGTTAATTGGTACTGATTTTCAGTTTGGGATGATGAAAAAGTTCTGGAGATGGATAGTGGTAACAGTTACACAACAATATAAATGTACTTAATGCCACTGAATTGTACACTTTTTCTTTGGCTGCACTACCCAGCAGTCCCACTCCTGTATTTACTGAAAAGAAATGAAAACAAAAGGACTTGTACAAGAGTGCTCCTAGCAGCTTTGTTTATAATAGCTCCAAACAGGAAATAACCCAAGATGTCCATTAATAGGAGAACAGCTAAGCAACTGCGGTGTATACATGTAAAGAAAAATTATTGAAGCCACTCAGTCAGTTGTTGGCTAAACAGAGATAGGAACAAAAGTTGTTTTGCTCCAGTTCCTTATCTTTCTTCAACCGCACAGGGTGAGTTTTCCTACTCACTCCAAAATTTTGACCTAAGGACAGCCCTGAATGTTACTGAAACTCCAGAGTTCCATAGGTGCCTCTGCTAAGACTCTTCCTCCTCTCAAAGGGAAGACCCCATCATTATCTGTGCTTAGGATCCAGGATCCAGTCAGGAGGCGGAAACCACACCAGTACTTTGAACAGGGAAAAATCAACATGAAGAACTGTTAACCAGTTAACGGGGTCTACCTACTAAGAGGGGTCAACGGGACTCTAAGGGACACAGGAATAACGGATAAAGGGAGCAGCCACTACCTCCAGAGATGACACAGAAAACCCACGGAAGGATAAACTTGGAAAGGGCCCTCGCTCCCTGCCACAGCTGAGGCTCAGAACTCACGGGTGGGGGCGTGGTGGGAGAAGTTTGCTGAGGAGCTGCAGGCTGGGGCTGGCGAGCAGGAAACGGCGATGGCCGAGTCTGACCGGAAGCCGCCCGCCGGCAGCTGTGCAGTAGAAGCCGGAAGAAAAGCCCTGGCAAGAGGGCGAGAAGGCCCTTCAGTGTTCTGCGGACGCTTACCCCTGACGCGGCGCGAGGGTGGTGCTGGCTGGCACGCAGGGCAGGGCCGAGACGGTGTACTTGGAGCTGAAGAAGCTCCAAGTTCACAACAGGCGCACACCCCTTCAACGTCCTCATAATTAAACGACGTTTAACTGGGAGTGGTTCCTGTTTATGTTTCATGTACTGATAGCGGTACGAAGGGGGCTGTGGTTAGGGCAGTCCCGTGCTCCCGGCGGTCCGCTGTAGTCACTAGTCACGCCCGTTGAGCCCGTATTATTACAGCCACCCACCCCTACGCCCCTCGCTCTCAGAAATGTCCCTGTTGGGAGGATGAAGTGTGTGGTCACGTAGACGATAGTATTCCCACGGATAGTAGGCAGAGACATAATAAATACACACAAACAAACCTGCTTGAAGACAGCCCAGGTGTGGAGAGGCCACAAGATTCAGGGAGAAGACAAGGGCACTGAGGTGAGCGCGGCAGCCTGATTCCCACTTGAAGCGCTGGCCGGTTTGGAGGTGGCAGAAACTAAGAGGCTGAAAAGCCGAACCAAAAGCAATAGTTCTCAAGGGTAATATGTGATTTTAAAAATGTACATCTGAGTCTGTCTAAAAGAGCTCTTTTAATAAGCATAAAGTAAGTCTGACATGCAAGCACAGTGTCATTGTTAAAATGGCAGCATCTTTCTTATCGCTACGTAAAGTAATGGCACATTTTACAGGTTATGGCAACTTGGGTTTGATGAAATACAGTCTATTTGTTCCTATGGTATACTTGTTCCCACGTACAGTGTCTCTATAGGAGAGATTCCTAGAAGTGGAACTGCTGGGTCAAAGGTCATATATTTGATAGATTCTACTAAACTGACTTAAAAACAAACAAACAAAAACCCTGAACAGTGTCCATTTCCTCACACTCTCCTCAACACAATGTTACCAATCTTTAAGACTTTTTCTCCTCTGACAGGCTCTCACCATGTCCTCATTTCAGCTTCAGTCCAGAGTGAAGGAATCTGTGATTCCCAAAGTATCATCATGTTCCACTCCTATGTGTAATTGGTTCAAATCTGCATCATACTTTCCTAGAGTTTGGGCCTTAAGACCTACGCATCTTTCTCCTCCTAAGGGAAAATAAAGGGTCATTTCTCCACGTGGCGCTGGTGAGGATCACGGACTATTAGGATAGGAAGGGATCTTAGACACTGCCAAATCCTAGGAGTTCTGAAAGACATTCAAGACGGTCTTCACTGTTACAGGTGGCAGAGTAGCTTTTCAATTTCTACTTAGAAAAGTAATAATTAAAATAATTATTCAGACAACCTCTTGCCCCATCAACATGCAATCACTTGGGGAGCGTCTCAGTGCCTGTTGACCAGCACCTGCAGTGGTCCCTGCATACAAGAAGTGTGCGTATGACTCAGCTGAAGAGGTGGGTCGTAGGTGACTTGTGACTCCTCTACAGCAACTTTTAAAAGTCATATACTGCTTCATATATAACCATAATGGAACGCTGGCTAAACACATAAAAAGTTTGCTGAAATAAAGTAAAAGAAGACCATATACTGAAAATTCTACAAATTTGGTTCAAGATGATATTCATTTACTAAATGTGCAAATTGCATTCTGCTAATCAAAATATCTTGTATGTCAGAAACAAAAGCCCAAAAGAGAAAATATACTGATCATTATATCCAATTTGGTCTTTCATTATTAGGGATGAAGACCAACCATACCCGCTTCATGTTATTTGCAGAATGGTGCTTACATATAGCAGCCAGAACCCTTCTGTTTTAGCTCATCATTTAGACACAAAACCATGAAAGGAATAAAAATAAACCAGTTTTTAAAGTGCAAAAAGCACAAATTCTAAACATTCGCTTAGGAAAGCAGTTTGTGTCTATTTTTGATGCTACAATGAGTCATTAAATTTCATACATTTTAATATACATTTGTCCTAAGACCAATATGATATATGTTCTTTTAAAAGTTATTGTTAACAAAGCATGCTTTTCCCTTACATAATTAAAGTAAATTAAACATTTTGCATTACATGGTAAATGGAAGAAGGTTGAGACTAGTCTTATTACAGTATGGGTATTACTCAAGATTATTTTAACATTATACATATATCTAAAATAGGTTTTATTTTAAAAATCACTTCATTACACATCACACAAATTATTAAATGCTTAAATAATTGCAAGTTGTTATCAAGAGTATACATGGTAAAAGGCATTCTCCAGTTAAGCTAGAAAGCTCTTATCTGGTCTAGATCCCTCAGTTTATAAATGGGGAAACTGAGGCCCAGAAAGGGTAAGAGATTTACTTAAGGTCACAGAGCCAGGGAGGGCCTCAGACTCACTCTTAGTTCTTTGCTCTTCAGGGTGAGTGTGTATGAGGTTAAGTGATTTGAAGGTCTCAGTATATACTTGTTCTTGCTGAAAAATCTCTCTGGTGGCAGAGATTCTGACACTGCCCCCTCTAGGTCCAACATTGCCCTCACTCCTCCCTTAGAGCCCCAATTTCCTTGGGGACTAAGCTATTTTAGTTCCCAAAGGCTGTATCAGGTGCTGCCTTCCCTTCCCATGCAACCAGGGTCAGTCAGTATCTGCTGAACCAATACTGTTAAGGAGTAAGTCCATGAAAGCGGAGAGTGGGAAGGGAAGCTGGACCACCAGGGCTTTTTTTTTTTTTTTTTTTCAGGGGCCATTTTTGCTGCTTATAGTTCACCAGGCAGATTCTACCTGAGGGATTCAGGAGGGAGAAAGAGCAGACTCAGCAGATGCTACTGGATTTGAGAAGACGCTGTGTATGAGTCTACAACTTACTTTCTTGTCTTTCAGGAAATTAACCCCTTTCAATTTAGGGGGAAAAATTATTCCCACCTGGGGGCAAATCATGCATTTACTTTTAGAACTTGTTCCATCTTTTGGGAGGGACTTATTTCAAAGGCTCTGCTGCCCTTGATTTACCAAGGACTTGCCAAAGCATGCTCCAAGGAGCCCTAATCCTGGCGTGTTGTAAACAGCTCTGCATCCCACCATCTGCCTAGTACCTGATGGGATCTTGCAAGGGTGTTGACCATCCCCCTTCTGAGCTCTTGCTCTGGATGTGTGTCTCTCACAGTTTACAAACCACCAGGAGAGGCTCGCCTATCTCCTTTCTCTGGGTGCACAACCCAGTCTGTACAAAGCAATGAACTTCCTGAAAACACCACCTTCAGGAGGCCTCTGCCTTAAACTGAACCTGTGCTTGTCTCATCATCTGCCTGATCTCTCTAATCTCTTCTGCTCCAATTTCAAGGCTCTTCTACAATCGTACTCTCGACCTCATCACCCGAACACAACCTGTTAATGTGGGTTAGTCACCATCAAGGTGATTATGCATGATCTTTATTCTGCCCCCATCACTTGCTCATGCTGGTTCCGAAATCTATTGACATGGTGCTCTGTTGTTTGCTCTTCTGGCTCTCCCAGGAAAGCAGAGGTCACCGGAACAGGGTGACCAACATGCCAACAGAGGCCCAGGAGACAATCGACTGATGCAACGCCAGAGGAAGAGAGGGAGGGGGGAGGGGGGCATTTTGTGGAGGAGGCTGCAGCTACCCTCTCAGAGGGATGCAGGTTCCTAGCAGTTATCAGTCAAGGGCAGTAGGCACAGTGCCTAGAGCCCCCCAAATGTTTACATTTTAATTTTTTTTTGAAATCAGAAATAAAGATAATAATGAATGTAACAATAAATCCAGCCTGGATTATATTTGTGGTTTGTAGTAGCAAAATATAATTTAAAAAATTTTTTGTTGTTTTGATGGACAAAGGGGCCACGAAGACAAAAGTGTGTAAGGCACAGGACAGTCATAATTCGGCCCTGGGTACGGTTTACACTTTCTGGTTTTAAAAAAAGGAAATGGATATCCAGATATTTGTAGGGGACCTCTTGTTTTTAAATATTAGGAACTCGCTTTAAAATTAAACAAAACATACACGTCGTGGCCCAACAAAACACGTGGAGCTTAGCTTGAACCCTCTTGAAGGCCTGGGCTATCACCGTGTCCCCAGAATGCCCGTGGTTGGACACGATCCGAGCACCCCGCTCAGGATGTAAGAAGGGGCAGCAGAAAGCCTTCGGGGCAGGACAAGGGTCTGACGGTTAAATCTCTGCCCGGTCCGGTCTTGGAAGCTCGGTCGCCACTCCGGCCCAGGCGCTCCCTGGCTGCCCCACCGGCAGGCGCGGGCTTTGCTCATTCACGGGTTTTCCCGCTCCTGCCGACTTCCAGGGCGGCGCGGGGGGTAGCGGGGTGGGCTCCTCCAGCTCACCGGTCACGCGGGGGCGCGGGTCAGAGGCGACACTCCAGGGCATCTCCCCGCTCGGCCCCACCCCTCGCAACAAGGCCCGCCCGCCGGCCGCAGCCCGGTTCCCGGACTAGGCCTGCTTCTCGCGGGGCCTGCTCCTGGAAGGCGAAACTCCACACTGAGGGCGCGGAGGTGGTTTCAGACCGCAGCGCCCGGGCTCCTCCTCCCGCGCTACCCAGGGAGGCGGGCTGTGCTCTTTTCAAGGTCCCGCCAAAGGGCCCCGCCCTCCCGGAGGGAGACCTAGCAGCCTTCCCTCCTACACTAGGCCGGGGACCGCCGGACCGGAAGCTGCGGGGTCTCGGGGCTCCGGTTCGTTCTCGCCTAGCCGCAAGCCGCGGGTGCGCATGCTCCGCGAAGGCCCGCACAGGGCCCGGGTGAACCCTGATAGAGCCGTCGCGAGGCGGGGTAAGCGGAGCTCCAGTGGCGCAATCGGTTAGCGCGCGGTACTTATACAGCAGTACATGCAGAGCAATGCCGAGGTTGTGAGTTCGAGCCTCACCTGGAGCATGACCCTTTTGGATACCCGCACCCCCTTTTACCACCTTGCTCAAGGGAACGAGTCAGTCTCTCTTTAGTCTCCTCAGTTCCTGTCTCTCACTGCTCTGCTTGCACGTCCTGCTTCGCTGCAGGCAGGAAGCCGCTCTCCTTGGCGCCTCACTCGCTTTCCAAGCTACTTGTTGCCCCCGCGCAGTGCACCGTCCAGCCGCCCGAACCAGTACGTTTACCTGCTGCTCCCTCTTCCTAGGCATTTCCTTTAACGGCATAGTCCCGGGTCCCGGTACCGGGGATGAGGACGGGAAGTCCCGGGGCGCTGCACCGGTGATGGGACCCTACCTGGGCCTCGTCATCGAAAATTCCAGGCGCCCTCTCTACGGGGCGTGCCTGAGTTCCCGGCGCCAGTTCCTTGCTGCTGCCCCTCACCCAGGGCCGGGAGCGGCGTGGTGAGCGCTGGCTGTCGGGGCCCGAGCGGGGCGACCGTTCCCGCGAGCTGGGGCCCGAGGCCCAGCGCAGGGCCTCAAGTGAAGCAGTCGCTCTCCTCCTTTTTAACTATGGGTTGGCCAAAAAGTTCGTTCGGGTTCTTCCGTAACATCGTTACCAAAACCGCGAACGAAACCCCGAACGAACTTTTTGGCCAACTCAATGCTGATAATTGGTCGTTGCCGCCTTCCCCCCATCTGCAGAACCCCTAGACCGCGGGCCCTTCTCCCTTACCCAGGCCTCCAGGCCTCCCTGGGCGGATTTGCAGTTTGGGAAAAGTGCCTGGGCGTTTCCCTCCCCCTATCTGTGCCCCTGCTCCCCGGTGTCAGTCAGGAGTGGTGGAATTCGCTGGCAGACGGGAGAACAGACGTTTTCTAGGGATATCCTTTCCTGCCTGCTGCACACCCCAGGTTCAGAAGTCCCCCTGGGGAGTAGGAAATATGCCAGCTGGGTTTTGAAGTCTTCCAGCACTCGAACATTCTGAGGCAGGGGGGCCGCTTTGTCAGGGGGTGGACGGGTGCCCCACATCCTCAGGAGGTGGGGCGAAGTAGGGAGCAAGCTTAGTTGGGATGAGAGGCCTCCCGGACGTGTTTTCCCGAAAGAGTGGTTTCAGCTGTTTTTATGGGCGTGCTAGGAGTTAACTCCTGGGATGGAAATACTACCAGGAGCGGTGAGAAGCAAGACCTAGAAAGCTCGGAGGTAGTGGGTGGAAGGTGGAGCTCTTGTCTGTCTCCTCAGCTGCTAATCCCAGCCCCAGATTCCGAAAGGGGAGCCCCATGCCTCCTGAAATGTGAGAAAATCCTTCCACCTCACCCAACCTGGCTGCCAGTTCCTCGCTGAACCGGATCTTTTCGCTCAGCAGATGGTTGAGTGCTCCCCTTTAGAAATCTAGCCAGCCTGGAAGCAAACATCTATCCCCAAACCCCACCAAAAAAAGTTTGCTTAATTTTTTTTAAAAAACAGGTTTATCGAGATATAATTCATATACCCTACAATTCACCCATTTAAAATGGGTACAATTCAACGAATTTTAGTACATTCACAGATATGTGCAACCATCACCACAGTCAATTTTAGAACATTTTCATCAACTCAACAGAAAATCCTGTATCCTTTAGCTATCATCTCACCCTACCCCTAAATAACCACTAATCTACTTTCTGTATCTACATTTACCTATTCTGGGCTTTCATATGAATGGAATCATGTAATATGTGGCCTTTTGTGACTGGCTTCTTTCAGTTATCCTAATGTTTTCAAGATTCATCCACATCCTACCTTGTATTGGTGCTTCATTTCTTTTTTATGGCTGAATTATATTCCATTATATGGATTCTTCCCAATTTTGAACAATGGAGAAAAGGTTGGCATTTTAAAAACATTTGCTGAAAACTGCTTTTTAAAAGGGAATTAATTTAAAAATGTACAAAGCATAAAAACAGTCACCCTTGCCAAGTGTATGTTTTTAACCTTGAGAGGTTATCACTGCAAGAACTGGTAAGATATTTCCAAGAGCTCAGCCAAGAGCTGAGCACGGAGCAGTTTCCTCACGTGGACAGAAATGCATGAATGAAAGATCATTCTGCCCAACTCGCTATCCATGTTGGAGTCTCTTTTGCAAAACCCTAGCTCCTATTTGAAAAGTTCTAGCATCAAAATGTCATTTCTTCACAAGATGATGCATTCCACTTTCTGTCAACTCTCATGGTTAGAACATTCTTCCTCTTCAATATTGTTTCTGTCCCTACAGGTTATTGCTGGAATGGTGGTGGTTTGGGGAACTCTTTTTTGGTGAGATGGTCAAGTGGGAAGGTAAGAAGCTAAATTATCAATAGTTGTCCTTGCTCTATTTAATCTGGAAATCACCAGATAGATTATTAGTGGATTATAAACAAACAAATAGACCACTGGCAGATTTGTAGATCAATGTCTTAATGTGAGGTTGATAGGATTTTTAAAGGTTGTGATGGGTGATAAAGATCAAATCAGAAAATTATGGGAACATGCTATAAAAACCATAAAGTACTCCATATACAGGTGTAAGGAGGTGGCATTCCTGTCACCACAAAACTAGTGGATTAGGCCTATATGCAATGAATGGTGGCTTTAAGGAGGAAGACGGGTAAATATGAGGTGGATGAACTCAGAAGGTAGGTTGAAGTTATAGCTGAACAGCTGTATACATCTAGCAGGAGACAAGCCTGACCTACCTATCCGTTGAAATCTGTTGAACTCTATTGAACTATGCACACAGGTTGACATTAGCTTTGTAGATGGCTTTAGATGGGCTTATTAAAACTGTATGTGATACAAAGCTGGAAGGGAGTGCAAATTCAGTAGAATTTCGAGGAAGAGTGGAGCCAATCCAGGGACAAATGTTTTTGACAAATGACGAGATGCAATTTGATGGAGATAACTGTAAGCCTGTGTTCAGTTCTGAGTTCAGTGTGGGGCGTGCCTGGCTTGACAGCTGTTTGCATATAAAGGATCTGGGCATTTCAGATATGCACAACCTCAGTTGTCCTGGCCGCGTGATTCAACTGTTAAGAATGTCAGCCAATTATTAATGCATTACTATATAATGCATTACATGGTGTGGTGTCAGAGATCACAAAACAACAGTCTGTGGAACAAATCTAGCCTCCAGACAGGTTTTGTTTGGCTCTCTAGCACTGACTTGCAAGTGTTTAAATTTTTAAAAATCATTTGCCTGCATATTGGGAGGTTTTACTGAAATGCCTAGATTTCAAGTTTCTAATGAAAAATTAGAAGACTTGGCCATCTCGGGCCCTTATTCCCACATGGCAACATTGGCTGCCCCCTTTGGATGGGCAGGTGATCTTTCGTTTGCCGTGGTCCTACCACTCTCCATTAATCCTCGCAGAGGTGGGTACCAGCTGCTTGCTTTGCTGTTTTCTTAACCCCTGACTCATTTCTATCATTTGTGACCTACGTTGACTGTGTGGATCAAGGTAGGGAATACTCATGTTGAAGTCAGCCTGAGAGCTGTGATCTGGGTGAACACAGCCCATTTAAAATTCAACAAAACAAAACTCCAGTTCTTTGTTATGGAAAATTTCAAACATACCCAAAATAGAGAAAACAGTATATTTAACCACCCTGTATCCACCCATTACTACCTTCAAGAATTGTCAACGTTATTTCATCTATCTCGTTCCCACAACATTCTCCCCTACCCTAGCACTGTCACCAGAATATTTTAAAGGAAACCCCAGCTATGGTTTAATTTAACTTGTAAATACCTCAGTATGTATACCCAACAGGTAACCACTTTTAAAAAGAGCATAACCATAGTACCATTAGTACACCTAACAAGAGTAATAATAGAAACTCTGCATCATCTAACACCTCGTCTGTGTTCAAATGTCCACACTTATCTCTGAAAGATATTTTTATGGTTGGTTGGTTTGAATCGAGATCCAAACAAGGTCCATACATTACATTCAATCAATATATCTTTCAAATTTCTTACCAATTACCCACTCCCTTTTTTGATATTTATTGATCTATAGAATCTCCCACAGAATTTGGCTAATTCCATCCTCAAGGAATCCTTTCACAAGTTCTTCAGTCCCCCCTGACAATTAGATCTAGAAGCTTGGTAATATTAAGATGCAATTTTTTCTTTTTGCAAAAATAGATTGTGGGTGGTACTATATACTATTGTATCACAAGAGAGAAAGTACATCATGTCTGGTTGTTCCACTTTTACTGATGTTAATTTTTACTGGTGATTTCAGATGTGGTCAGTCTGGTCCATCCATTACAAAATGCCACATCAGCCTCTAACCTAATGGTTTTAGCATCTGTTGATGCTCCTTGTGTAGATTTATTATTGTATTAAGGATTACTCAACAAGCGTTTTCTAATTCAATTATTCCTTCTGTATTTATAACTGTCATTCTTAAAAACCCCCTTTTCCCATCGACTGTTTGGTTTTCCTAAAGCACAATTCACATAGAAAAGACCAGGTAATATTCCTGGACTCTTTTCCTTTTTCTGCTAGTCTTTAGAATAATGAATTGATGCTCTAACAACTCCCAAAGGTGACCAATTAGTTTTTTTTAATTTTACAGCTTTTTTTTTTTAAGTATTTGACATACAATGAACTGCCTGAATGATGCTGAGTAGCTTTTCTAGTGCTTATTAGATATTCAGATATCTTCTTTGGTGAATTGTCCATTCAAATCTTTTGTCTGTCTTTTATGGGGTTGTTTGTCTTTTCATTATTGAGTTATAAGAGTTTTTGTCTATTCTAGATATAATTCCTATGTTGGAGGTATGTTTTGTAAATAATTTCTCCCAGTTTGTGGTTTGAATTTTCATTTTCTTAATGGTGTCTGTTGAAAAGCAAGCTTTTAAATTTTGATAAAGTTCAATTTATACAATTTTTTTCCATTATGGATGATACTTTTGGTGTTATATCTAAGAAATTTTTGCCTAACCCAATGTCACCAAGATTTTATTCTGTGTTTTAGCTCTTACATTTAGGAGTTAACTTTTGTATATGATGTGAGTTAGAGGTCTAAATTTTTCTTTTTTTGTATATGGCTATCCAATTCTGGCACCATTTTTTGAAAAGCCTATCCTTTCCTGATTGAATTGCCTTGACACATTGTCAAAAATGAATTGACCTTAGCTGTGTGGGTCTTTTGTTGGACTCTTATTCTATTCTGTTGAGCTATATGTCAGTGTGGTGTTATGTGTAGATTACTATAATCATATAATTTGTATGAATCATGATTCAATTATATGATTATAGTAATCCACACATAATGCTATATATATATAAATAAACTTTAGGGTCAGTTTGCCAATTTCTATGAAAATATCCTGGGATTTTTTTTTTTTTTTGCAGTACACGGGCCTCTCACTGTAGTGGCCTCTCCCGTCGCGGAGCACAGGCTCCGGATGCGCAGGCTCAGCGGCCATGGCTCACAGGCCCAGCCGCTCCGCAGCATGTGGGATCTTCCCAGACCGGGGCACGAACCCCTGTCCCCTGCATCGGCAGGCGGATTCCCAAGCACTGCGCCACCAGGGAAGCCCTATCCTGGGATTTTTACAAGAATTCTGTTGAAGGTATTGATCCATTTGAGGAGAATTGCCTCTTTAACGATATTGACTCTTCTGATTCTATAAGCAAGTTACACATGTCTCCACTTATTTAGGGCTTTAATTTCTTTAAGCAATGTTTTGTTGTTTTCAGTATTGAAATGTATTATTTCTTCCTTAAATATTTGGCAGGATTCACTGGTGAAGCACTGTGGACCTGCAGTTTTCTTTGTAGGAAGTTTTCTCTTTAAAACCCTACAAATTGAATTTTTTAAATAGATTTGGGGGCTATGCAAGTTATCTATTTATTCTTGAGTGAGCTTTGGTACTTTGTGTCTTTCAAGAAATTTGTGTATTTCGTTAAAGTTATTGAATTTATTAGCATAAAGTTATTCATAATATTCCCTTCTTGTCTTTAGGATCTGTAGTGCTTTCCCCTCTAATTTCTGATATTGGTAATTTATGGTTCCCTCCCCACCCCGATCAGTCTCAGAAGATGTTTTCCACTTTTATTTATCTTTTCAAATATCTAGTTTTGGGTTTCATTGGTTTTTCTTTCTTTTTTTTTTTTTTTTGTGTTACGCGGGCCTCTCACTGCCGTGGCCTCTCCCGTTGCGGAGCACAGGCTCCCGACGCGCAGGCCCAGCGGCCATGGCTCACGGGCCCAGCCGCTCCGCGGCACGTGGGATCTTCCCAGACCGGGGCACGAACCCACGTCCTCTGCATCGGCAGGCGGACTCCCAACCACTGCGCCACCAGGGAAGCCCCATTGGTTTTTCTTTATTGTCTTCCTGCTTTTCATCTGATCCTGATGCACTGGAAGAGAGTGTATACTGTGCTGTTGCTGGACAGTGTGCTCCGTCAATGTCAATTATATCAAGTTGGCTTATAGGGCTCTTCAAGCCTTCTATACCGTTGATTTTTCTGCCTGCTTGTTCTGTCTGTCACTGAGAGAAGGGCATGAAAATAACCGACTGCAATGATAGGTTTTACTATCTTTTAGTTCTATCTTTTCCTCCTTCATGTTGCTGGAAGCTCTGTTATTGGCTGTATACATGTTTAGGACTGTTCTCTTTTTTTAAAAAAAAATTATTTTTATTGGGCTTCCCTGGTGGCGAAGTGGTTGAGAGTCCGCCTGCCGATGTAGGGGACACAGGTTCGTGCCCCGGTCCGGGAAGATCCCACATGCCGCAGAGCACTGGGCCTGTGAGCCATGGCCACTGAGCCTGCGCGTCCAGAGCCTGTGCTCCGCAACGGGAGAGGCCACAACAGTGAGAGGCCCGCATACTGAAAAAAAAAAAAAAATTTATTTATTTATTTATTTATTTATTTTTGGCTGTGTTGGGTCTTCGTTGCTGCGGTGAGCTTTCTCTAGTTGCAATGAGCAGGGGCCACTCTTGTCGAGGTGCATGGGCTTCTCACTGCAGTAGCTTCTCTTGTTGCAGAGCACGGGCTCTAGGCATGCGGGCTTCAGTAGTTGTGGCACGTGGGCTCATTAGTTGTGGCTGGTGGCTTCTAGAGAGCAGGCTCAGTAGTTGTGGCACATGGGCTTAGTTGCTCCGCGGCATGTGGGATCCTCCCTGTCCAGGGCTTGAACCCATGTTCCCTGCATTGGCACACAGATTCTTAACCACTGCGCCGCCAGGGAAGCCCCTTAACTGTTACATTCTTTTAAATACTCTGGTTAATGAGTTGATTCCTTCTCTTTAAAACTTTCATTACACCCTTCCCTCCATACCTAGTCTTTTCATTCATTTGCTCTTAGCCTTCTTTCCCTTTTTTCTTCTAAATTTATTTTTATTTTCTCCTACCTATTTTTTTCTTCTTTTTAACATAAACTGTAAATCTGAATTCTCTTTAAGTGTTTCTATGCTCCTTGCTGTCTGGTGGGCCCCTTGGGAGCAGAGGCAGGCAGCTGGGGTGGAGTTCATGCTGGGGGCGAGCCTGGTGGGGTGAGGATCGTTCCCCTCTTCTGTTGGTTTCCTGCCTTTCCCCACAGAGTCCTTGACAACCCCTGACCTTAATGATCCAGATGCCCCTCTTACTTCCTATAACACTAAGCCATCCATGATGACTACAGTTGAAACTCCAAGAAATATGGATCCCAGAGAAGAGCGAGCTGCAGACGGTTATATGACTTGCTTTCAGATATTCATGAAAGGAGTAGATATATTCAGTCTTGACCTAGAGGGAAGAACATGAACTTAGAACTACAGCCCATGGCGACTTCCCTGGTGGTCCAGTGGTTAAGACTCCATGCTCCCTATGCAGGGGACCTGGGTTCCATCCCTGGTCTGGGAACTAGATCCTGCATGCTGCAGCGAAGACCTGGGGCAGCCAAATTAATAAATAAGTAAATATTAAAAAACAAACCAAAAAAACCCAAAAAAAACTATAGCCCATGGGCGATGATGACAAGGAAGCAAATTTACTTTTAAAATGATTAGCAATGTTGAGAAATGGGATGGGTTTCCTGGTGAAGGAGCGTGCTTCCCAACTTTAAAAGTGATTAAACTGAAGCTGTAATGTAGTAGAAGAGAATCTTGCATTGGTTGAAGGGTTGGTGAGGCTTCTAAGATCTCTCTTAATGCTACGATTCTTAGTTCTGTTTTCAGAAAAGAGACATTGTACCGTAGATTTTGTTATTATCTTCCCAGCTCCTATTTCCCCTTTCAGAGACGGGCATGTGACTCAAAACCTACCAGAGTCCTTCCATGGGATGTTTCTATCTTGAGCTATCTGGGAGGAGACTTTTTTTCTTTCTGTTTAGAAACATAAAGAATATAAATCCAGAGCTTCCTGCAGCTCCCAGATATCTTTCTAGTTGAGCTATTTGGCCTGGGAGAACAAAGGCTACATTTAATGTGAAGCAGGGAGATAAAGAGGTCGGCAAGTGTTTGAGTCTGATTCTAAACGACTAGCTTCATCAGTTCTCTTTCTGTGGTTTGAATGTTCAAGCTAAAAAAGTGCCCCTTTGGGGCTTCCCTGGTGGCGCAGTGGTTAAGAATCCGCCTGCCAATGCAGGGGACACGGGTTCAAGCCGGGTTCAAGCCCTGGTACAGGAAGATCCCACACGCTGTGCAGCAACTAAGCTCGTTCGCCACAACTACTGAGCCTGCGCTCTAGAGCCCACGAGCCACAACTACTGAGCCTGTGAGCCACAACTACTGAGCCCGCAAGCCACAACTACTGAAGCCCGTGTGCCTAGAGACTGTGCTCCGCAACAAGAGAAACCACCGCAATGAGAAGCCGGTGCACTGCAACAAAGAGTAGCCCCTGCTCGCTGCAGCTCCTGCACACAGCAACGAAGACCCAATGCAGCCAAAAATAAAATAAATAAATGTATGTATTAAAAAAAGTGCCCCTTTGCATTTGGCCAGTTAAGGGTTTCTCACTTGTAACCAAAAGGGGTCTCGACTTGTGCAACTGTTATTGTACAAAATATCATTTTACATCGATGACTGATTTTTCACATTTCTTAATGAGTATTCCTTTAAGAAGGAAAAGGCAGTATCCAATCATTTAAACAGGCCTGGGGATAAAGTTAATAGATACTTCTCCATGCCTTTGTACAAAGCCCAGCCCTCTCCATCAGCACACTTGCCATCTCCACTTGAGTGACTCATCCAAAGCACAACACTTGATTTTTTTCCCCCTCCCAAACCTGCTTCTCCCCTTGTCTTTCCCATCCCACAAATGGTCCTTTCGTCCATTCACCTGGATTCTAAGTGAAAAGCTTAGGTGGCAGCTTTTATGGTCCCCTTTTGCTCCCCGCTAGATCTAATCCGTCAAGTCCCAAGTCTCCCTCCAGTATGTATCCTGGACCCTGTCCTTCTTTCCATCCACAGTTTCTGTCATCTCCTGCTTGGACTCTGCAGGAGCCTCTGAACTGACTCCCTGTCTCCACTTCTCATCCCTCTCTTGTCTCTTCTTCACACAGAAGCCCAAATGGGCCTTTAATAACACAAATCAGATCCTGTCATTTCCTTGCGTAAAACCACTGACAGCTTTCCATTGCATACAGAATAAAATGCACAGGCCTGCAGTGGTGTCTGCACCAGCCCCTGCCCGCCTCTCCAACCTCAGCTCCTGTCACTCTACCCCTGCTTACTATGCTCCAGCCGCCCTAGTCTTTCTATTCCTTGTTTCTGCCTCAGGCCCTTTGTAACAGCCATTCCTTCTCCTGGAACATCTTTGCCCAAATCTTAGGGGGCTGGCTCTTTAATTTTCAGGGCTCAGTCAGATGTCACCTCCTCAGGGGTGCCTTTGGCTATAGTATAGTAGTATTTAGTACTATCAAAAATTACTGGTTAGATAGCCTCACCCACCAGAGGGCAGACAGCAGAAGCAAGAAGAACTACAATCCTGCAGCCTGTGGAACAAAAACCACATTCACAGAAAGATAGACAAGATGAAAAGGCAGAAGGCTATGTACCAGATGAAGGAAAAAGATAAAACCCCAGAAGAACAACTAAATGAAGTGGAGATAGGCAACCTTCCAGAAAAAGAATTCAGAATAATGATAGTCAAGATGATCCAGGACCTTGGAAAAAGAATGGAGGCAAAGATCGAGAAGATGCAAGAAATGTTTAACAAAGATGTAGAAGAATTAAAGAACACACAAACAGAGATGAACAATACAATAACTGAAATGAAAACTACACTAGAAGGAATCAATAGCACAATAACTGGGGCAGAAGAACGGATAAGTGACCCGGAAGACAGAATGGTGGAATTCACTGCTGCAGAACAGAATAAAGAAGAAAGAATGAAAAGAAATGAAGACAGCCTAAGAGACCTCTGGGACAACATTAAATGCAACAACATTCGCATTATAGGGGTCCCAGAAGGAGAAGAGAGAGAGAAAGGACCCGAGAAAATATTTCAAGAGATTATAGTCGAAAACTTCCCTAACATGGGAAAGAAAATAGCCACTCAAGTCCAGGAAGCACACAGAGTCCCATACAGGATAAACCCAAGGAGAAACACACTGAGACACATAGTAATCAAACTTGCAAAAATTAAAGACAAAGAAAAATTATTGAAAGCAGCAAGAGAAAAACGACAAAGAACATACAAGGGAACTCCCATAAGGTTAACAGCTGATTTCTCAGCAGAAACTCTACAAGCCAGAAGGGAGTGGCATGATATACTTAAAGTGATGAAAGGGAAGAACCTACAACCAAGGTTTACTCTACCCGGCAAGGATCTCATTTAGGTTCGATGGAGAAATCAAAAGCTTTACAGACAAGCAAAAGCTAAGAGAATTCAGCACCACCAAACTGGCTCTACAACAAATGCAAAAGGAACTTCTCTAAGTGGGAAACACAGGAGAAGAAAAGGACTAACAAAAACAAACCCAAAACAATTAAGAAAATGGTCATAGGAATATACATATTGATAATTACCTTAAAGGTAATTACCTTAAAGGTGAATGGATTAAATGCTCCAACCAAAAGACACAGGCTTGCTGAATGGATACAAAAACAAGACCCGTCTATGTGCTGTCTACAAGAGACCCACTTCAGACCTAGGGACACATACAGATTGAAAGTGAGGGAATGGAAAAAGATATTCCATGCAAATGGAAATCAAAAGAAAGTGGGAGTAGCAATACTCATATCAGTTAAAATAGACTTTAAAATAAAGAATGTTAGGGCTTCCCTGGTGGTGCAGGGTTGAGAGTACACCTGCCGATGCAGGGGACACGGGTTCGTGCCCCGGTCTGGGAAGATCCCACATGCCGCGGAGCGGCTGGGCCCGTGAGCCATGTCCGCTGAGCCTGCGCATCCAGAGCCTGTGCTCCACAATGGGAGAGGCCACAACAGTGAGAGGCCCACGTACTGCAAAAAAAATAAAAATAAAGAATGTTACAAGAGACAAGGAAGGACACTACATAATGATCAAGGGATCAATCCAAGAAGAATATACAACAATTATAAATATATATGCACCCAACATAGGATCACCTCAATACATAAGGCAACTGCTAACAGCATAAAAGAGGAAATTGACAGTAACACAATAATGGTGGGGGACTTTAACACCTCACTTACACCAATGGACAGATCATCCAAAATGAAAATAAATAAGGACACAGAAGCTTTAAATGACACAATAGACCAGATAGATTTAATTGATATTTATAGGACACTCCATCCAAAAACAGCAGATTACACTTTCTTCTCAAGTGCACACGGAACATCCTCCAGGATAGATCACATCTTGGGTCACAAATCAAGCCACAGTAAATTTAAGAAAATTGAAATCATATCAAGCATCTTTTCTGACCACAACACTATGAGATTAGAAGTCAATTACAGGGAAAAAACCGTAAAAAACACAAACACATGGAGGGTAAACAATACGTTACTAAATAACCAGAGATCACTGAAGAAATCAAAGAGGAAATCAAAAAATACCTAGAGATAAATGACAGTGAAAACACGATGATCCAAAACCTATGGGATGCAGCAAAAGCAGTTCTAAGAGGGAAGTTTATAGCTATACAAGCCTACCTCAAGAAACAAGGAAAATCTCAAATAAACAATCTAACCTTATACCTAAAGGACTAGAGAAAGAAGGACAAACAAAACCCGAAGTTGGCAGAAGGAAAGAAATCATAAAGATCAGAGCAGAAATAAATGAAATAGAAACAAAGAAAATAATAGCAAAGATCAATAAAACTAAAAGCTGGTTCTTTGAGAAGATAAACAAAATTGAAAAACCATTAGCCAGACTCATCAAGAAAAAGAGGGAGAGGACTCAAATCAATAAAATTAGAAATGAAAAAGGAGAAGTTACAACAGACACCACAGAAATACAAAGCATCCTAAGAGACTACTGCAAGCAACTCTATGCCAATAAAATGGACAACCTGGAAGAAATGGACAAATTCCTAGAAAGGTATAACCTTATAGACTGAACCAGGAAGAAATAGAAAATATGAACAGACCAATCACAAGTAATGAAATTGAAGTTGTGATTAAAAATCTTCCAACAAACAAAAGTCCAGGATCAGATGGCTTCACAGGTGAATTCTATCAAAAATTTAGAGAAGGGATAACACCCATCCTTCTCAAACTCTTCCAAAAAATTGCGGAGGAAGGAACACTCCCAAACTCATTCTATGAGGCCACCATCACCCTGATACCAAAACCACACAAAGATACTACAAAAAAAGAAAATTACAGACCAATATCACTGATGAATATAGATGCAAAAATCCTCAACAAAATACTAGCAAACAGAATCCAACAACACATTAAAGGATCATACACCATGATTAAGTGGGATTTATCCCAGGGATGCAAGGATTCTTCAATATATGCAAATAAGTCAATGTGATACACCATATTAACAAATTGAAGAATAAAAAACATATAATCATCTCAATAGATGCAGAAAAAGCTTTTGACAAAATTCAACACCCATTTATGATAAAAACTCTCCAGAAAGTGGGCATAGAGGGAACCGACCTCAACATAATAAAGGCCATATACGACAAACCCACAACAAACATCATTCTCAATTTTGAAAAACTGAAAGTATTTCCTCTAAGACCAGGAACAAGACAAGGATGTCTCCTCTCAGCACTGTTATTCAACATAGTTTTGGAAGTCCTACCAAGGCAATCAGAGAAGAAAAAGAAATAAAATGAATACAAATTGGAAAAGAAGAAGGAAAACTGTCACCGTTTGCAGATGACATGATACTCTACATAGAGAATCTTAAAGATGCCACCAGAAAACTACTAGAGCTAATCAATGAGTTTGGTAAAGTTGCAGGATACAAAATTAATGCACAGAAATCTCTTGCATTCCTATACACTAATGATGAAAAATCTGAAAGAGAAATTAAGGAAACACTCCCATTTACCATTGCAACAAGGAGAATAAAATACCTAGGAATAAACCTACCTAGGGAGACAAAAGACCTGTATGCAGAAAACTATAAGACACTGATGAAAGAAATTAAAGATGATACCAACAGATGGAGAAATATACCATGTTCTTGGATTGGAAGAATCAATATTGTGAAAATGACTATACTACCCAAAGCAATCTACAGATTCAATGCAATCTCTATCAGATTACCAGTGGCATTTTTTATGGAACTAGAACAAAAAATCTTAAAATTTGTATGGAGACACAAAAGACCCTGAATAGCCACAGCAGTCTTGAGGGAAAAAAACAGAGCTGGAGGAGTCAGGCTCCCTGACCTCAGACACTTACTACAAAGCTACAGTAATCAAGACAATATGGTAGTGGCACAAAACCAGAAACATAGATCAATGGAACAAGATAGAAAGCCCAGAGATAAACCCACGCACCTATGGTCAACTAATCTATGACAAAGGAGGCAAGGATATACAATGGAGAAAAGACAGTCTCTTCAATAAGTGGTGCTGGGAAAACTGAACAGCTACATGTAAAAGAATGAAATTAGAACACTCCCTGAAACCATACACAAAAATAAACTCAAAATGGATTAGAGACCTAAATGTAAGACCAGACACTATAAAACTTAGAGGAAAACATAGGAAGAACACTCTTTGACATAAATCACAGCAAGATTTTTTTTTTTTTTAGCAAGATCTTTTTTGATCCACGTCCTAGAGTAATGGAAATAAAAACAAAAATAAACAAATGGGACCTAATGAAACTTCAAAGCTTTTGCACAGCAAAGGAGACCATCAACAAGATGAAGAGACAACCCTCAGAATGGGAGAAAATATTTGCAAATGAATCAACAGACAAAGGATTAATCTCCAAAATATATAAACAGCTCATGCAGCTCAATATTAAAAAACAAATAACCCAATCCAAAGATGGGCAGAAGACCTAAATAGACATTTCTCCAAAGAAGACATACAGATGGCCGAGAAGCACATGAAAAGCTGCTCAACATCACTAATTATTAGAGAAATGCAAATCAAAACTACAATGAGGTATCACCTCACACCAGTTAAGATGGGCATCATCAGAAAATCTACAAACAACAAACCCTGGAGAGGGTGTGGAGAAAGGGAAACCCTCTTGCACTGTTGGTGGGCATGGAAATTGATACAGCCACTATGGAGAGCAGTATGGAGGTTCCTTAAAAAACTAAAAATAGAATTACCATATGATCCAGCAATCCCACTACTGGGCATATACCCAGAGAAAACTATAATTCAAAAAGACACATGCACCCCAATGTTCATTGCACTATTTACAATAGCCAGGACATGGAAACAACCTAAATGTCCATCGATAGATGAATGGATAAAGAAGATGTGGTACATATATACAATGGAATATTACTCAGCCATAAAAAGGAACGAAACTGGGTCATTTGTAGAGACCTGGATGGATCTAGAGACTGTCATACAGAGTGAAGTAAGTCAGAAAGAGAAAAACAAATATTGTATATTAACACATATACGTGGAACCTAGGAAAATGGTACAGATGAACCGGTTTGCAGGGCAGAAATTGAGACAGATGTAGAGAACAAACATGGACACCACGCGGGGAAAGCGGCAGGGGGTGGGGATGGTGGTGGGATGAACTGGGCGATTGGGATTGACATGTATACACTGATGTGTATAAAACTGATGACTAATAAGGACCTGCTGTATAAAAAAATAAATTAAATTAAATTTAAAAATGAAAAAAAATTACTGTGTTATGTAAGTGGCAGTTGCTTATCTCCCACCATTAGAATATTAGTTCCTCCTGTGCTGAGCTAATAGGCACTCAACAAATAATGAATGAGTGCAAGATAATAGAGGAGCAACACATGGGTGCAAACGCTAAAGCTGAATGGAGAACGTGGGCCTCGTTGCTGCTGGTTTACTTCGCAGATTCAGGTCTGGAGCCTGGTTTTTACAAAGTTCTCTGGAGTCTTTCCAAGGTGTGTGCCGTGCCTCAGGTGGTTTCCCATCTAGTTGAAGAGTAGTGTTCCCCCCAGAAGCTGAAGAGAAAGCACAGAGAGTAGGGACAGTGACTTGGTGTTTATAAGAATAACCTGGGGAATGTTACAACGCAGATTCCTGGGCTACAGCCTGCAATTCTGTGAAGCCCTAGAACCAGACTGTGCGGAAAGATAAGGACTAGGTGACCAATGCATCCAAGCTGGCCTGGGACACCCCAGTTTTAGCACCAAAGGTCTCTTACTTCCTGAAAATCCCTCATTCCCTGGCAAATGAGGTGGGTTGGTCACCCTCAACTGAAGGTGTTCAGAGAGGCAAATAGCAGTTGGTGGAGTAGCTTGGAATGGCTTTTTGGAGGAGCTGAGATAGAAACATTTCCCATCCTAGACTTTGGATGTTGGCTATCCCTTTGGCCCTGCCTTTGGGTAAGTCTAGGTTTCCCAGGCACCGAGCCCAGACAGAAGGGAAAGGAAACCATTATTTCTTGAACGCTTGCAATGAGCCAGTGGCTGCTGTAGGACCTTTATTACCTAATCTATTCCCCAGCAGCCTTTTTATTGCTCCCATTTTAGAGGCAGGGCACTGAGGCCCATGAGGTTATGTAATTGCCTGAGCTCAGACATATACCAACCAGAGGAGATGGGAGTGATCCACTCCACCTGACACAGAAGCCCAGGCCCTTTCTGTGTGTTTTGCTATGTGTGTGGGGCTGTGTGTGTCAGAGATGTGGCTGGGACCTCAGCTTGACGGTCATCCATCAGCCCTCAGGATGGGGCTCTCCTGGGATCTAGGGAAGACCCCCAGTGACTAGACAGTGAAATAGTTAAGGAAGAGGCATCCAGGAGGTGTCGTCTGTCTTTGGGCAGACTCCGGCCTAGCTGCACAGATGGCCCTGTACACCAGGTGGCGCTGTGGCTCTGCCATAGGGAGCTCCCCCTAGGAGTGGAGCCCAAGCAGGGCAGCCACAAGACCAGCCACAGGACCAGCCGCAGGTCCAGCCACTGAGCCTTGTTTTATCTGCAGCCTGCAGGACAACCTAGGGCCTGTCCAGAGCTTTCTGCCTTTCCCAGACTCTAGCAGGCCAAGAAGAGAGAGGGGAGAGAGGGACAGGAGGTCTGGAGAGGAGGAGGCTTGGGCCAATGAGGCTGGGGCAATGAGGGTGACGGTTGAGTGCCGCTGTCAGGAGGAGGGTCAGGGACTTTTGTCCCGGGACTAATGGGACTCTGGCACAAATCATCTCCCAGTGTGCAGGAAACACATAGGGAAAAGTGGACTTGCTCCCTCATGGTGGGTGCAGGTTTGGGGCTTGGACAGAGAAGAGGTGCTTTTCCTATCTTTCAGACTGTTTTGTCCAGTGAAGGTCTGGGCTTGTGGGGAGGGATGGCCCCCAGTCATCTGCCTGTCAACCCCGTGCTGTAGCCAGGGCACAGAAAAGGTTCCCATTCGCTCCCTGGCTGTGCCTGCCATTTGGGAAAATGACTCCTAGGATGCTGGCCCTTGGGAGCCGGATCTCTTATCACCTGTTTCCTATATAAGGACTCATCCAGGGCTCTACCCCAGGGCTCAGGCCTTTTCGAGATTGTCATCAAAAAACAACATCACCGCGACAAACTTTTAATTCTTTTTTTAATATATATATAAATTTATTTATTTATTGGCCGAGTTGGGTCTTTGTTGCTGCACACGGGGTTTCTCCAGTTGTGGCGAGCAGGGGCTACTCTTTGTTGCAGTGTGCGGGCTTCTCATTGTAGTGGCTTCTCTTGTTGAGGAGCATGGGCTCTAGGATTGTAGGCTTCAGTAGTTGTGGCTTGTGGGCTCTAGAGTGCAGGCTCAGTAGTCGTGGCGCATGGGCTTAGTTGCTCTGCGGCATGTGGGATCTTCCCGGACCAGGGCTTGAACCCATGTCCCCTGCATTGGCAGGCAGATTCTCAACCACTGCGCCACCAGGGAAGCACCCAAGTTTTAAAAATAAATTTATTTATTTTAGGCTGCGTTGGGTCTTCATTGCTGCATGCAGGCTCTCTAGTTGTGGCGAGTGGGAGCTACTCTTCGTTGCAGTGCGTGGGCTTCTCATTGGAGTGGCTTCTCTTGCTGCGGAGCTCAGGTTCTAGGCTTGTAGGCTTCAGTAGTTGTGGCTCGCGGGCTCTAGAGCACAGGCTCAGTATCTGTGACTCGCGGGCTCTAGAGCGCAGGCTTAGTAGTTGTGGCGCACGGGCTTAGTTGCTCCGTGGCATGTGGGATCTTCCTGGACCAGGGATCGAACCCATGTTCCCTGCACTGGCAGGCCGATTCTTAACCACTGTGCCACCAGGGAAGCCCCTTAACTCTTCCTTAACGCTCACACCAGTGCCAGAAAGCTGTGATTTGCTATGTATCAGCTGCTTAGCAGTGGGCTTGGCCTGCAGGGTTGATTTCAGAACCTAAAATAATGTCCGAGCTCGATGGCTGCAGCTTTCCTCCTGCTCCTTAATGCTTCCCCGAGTGGGCGGCGGCCTGTCAGGCCCTCTTCAGCCCCTCAGCACACGTGAGTCAAGCAAAGCCCATTTGAGAGCGGGTTGTGAGGGTGGGGAAAGAGAGGGAGGGAGGGTGCAGGGGGGCTTTGGGAAAGAGGGGTGCTTGGAAGCGGGACAGGGGTGCAGAAA
Source organism: Phocoena sinus (assembly GCF_008692025.1). Taxonomy (NCBI): domain Eukaryota; kingdom Metazoa; phylum Chordata; class Mammalia; order Artiodactyla; family Phocoenidae; genus Phocoena; species Phocoena sinus. Next base: position 34,997,517 of record NC_045775.1, read on the forward strand.
GCAGAGGCTGGGGCTGCTAGAGACAAACTTAGTCACTTTCACAGTTCTACCTTTCCCTGCTGTCTGGGCTGAGGGCTGGGGCAGAAGTGCCCTTAGGAATTTTTTTTTTTTGGCCATGCTGCACAGCTTGTGGGATTTTAGTTCCCTGACCAGGGATTGAACCCAGGCCCTGGCAGTGAAAGCAAAGAGTCCTAACCACTGGACGGCCAGGGAATTCCCAGGAATTTTTTTTAATATTAAATTTTCATTCATCAACTGTTCACATAGACTCAAAGTATTTTGTCTGATTTATCTTTAAAATGCCATCTGTTTCTTTTTTAGTCAGTAGGTAATACACTTAAAGTTTCAAAATTCAAAGAGTTCAAAGTAAGTAAACTTTTCCTTTAATATATAAAAGCACAACCTAATGTTCCCAACAAAAACCAGCAAGGACACCAAAAGACGTAGGTGGAAGAAACATGTTAAGGGTATAGAAAACTTCCTCTGAGGCCTTTTATTTTGAGTTGTTTTTGATGTACAGAAGTTCCAACGTTTAAAGCCATGTCTTTCCCTGTACGAGCTCTTCTTTGCCTGGAAAGTCATTGCCTATCCTGAGATCACTTCAATAGTCTTTTTCTTCAACTGTGTTTTCATGGCTTCATAATTTGCCCCCTAAGCCACCTCAGAGAAGTTTCTATTAGTGCTGTGGTTTTGAGATGGAAGGCTGGTGTGGCTACCTGAGGGTGGTGCCTTTGAAGGCCATTGGGGCTCAGACTCCAGCCTTGGCTCTGAACCGTACACCCTCTCCCCACTTGGCAGTTATTCACAGCAGGACAAGGCTGAGAGAGGCTAGCGTCCTTCTTGCTGGAAAAGAGGGCCTGGGGAAACTGACTCTGCCGTGGGGACCTGGGACGTGGTACGGTGAACTCTGTTCAACGTCTGGGTGCCTTTGTCAGCTGGTCTGAGGTGCAAGTGTCCCAGGGCCTAGGGAGGCCAAGTGTGGGCGATTCTGGTGGACAGCCTGTGACTTGGGGAGTCCTGCCCACCAGCCACAGGGCAGAGCTGGGATCCAGATCCTAGAGAATGGGGAACCAGGGAGGCCATAAGACTGAGAACTCTGAACAGGACCATGCAGGTGGGATGGGCCCTCTGAGATATGGAGGAGCCCAATTAATCAGAACAGGCGTTGGTCCCAGCAGCCAGCCTGCTCTGTGGCACTTCAGAAGATGGTACCAGAGCAGCTGAAATGATCTGGGTGCTAATGTGTGTATGAATCCTTAGAAAACGTATCACTGTGGACATATGTCAGGCCCTGAGCTACTACAGGGTCGTTATTACTGCCTGGTGCCTTAGCCCAGCAGGAGGGTGTAGATGCTCCCCTTCCCTCACACTATCTCCCTGGATGTTGGGGGTGACCCTATCAACCTTGTTCCTAAGGGGGCCCCTCTCGTTTCCCAGGACACCCTAGTCTGACCACTGAGTTGGGGACTCAGTTCTTGGCCAGGAGGCTTGAGATTAAATGTTGCCTTCAAGCCATCCTCAGTCACGTGATGTCAGAGAACATTCTGCTCTTTCTTGAGTATCAGTTTACTCATCCATAAAATGGGATGAATGATATTGCTCCAACCAGCAAACCCGATGACCAAATGGAGGAAAAGGTGAGACACTGTTCTGGAAAAAGGAAAACGAATCATTCGAGGGCAGGATTCTGAGGTGGTCCACCCTGGGCCAGTGGAACATGGTTCCCCAGCTGGGCTGTCTCTCCCCAGAACTCCAGTAGGTGGCAGCATCGCCATCTGCGTGGGCTGCTCTCCACCCCCGCCCCTCCTCCCAGACACCTTGGACCTCACTCAATTCACACCCCGCATTCCCACCTCCCAGGGGAAGGAGGAGGGATCGGAAAGGCCTCTGAGACAGCGGCCAGGGCTAGGAGCCCAAATGCCTGGAAGGGAAGGGCCTGGAAAGAGAATTAAAACCTTGTTCTTTCCCTCAAAAAAGCACAGATAGGGCAGAGGGAAGGGACCCGTTGTGTGTGAGCCCAAGAAGGTTGATGTGAGTGCTTGGGCGGGAGGGATGCCTCTGCCAGGACCTGTCCCACACCACCTGGAGGAGGCCAGGACTTGTCCTCTGCCAGGATCGTTGTCTTTAGTTGGACAGGCCAGCTGGAACTTCAGTGGGGGCAGGGCAGGGTCGTCTATTTTTGTGTGTGCAGTAGGGTTGAAAATTTCACTCACACTTCATCTGTGCAAAATAAAAAGTAATTTCTTTATTATGTAACTAATCTGGCCTTTCCCCCAAGCCCTATCTGATGAGTAGTGAGAAAAACAATGAAATGTTCAACTTGATTTAAACGTCAGGGGACCCAACAGTTTAGCCTGTCCTGTTAAGTGATGTTTGTTTCTCTTAGAGAAGAGTGTTCAGTTTTCAGATTGCCTTCCTAAGCTCCTCCCACGAAGATGAGGTCGAGGTGTGTGGATGGACAAGGGCAGTTTATGTGACATCTGGTAGGAGCAAGGTGTTGGGATCCTGTGGTGTGGCGTCCTCTGGTTTCCCGGCAAGGTCCCTTCTGCCTGCTGGCCAGGGATTGTACTTGAAGCTGAGTTTGTAACTCGTGGTCTGGTCCCTCCTGGTCTGGCCAGAGCCCCTGTGGTGCCCCCAGCTGCCCAGCCCACTGGATTCTCCTGGCTAAATTCCCACAGGGCCTCCCACTGACCCAGCAGTGCCCCCTCCCTTTGTGCGGCATCTCCTTGTTGTGCAGCCATGACCCTGGCCACACTGCGGGCTCACAGCTTGGTAGCCAGGCGTGTGGGAACTGCAGTTGGCCTGTGAAGCTGAACTCCCGAGGCTCCTCTGCCTTACCCAGAGCCCTGGCGTCAGAGGCAGAGGCCAAGTGGGTTCAGAGCAGCCTGGGAGACTGGGACAGGGGCCTCACCAGGGTTCCCTTTCTGGAGCAAAGCAGATGGGACTTCCTCTTCTTGCCTGGACATCCATTACATAAAATGTCATGATCACACCCAAGGAGAGACATGAAGGCATCCAGAAAATATGCTCTGAAGAGAATAGCCTGGTTTAGAAGACTTTTGACCTACCGCATAATCATATTTTGCATGTCAGATGCCAAACATTACAGCATTTTTCTTTTGTGCTTTCTATGTCAAACCTCCATCCTAGTCTCTCCCCAGGCAGAGATGGATGCCTCGGGCCAAGGAAGATGAAGGTCATGTATTCATAAAGGCAAGAAAGGAAAGCACATTCATAAATTTTCAAATATCCTTTTATGCTTGAAATGTTACCAGCATTGGATAATGGAACCAAAGGAAACATAACAGCTAAAATGTGAAGGCTTTCTCCACAAGGATAATTCACTATCTTGGTCGTGTTAGACTCTGCCCTTTCGGGCAGGATACACAGTGAGTCAGAAGTAGATGCCACTCAGCATAAAAACGGTACACACTGTGAAAAGATGGCCCAGCCAAGCGGGAATCCTTCCTGAGCTCCCTGGGGCCAAGGCAAGACCAAGGCAGGCGCAGGATGAAAGGAAGGCTGTGATTGGTGGGCTTCTCTCCAGGCTCCTGTTTGCCCTTTCCTATTGGAAGAAAGAAGATGCAGGTGATTCAAGCTAACTCAGAGCCTGGGAAAGGGGGTGGGTGGTGGGTGTAATTTACTGCCCCCAACTCAGTGCTGTGGGCAGGCAGGCCACGGTACAAGTCTTCATCTCTCACACAGCTCACTCAGGAAGGGGGTCTCATCGGGCAGGGCTGACAGGCCACACTCACAGGTACTCACTGGCATGTGTCTGGAAACGTGCTCAGCCGTTCACATTCACATGTGTTTCCACGTGACTACCTGTAGGACTCTTGGGGGTAGTGCCTGACATAGTGAGCACGAAATAAATGCCAGCCGTTATTATCACTGATGCACAGAAAGGTCTCAGACACCTAAGCAAATATAGAGAGACACAGATGTGTACATATTCATACTCAAAGACATACAGACACCCTTAAACCTTTATGTAGAAACAGTTGAATCTATATTTGTCGATGTGGATATACCGTCACGCATGGTAATTATAACCTACTGGAGATTTCCTACACAGTAGGCATTGTTCTAACGCTATACAAGAGGATTACAACAACTTCATGAAGTAGGTATTGTTATTTATCCCAATTAACAGATGGGGTGAATTGAGTTACATAGAGGTGACAGCTCAAGGTCACAAAGCTAATAATGGGTAAACTTGGGATTCAAGCCCAGTCAGTCTGGCCTCAGAGGCTACATAGGAAACCACCAGCTATTCTGTTGTTTTTCTCACAGACACCCCAAGCCCATCACAGACTTTCCTACAGATGTGAAGAAACCTCCTACATACAGGTAGATGCACTTCCACAAGACACGCCACGAGGCATGCAATCCCCACCACACGTGTGCTGAACCTTGCAGAAATGTCTAGCTTTCTAACTAACTGGCCTAACGTGATAGTGTTTATTCTCCTGAGTGGACTTTCATATGGCTCCAATCTTGCCACCTGCTGTAGTGAATGTTGGGTTCACAACTCCCACTCTTTTGGGGGCTCAGCATGGTTTTGGGGAGGAGGCCAGACTTGCCTTCATCTCCAGGAGCTAAATCAAGTTTTGGCCTTGCCTGATATTTTAGGACCCCTGGCCTCTTCCCACCCCCTTGTCCTTTGTGAGTGCAGGATACTGCCCCTGGGTGATGGTCTCAATTTCTCTGTGTTTGCCCAAGACTGGCTTTTGTTCCTCGTCTCCATCCCCAGGGCCAGGTGTCCCCCAGTTGGAGCAGACTTTGAGGTGGGCCCAACTGGGAAGTCCCTTGGGCATCCTGGGACCTGGGGGAGAGGTCTCTGCACAAAGGGGAGGGCAAGGCTGCTCAACCAAGCCCAAGGGGCCACCTCAGTGGCCTTCCACAGCCCCTGGCTGAGTGGACACTGCTCCCAACGTGGCCTTTGACCCAGGGCTAGGCTTGGGCGGGTAGTGAGGCTCCAGGTCCCAGAATGTTAGAGTGAACTGGGGGCTTTGAAATTATCTAGTCCAGCCACTTCATTTTATAAGCTAGAAAACTCGAGTCTCTGAGATGGGAAGGGATGTGCCTGAGGTCACCCCGTGAATCTTCAACCTCAAGTCTTAACTCCGACTCTAATTTCAGCGTGTCACAGGATGAGCCTCCGTTGGGGGGAAGACTAAAGCTCCCTAAATGCACAAGTTATGGAAATTCAGGACGAACCAGAGATGCAGGCATCCTTGCTCTGGGTGACTGACTACAATTTTAACCCAGACCCAAGGACACCTTTTTGAAAAAACTTTGGCAGTTGCGTGGCTGTGACTTGGAAGACACCTCTGCTCCCGGTCAGGGCCCCAGCTCTGAGCCATATGATGACTTCTGGCCTGAAAGATCTGAACACCCCTCCTTAATGAATTTGCACTTAACTGAGAAACAACCCTCATGCAAATCTGCGTTTACCCCATTTTTCTCCTGGACTGTTCTCTCTATTGGCAAATGTTAACATAGGCACTTCCTGTGAGCCAGGCTCTGTTCTTGGCACTTTACCTGTTGCTCATTTAATCCTCCCAGCAACTATCATCGTCTTCATCTTCATCATCATCACCATCCCCATTTTATCCATTAGGAGACTGTGGTACAAAGGGATTTAGTAATTTGCCTGAGGCCCCCAGGTTAGAAAGGGGCAGAGTGAAGGCCCAATCCCAGGCAGTGCCCCTTCCACACCAGAGCAGTGAGCCTGGACCTCCAGTAGAATGGTCAGCAATCACCGCCAGCTGCTCCCCTAGACAGTTCTGAGAGTCTCACTCCCAGTGACCCCCTGGTCCAGTAAGAAGAAAGCTCAGGCAGCCAGAGAGCTGCACACGAGCCCCAGACATTGTGCCATCTTAAGATCCAGATCATCGACCTGCATAGCCTTGCAGAACGGAGACCTACACATGAGCCTGGTTACGCACACATCCCAGCTTCCCTGGCCTTCGAGAAGCTGTGGCTGATGAAACTTAAAAGCTTTTGCACAGCAAAGGAAACAATAAACAAGATGAAAAGACAACCCTCAGAATGGGAGAAGATATTTGCAAATGAAGCAACTGACAAAGGATTAATCTCCAAAATATACAAGCAGCTTGTGCAGCTCAATATCAAAAAAACAAACGACCCAATCCAAAAATGGGCAGAAGACCTAAATAGACATTTCTCCAAAGAAGATATACAGATTGCCAGCAAACACATGAAAGGATGCTCAACATCACTAATCATTAGAGAAATGCAAATCAAAACTACAATGAGATATCACCTCACACCAGTCGGAATGGCCATCATCAAAAAATCTACAAACGATAAATGCTGGAGAGGGTGTGGAGAAAAGGGAACCCTCTTGCACTGTTGGTGGGAATGTAAATTAATACAGCCACTATGGAGAACAGTATGGAGGTTCCTTACAAAACTAAAAATAGAACCACCATATGACCCAGCAATCCCACTACTGGGCATATACCCTGAGAAAACCATAATTCAAAAAGAGTCATGGGGCTTCCCTGGTGGCGCAGTGGTTGAGAGTCCACCTGCCGATGCAGGGGACGCAGGTTCGTGCCCCGGTCCGGGAGGATCCCACGTGCCGCGGAGTGGCTTGGCCCGTGAGCCATAGCTGCTGAGCCTGCGCGTCTGGAGCCTGTACTCCGCAACGGGAGAGGCCACAACAGTGAGAGGCCCGCGGTACAGAGTCATGTACCACAGTGTTCATTGCAGCACTATTTACAATAGCCAGGACACAGAAACAACCTAAGTGTCCATCGACAGATGAATGGTTAAAGAAGATGTGGCACATATATACAATGGAATATTACTCAGCCATAAAAAGAAATGAAATTGATTTATTTATAGTGAGGTGGATGGACCTAGAGTCTGTCATACAGAGTAAAGTAAGTCAGAAAGAGATAAATACCGTATGCTAACACATATATTTGGAATCTAAAAAAAAAAAAAAAAGAAAATGTTCTGAAGAACCTAGGGGCAGGACAGGAATAAAGATGCAGACATAGAGAATGGACTTGAGGACATGGGAAGGGGGAAAGGTAAGCTGGGACGAAGTGAGAGAGTGGCATGGACATATATACACTACCAGATGTAAAATAGATAGCTAGTGGGAAGCAGCTGCATAGCACAGGGAGATCAGCTCGGTGCTTTGTGTCCACCTAGAGGGGTGGGATAGGGAGGGTGGGAAGGAGATGCAAGAAGGAGGAGATATGGGGATATATGTATATGTGTAGCTGATTCACTTTGTTATACAGCAGAAACTAACACACCATTGTAAAGTAATTATACTGCAATAAAGATGTTAAATTTTTTAAAAAAAGCCCTCATAAAGATTAAAAAAAAAAAAGGAAAAAAGCTGCGGCTGTTACCATCTCAATCCAAGCTCCCCATCCCCCTTTCTCTTCTCCCCCACGCTACACTTTTGACTAAATAGGGACAAATCCTTTTCACCTAAATTTTGCAAAGAAAAGATTAGGGTTTTCCAGAACTTATACTTGGAAGAAAACTATTAGGGAAAAGAAGCACATTTGGAACTGTAGAAATAGGTCAGTGTGGAAGACATAGATCTCAGTCACTCATCAGTAGGAGACTCTGACTCTGTTTGACTACAGACTCCTCTGAGTGGAACACTAGGCCCTGGGCCCAGACCTGGGGGCCTCAGAAGGATGTGATGCTCTTCAGTGCAAGTCAGGTTTTAGGATGACTCTGGGGATGTTCCCACACCTGGTCCCAGGCCAGGCCATGCCATTTGGGTATGGCCAGTGGAGCAGTGGTGGGGCAAGCGGGCTTCTCAACATCCCAGCCCACCTCAGTGCTCCTCTCTGGTCTTTGCTGGTGTGTTGGCTCAGGTGTCCCTTCCATTCCAGCCCTGAAAGTGCCCAGCATCTCTTCTGGCCCACACCTTCGTTAGGCACCTATTTCATTGGTTCTAGTGATATCCACTCCTGGGGAAAGGTAAAATGGAGGCCCACAGACCATATGTCTAAATATTTCAAAGTTCTAAGTCCAACTAACAAACTGTTAATTAAAATCTGTTCTATCCTTCAACCTTGGGAAGTTTATCTTCAAAATGATAAAACTGGAAAGACACGTAAAGTTATGATTTTTATACGACTGGAAGTTTGCAAAATATTGAAGACCACTGAATTGAATTATTTTTGAGCACATCAGGGGTTCTGTTGATGGACCAGTGATGTTTGAATGAATAATAAAGACATTTATAACAACATTTATGATTCATAAATTAGTATATATTTATTCTTTAAAATTTATTTTCTGGCCTTAATTTCAGCAAAATTAGTAATCATGCTTCTTTTTTTTTTTTTTTTTTGCGGTACATGGGCCTCTCACTGTTGTGGCCTCTCCCGTTGCGGAGCACAGGCTCCGGAAGCGCAGGCTCAGCGGCCATGGCTCACGGGCCCAGCCGCTCCGCGGCATGTGGGATCTTCCCGGACCGGGGCACGAACCCGTATCCCCTGCATCGGCAGGCGGACTCTCAACCACTGCGCCACCAGGGAAGCCAGTAATCATGCTTTTATAATAGAGAACTCATAATTTGTGTTCTAGTGACAGTAATGACCTAAAGGATTAAATATAAAATGTGCTTGTATTCAGAGTGGTTTCAGTTACCTATTGCTGTGTAACAAAACACTCCAAAGCTTGGTGGTTTAAAACAATCACTATTTTATTATCTTTCATGGTTCTCTGGGTTGCTTGGGCTTAGCTGAACATCTCTTCTGCTGCGTTGCTTGGGAATTCTCACGTGCTTGTGCCTGGGTTGTGGGTGGGGCTAGAGTCATCAAGAGGCTCAACTGGGATGCTGGGACAGCTGGTCCTTTCCTTCTTTCCATATAATCTCTGTGCCTCTCTCTCTCCATGTGGTTTCTCCAGTAGGGTAGCTGGACTTCCCAGATGGCACCTCAGGACTCCCAGAAGGGAGTATTTCAAAAAAGAGGCAGAGGAAACTGTCAGCCCCCTTAAAGTCCACATCCAAAACTTGTGCCATGTATATCCAGTGCATTTCATGTGTTAGCATGAGTCACAGGTCAGGCCAGATTCAGTGAGGGGGGGACCACACAGGGCATACATTTCAGGAGGTCTTGTTCATTGGGGCCTTCTTTGGAGACTTAGGTACCTGAGTGCTGTTAAGTAGTGATGTAACAAAAAGCCTTAAGCCTGTGGTTTACTTTGGGACAGTTGGAGAGCAGAAGCTGAAGAGTGTTTCTAACGGCTCAGAACAGTGGTGAAACTTACTGGAGGCTGGAGAAGAGGGGACCTGAGATAGTCACTCAGGATTATGTGAGAATGGGCAAAATAGAAAGGGTGCCTAATGACCTTGTGATCTGGCTGAGGTGATTTCCCAGCAGAATGTTGAAAGTGCTCATTGGCTTCTTCCAGCTGACTCTGATAAAACAGGAAAAGGTAGGGATGAACTAAAGAAGCTTTGGAGCAGAATATAGGAAATCTAAGGAGCCAGGTCTATTGTCCCAGCCAGCAAAAGGCTGGAAAAGTAAGAAATGGTCTCAGGGCAAAGAGAACATCCAGGGTGCTGCCAGAAAAATGTGATTTCATGCAGAGTCATGAATGTGGCTGTTAAGACCCTTTAGAAATATTTAAGGGTGTGTCTTTAGGTCCCTTGGATAGACAAAAGGGCTTCTAAGAAGGCCAAAGGTGTACCTCTTGGGTCTTCTCCGCTGGAGAGCAGGACTAAGAATCCCATAGTAACCTCACAGGTGGCTTAAGGTAGGAAGGGCCTTTTTGGAGATAATTGAGGGTGTGCCTTTTGTCTAAAGGAGTAGGTTATAATTTGATATGTAAGAAACCCACAGATCTTTAAAAGAATTTTTTCAGCTTGGATTGAAAGGGACAGAGACAGTTCCAAACGAAGAGACCTTTTTTATGGGCAGGAAGCAGGCCGAGAAGTGCATTTGGTTGCAGACACTGACCATTTCTTCTGGAAAAGGAAGGATAATTCAGAGTGTGGAGCCGAGAGCCACAGACAACCACCCCCAGAGAGCAGGACCAGACCCTAATAAAGGAACTGGCTTGATTGCAGAATTGCTCTGTGCAACTTTCTCATCCTTTCTGAATGAGAGTGTCCATTGCAGTTGACCTGTGCTGACCTCCTTGTTGTGTGTTGAGTTTGGGGAGGAAGACAACGTGTCTCTTCTGCTCACAGATCCTCAAATCAAGAGGAAGCATCCCTAAGCACCCACACCCGAGGGACCTCCTCTGCAGCGGACTTGAAGTAGATGTTGAGGCCTTGGGTCTGGAGTCTAAGCCTGATGAGTCTCGTTCATGGATGAGACTTTGGGGGTCTCGGACAGTGAGCGTCTTTTGTAAGTGTGAGGGGTGTGATTCATTAGAGCCCAGAGGGCAGACTGTGGTGGTCTCGAGAGCTAACTCCCAGTGAGCCATATCTCCGGTATGCATGACCTTGTGTAGTCCTCTGTCTTGAATCTGGGCTGTCCCTGTGACTCACTGTTAGCCAGTAGAAAGCAGCGACGGTGGTGCTGCGTGATTTCTGCGGACAGGTCACGGGAAGCCTTTTGGCTTCTCTGCCTGGGTCTCCTAGGATGCTCATTCTGGGATAAGCCAGCCATCTTGTAAGAAGTCTGATTCCTCTGAGACTACCACACTCTGAGGAGGCCAAGCTCGCCATGTGGACAGGTCACAGTAGAAAGCAGTAGAGTCAGCCAGACTCTACTGGTTCCAGCCACCCCAGCTGAGCACTGGATGTGAGAGTAAAGATGCTACCATCAGTCCAGCTGAACCTGCATTTGACTTTAGACCTTGTCACCAGCTACAACCACACAAGAGATGCCCACCCCGCTCCAAGTGACCACTGAGCCAGCGAATCCACAGAACTGTGAGAGAGAAAAGTAATTTATTTTAAGCTACTAAGTTTTAGGACTTGCTATATAGCAATAGATAACTGAAACTGTAAAAAAAAATTCCTGATATTTTAATTAAAAAATGTAAATTAAATTGTGAGATCAACGGTTCAAATTCCTTTCTGCATAAGTTTTAAACTTTTTTTTAATATTCAAGTTTATCTATTAACATTAAAAGGCAAATATAGGGCTTCCCTGGTGGCGTAGTGGTTGAGAGTCCACCTGCCGATGCAGGGGACACGGGTTCGTGCCCCGGTCCGGGAAGATCCCACATGTCGCGGAGCGGCTGGGCCCGTGAGCCATGGCCGCTGAGCCTGCGCGTCCGGAGCCTGTGCTCCGCAACGGGAGAGGCCGCAGCAGTGAGAGGCCCGCGTACCGCAAAAAAAAAAAAAAAAAAAAAAGGCAAATATAACTAATAGTATAGCTATTACATTTTATCTAATACATGCAAAAATTTTAATGAAATATTTAAAGCTGAATTTTAATTTAAGTTTTGAAAATTTAGTTAAATCTTAGTAAATAGTTTTGTTTTTTTTTTTTTTAATTTTTTTTTGTGGTACGCGGGCCTCTCACTGTTGTGGCCTCTCCCGTTGGGGAGCACAGGCTCCGGACGCGCAGGCTCAGCGGCCATGGCTCACGGGCCCAGCCGCTCCACGGCATGTGGGATCCTCCTGGACCGGGGCACGAACCCGTGTCCCCTGCATCGGCAGGCGGACTCTCAACCACTGCGCCATCAGGGAAGCCCAGTAAATAGTTTTATAAAAATAAAATCATTCACAGTTCTAGGGTTGTTCCCTGTCTGTCTAGTTGCCAACGTGAAGAGTATCGCACTGCACGTTACATCTTGACCTGCATATGTACAACTGTAGGAGAAATATGAATTATTTATACTGGAAAATGTTCCTCAGCTGCCCGTGCAATTGTAACAACTGCTGTGCTAATTTATGAGTACCTCTGGAACCACAAAGAGAAGCAAGAAAAGGCATGTTTGCCGCTATTGAGACACGCTACTTCTACTGCATTCTAGCTATCTGAGAGGAAGGATTCGATAAATCAGTCTGTCTTTTCTCTTACCTAAGTGCTTCTACCATTCAGTCCTCCCTACACTCCGGAGCAGGGTCCGTCTCTGATGTCAGTAGTAGCACGACCCACACATTGTTGTAGCAATTAGACACAGTCTCCTTTCGATTCAAGGACTTAACACGAATGATGTGGAGAAGCATTTCCCTGGGTCCCGAACGGTGTTACCCAGGAGAGTGGATGTCCAGGGTTAGAGATCACCTGTGCTAGTGCTGAGTGCTGGATCCCAAGGGCAGAGGCATCCGTGTGTTCTTTAATTGTGTGTGTGCGTACATGTGTGATTGCTGCTTCCGACCATCCGGTACAGGTCTGGCAGAGGTGTGCCTCTCTCCTGAACTTCTGCGGAACCCTGACCCTTGGAAGACTCATTCTCACTCTGACTTAGTTCCTCCGTTTGAAACATTTTTCATAGTCATTAGCCTGGTGTATCCATTGAGACATTGTTAGCTGTAGGTGACAAAAGACCAATTCAAACGGGCTTAAGCAGAAAGAGAACACATTAGCTCTCACAACTGGGGAGTCCAAGGGCAGAGATACAGTGCTCACACTTTGTTTTTAGGGGTGGGGTTTGGAAAGCCATGTGAGTGACAGACGGCTCACCTCCCAGAGTTAGGGGGCGGGCAAGTGTGCTTAGTTGCCCCCAGGAAGGGAGGCAGCCAGAACCCAGCATGCCCTCCACGCCTGCTTGTAACTGTTTGCCACATTCAGTTTCTTGGTCTGTTGTGCTGGGCACCTGGGCCAGGTTTCTCAAGCAGCCCAGGTAGTAGGCACTACCTTCCTAAAGCTGGTGGCTGCCTGAAGCAGATTCTTCACCCACTCCTGTTTCAAAGCTCTCGATCCCTGGCCAAGCCCCTGGGGCAGGTGTGACAGTCACCAGCAGGTCAGAAATGACTGAGCCCAGTGAAGGCAGAAGGCTTTCTAGGTGTGGGTTACCATTTCCTCTGGCCTGTTTCAACACTCGGGGATCCTCCAAGGATGGCTCCCCCAGAATCATACCACCGTACTTGTGTGCAGTAGAATTGTCTGTACGGTAAACAGCGAAGACACCATTTCTGCCAGGCAACTAGGGGGTCATTCCCCTCCCCCAGACCTCCAACGACAGGCCGTCTGTGGACGGAGACCCTTGTGGACGGCCTCTCGTAACATTTCGCTTCACACGGCTGCTCCTCCTCATGGACTCCCCCAGAAGCCTGGCAGGTAGGACCGATTACCCTTCCCAAGGCCCCGCAGGTCCCTCCCCAGTTCTTCCCTCCCTCGATTCACTTTCCACTGACCCTCCCAGCTGAATGTAGCCATTGCTCCTTCCTCCCCTCTCCCCCATCAGCCCAAAGTCCCCAGTGTTTCCTGACACACACTCCCAAGGTTCCTCAGAGCCGGCTGAAAACCCTGGGAGGAAAGAAAGGAGGGGCAGGAATGACACGTCTTCCAGGCTGCCTGCCCAAGCTCCGCTAGGCCCACTGCCTACCGGCAGTGCATCTGTGGATGCGTGGAGGCCACACCTTGGGCCAAGACGTGGCTGACCGCCTGCTCTGGTCTGCGCAATGCTTCCTCCCACCCTTCTTCTCTGACTCCCTCTCCCTTTCTCCTTTTTCCTCCTTAGATCTCGCCATAGCCCCCCCCCCCACCTCCTCTCCTGCTCTCTCTTCCTCTTCTCCACCCAAATGAGGTTGGTTAAACAAACCTTAGTACGTCCAGACTACGAACATCATAAGTCAAATCGTGTTTTTAAGAATGTTCGTTGACATGAACCTACCCGTGAATATCCTGCAGAGGGAAGAGGGGCTCACAAGGCATTACGGGCAGTGTGAGCTCAGTTTTCTAAATGCCCCTCCCCCCACCCAAAGACAATGCAAATCACACAACACAGTCATATATATAGCACCATAGTGTTTGCTTCCTTTCTACTCTACCCATTGGGGTCTAGGCCCTGTCCCTGGGTCAAGGCCCTTTGAAGACCCCAGGAATGGCAGATCCGGCCAGAGACAGGCATGCATTTCAAAGGCTGGTCCATACCTCCTCCCCCTTGCCCCACTATGGTGTTTGTCACTTCCTCCCCTTGGGAGCATCTGGAGGCCCTGGCCAAGGGGAGAGATGAAGGCAGAATTGTTGGATCAAAGTCCAAACACATAATAAAGGCATCTCCCTGCCCCACCTAAGGACATGATAATGTGCATTTATCCACACAAAAACATAGAGCAGTGGGCTGGTGCGCCATAAACCTTCTCTTATTACAAAGCCGGAATCTTTTCCATCTGTGTTTAAGCTGCAGCCTAAGGAATAATGTTTATAAAAATAAGATTGGAAGCAAAAATATTGAATGCAATAAATTATGACTACACTGTGTTCTCTCCTGAGGGATGTCCTGGCCAAAGAGCCTTCAATATTTCTATCTGGGTCTGTGCTTTGTCTCTTCTTATAAAGCATTCCATTTGTTGATGGCAAGAAAAGGCCTAGAAGGCCGAGGTTGACTCAGTAGAGCTATGGTGCTTGGCCGTCTGTACCTGCCTGGTATCTTAATTTCTCTTCCGAAGGAACAACAGCTCTGCTTGTTCTGGAACTGCAAAATGAAAGCCCAAAGGGAGGCTGCCCAGGGGAAGATTTGTTGGCTAGTTCCGTCACCCCTACCATCTCCCTCCTTCCAACCCCGCCATCACATCCCCACCACCGTCATGACCATGAATCCAGACACCATCATGATCACCCTTCATGGATGCAACACACCTACCATTTCCCAGGCATTGGCTAGGGTTTGGGAGGGAGGGAAACCTGGGAAATTAATATGACACAGATCTGAGATTTAAAAATCTCCAGGGAGATGGGCCAGATGTACAAATAACTCAGAACAAGAAGGAAAGTCAACAGCAAGGTACCGAAAAGTTCTCCCAGAGTTCAAAGGAGGGAGAGATGAAGCAGCTTTTGAGCTGAGTCTGGAAGGATGGGTTGGATCTAGACCCCCAGAACTGGAAGGAAAAGGCCTTCTTGGAAGAGGGATTGATGTAAGGGAAAGTGCAAAATTGTAATGTGTGGATGAAGAGGAGAGGAATGGATTCAGTTGGGCTGGACCCCAAGGTGTCTGAGGGGCAGTGAGGGAAATCAGGTTGAAGGGTGGAGTGGGAGTAGATCAAGAAATGTGATGGATAAAGGAAAAGGCCACTCAGTCCAAGGATTTGGGCGTTTTATATGGTGGGAAGTGGACGATCAATGGAAAGTTATTGAGCTGTGGGAGGGTGGAGCTGATTTTGAAGCTAATCATTGTGATGTGATCTTGGGGCCAGTGAGCATTCTCTGCTTTCTCTTTCCTGAAAAGATCCCAACTCTTCTCCCCTCTTGGCTGATTCAAAAATTTAACAAAAATGTTGAGTGTTAGCCATTTGCTTTAAATCCTACCACTTCATACTTTGTCCCTTAAGCATTTGTGACAGAGAGGAGGGAGAGGGGTAAGAATGAAACACACAGCCATTGACTATTACTTATACCTCTGGGCAAATAAGTATATCAGATGCTTTCTAGAGAGTGGATTTTGCTTGCGGCAGGTATGGCATATGAGGGTACCACAGGAGAAGCAGAGGAGACAGCCTCCTGTCAGCTCACACGGCCTGCTTTGCCTTCCTTATGGGATCAGCTCCATGTGGCTCTGAGGTGTTCAACTCAAGAGTAGAGAACCCCAGGGCCCAAGGCAAGGGCATCCCCAAGAGCCAATGGGAGGAAGCCCTGATGGTTGGACAAGGCTGGTGCCAACTTGTGCGGACTCTGCCCTTGGAGCAAGGGTGGTGCTGCCCTCATTCCACTTTCTCCATGATTCCAACGGGAACCACTGGAGTTGCATCCGGGAGTCATTTCCAAGGCATTTTCTTTTTAAATTCCTTACTTGGCTTTATTTAATAACGCAGTCCCCAGTGCAATAACATCCCCTATTCTGTCCTGTTCTTCTATGTAGATAGAAGAAAGCAGACCTCTTGTCGTATTGTGGCTGGGCCTCGACCCTCATTTTCTGGCAGACGTTTAGGACGGAGCTGGGATCCCTCCCTCCGACTTGGGACTATTGGAGAAAAGGCGCCTGTGACCCTTCCCCCATCTTCCGGCCTGGTTTTCCTCTGAGGACAGGGGGAGAGGGCTCTTCCAGGCCGAGCTGGCAGCCAGGTCAGCGTTTGTGGTAGGCGGTGTTTATGTGAATGCACAAATGTTTATGCAAGATTGCCAACCGGTTATTTATGAGTCTCTCAGCTCTTCCCCAATAAAAGCTGTTCCCTCAATGTTCTGACAGGCCCCGCATCTGTAACTAATGTGTCACTCACTCAGCTAATGCAGTTCACTTGTGTTTATTTTTGCACAAAAGCAATTTATCCAGCCGCTCTGGGAAAAAAAAAAAAAAAAAAAAAAGGCCGTGTCAGGAGCCTTCTTTGGAACAGAGTGTTTTTCCTCAAAAGATATTCCAAATGGCTCACAGGGCAGGGCAGGCTTCTGGTGTGTGTGCCTGACCGTGTCTGTGGGTCTGTCCTGGGTGTGAGGGAGTGTGTGGGCCCGTGCTTTGTCTCCGAGTATATGGATGTGTGTCTTTGCGCCTCTGTCTGTCTGGGACTGAGTGGCTTTGAGTGTTTACCCCTGAATCTAAGAGTTCTGCCTGGGTGTGTTTGGGTTTAAAAGGTATTGGGTGGGGGTGGGGTTGGATGTAACTTTGCATTCCCTCCGGTAGAGATAAATCAAAGTTGGGAAAGTAAGTTGTTGGCAGTTAAAACGCCTGGAGGAGGAGTTTGGAGGAAGGAGGGGAGGGGGAACCAAGGTTAAAAGGAAGGATGATTGGCTTCAGGGCAAAAGGAACATTAACACTGTCCAGCCAAGGACTGTAACTATAAAACTGCAGAGGAAGGCCTAGGCATCCCTTCCCTGTGGTTGCTAATTTTATCATTCCCACTCTGTTTTTCTTCAGTATTGACAGTAAACCTTCAGAGTGAAAAGGATGCTCCGTGGGCTTGTTTGGGGGGCGCTGTAAGAAAGGAGGGAGCCTGCCGCACAAGCAGATTCCTGGGAAAAGGAACCAAACAGTGGCGGGAGGCTGTGAGGGGCATGTCCCCACCAGGGTGGGGGTCAGGAGTCAGGCTGAGTGCTTGGGGTCTGCCAGAAGGGAAAAGAGGCGCTGACTTGGGCTGGGGAAGGGCCTGGTGGACTCTGTGGTCCTCAATGTCATCCCATAGTTGGTCACTCTGACCCTGGCCAGTCAATGAACCAGTCTGCGTTGGGCAGGAGAGTCCAGAAGTCTCCATGTAGACCCCTCCCACTGCTGGGAAACCATCCATGGATGCCCATGGCCAACTGGCATGGAGGAGGTGGCCCTGATGGCAGATGTCTTTTATGTCACCCCTAAATGACCCAGCAGGAGTAATGGCATATTAATTAGGACAGTGGTTCCCAAACCACGTGCTCGAGGAACCCTCACACTCATTACTCGAAACAGATGTCTTCTTACAGCTCAGACCAAATCTTGACTGCTTTGTCCCAATCTGCAGGAAAATATTGGAGTTCTTCCCTCTTGAGTTTTCCGCCAGTAAGATTTCATTAAATCTCTGGTGCCTGTCAAATGATACATCAGTCGATATTTATATAAACACAGAGAAACGTACAATTGTGCTTTGCCTGAAAGCTTGTTTTTATGGACTTGGGCTTTCCAATGGTGATTTTTTTTCTGGCATCCATAACCTGACTGTGAATTGGGATGGTCAGGGGAAGCCGTCCATTTGTCTCATGGTTTCTCTGGCCAGGTGACATTCATGGTCATCCCTTTGTCTCCCTGTGACCTGAGCAAATTCGACTTCGGGGCCTGCTCTTCCCCTCGGCAGGGGTGTATTCAAGGTGAGGAGCAGAAGGATGTCCATCAACTCAGTACTCTGGTTTCCAGTAACAATTCAACTTGGACAGACTTGAGGGTAGGACAGTGGGGAGGCATTTGAAAAGTTGGGATTTGCCCTTTTGATCTGAAGGTCTCCGTGGAATGCCCTGTCCTCAGAGTAGGCCGCCCCGCCCCTTCCTCGTGCCCTGGGAGCATGTGTTTCCTTGGCCCCTACTCTCAGTGCCCCTCCTTTCCTCCTGCTTCTGCTTTCGTCCCTCCTTCCAGTCACCCTGGGATTTTTTTTTTTTTTTTGCGGTACGCGGGTCTCTCACTGTTGTGGCCTCTCCCATTGCGGAGCACAGGCTCCGGACGCGCAGGCTCAGCGGCCATGGCTCGCGGGCCCAGCCGCTCCGCAGCATGTGGGATCTTCCCGGACCGGGGCACGAACCCGCGTCCCCTGCATCGGCAGGTGGACTCTCAACCACTGCGCCACCAGGGAAGCCCCACCCTGGAATTTTAAACTCCTTCTTGCAGTTGAATTCGTTCCTAGGCCGGTGGCCGTACCTCGGTGGTAAGTGAGCCTCCCAGCCACCTCTGTCTTGGAAATCTCTGGAGCAGGCTCAGGCCTTGCGTGGGTCTTAAGTCCCAGCCCTTCCTTCCTTCTCCTGTGGGCCTGTGACTAGGGAGAAGTGGGGAGCTTTGAGTCTCGGGGTGGGGGGCAGAAGGAGCGAGGGGTGTACTCTGGAAAGAGGCTTACTTTAGAATCTAAGAAGAAAAGCACCAGCTCACAGCCCTCACCAGGTTCAACCATCCATCACCTTTCTGGCTCTAACCAGCACAGCTGTCTGACAGTCGGGCTCACCAGCCTCTCCTCCCTGCTTGACTGTAGGCTGTGTGGCAAAGCTGTCCTTTCTCGCTGTGGCCTTTGGCGTTGCCCCCGACCCAGGCTCTCTTCCCTAACTGGTGTGCTCACCTCCCACCTTGGCCGCTGCAGGCCAGGGAAAGGGCCATCCCCCTGGACATATGCATCACAAAGCCATATTTTCCCATCAGCAAAATTGTTCTCAGGTCCTAAACTGAGGATCCACAAGCCCCACTGCCCGCAGGGACCCAGGAGGTAATATAAGGAGAGGAGGGGAGGGCCCCAGGGTTGGGGCAGTGGGGAGGGGTGGCCCTGAGGCTCCCTGGAGCACATGCTCTGTCCACAGGGGTGACCCCTTCACAGCAGGAAAGGGTTACAAATTTTGGAATGCCAGCCCAGTGAAGCCAGTTCTTCTATTTTCACATCTGGACTTTTATGTGGACTCTCCTAATGTTACATGTTGGCAACCAAGTCCAGCTTAAAACATGGTGTGGGCCAAGCAAAACACGTCTGCTGGCCAGTCATGGCTCGGTTGCCCCTCTGCTGGTGTGAAATGCCGGGGAGCTTGTGTTGTGGTTGTTTGGGGATGTACATGGCGACGTGCAGGCCTTCGGCCCTCAGCTAACTGGGGAATCCCTCCATAAGGTGCCGTGAGGGCTCACGCTCTTTGCTAAAAGCTGGACACAGCCAGTTACCTGAGAGCTGGATGTTTAGCCTACACTGTCCTCGGGTAGCATAGGTTTGCTTGGTCTCCAGGGAGGGATGCAGACCCCTGTTTTTTTGCTGAGCGTTGTCCCGTGGAAGGCCCCTCTGGGGAGCCTGGGCAGGGAGGGCGGGCAGTGGCCATCCTGGGTCAGGATGCCTTATCCATGCAGGTGACAGACGGATGTCAAGGACGGCTTCCAGGGTTCTGGTTTGTGCAATGGGGGGATGTGGTACCTCCTCCGGAGAGGGGGAATACTGGAGAATCAATGGGTTTGGGGGCAACAGCCGGACATCTCTAGGTTTTGCCCCATTTTCCAGGTTGTAAGGAAGGCGGAGGGCAGCTTTTGGCCTGAGATGGGGCATTGCGATTGTGGCCTCTGCTTCACCCCCTGTGTAGCCTCCAGGGGGAGGGGGAAGCAGGACCCAGAGCCCCAGTCTTGTCCCAAGAAGCTGTTCTTGAGCTCAGCCTGAGTCCCCAGGGACAGCCCGGCAGTCACACCAAACTTGGGATGGAATCTCATGTTGGTGTCACGGTCACTGAGGCTTCTGGGATCACCTAGTGACAGGGAAAGAGCTTGGGTCCCAGCTCTGCACTTTATTAGCTTGTGACCTGGGCCAGTGATGTCACCTCCTGGGAGTCAGTCCCTTGTCTGTCGATGGGTCTGCCTCGTTTGTCTGTAGCCTCCATCCAGCCTCCAAGTTCTCTGACAATGCTGCCAGCTGCTGCCGTAGCTCCATTTGACGCGTCTTTCAGAGCATGGATGGGACTGTTGCTTCACCCCTGACTCCCGGGTGTCCAGCAAGGCACAAGGCACATCGTAGGTACTTAGCATGTCTTTGTTGAATAAATTAGCAAAACCAGCTCCCTGGCAGCAGGGAGCAGGCCACAAGCAGAAAACGAGGCAGGCAGGAGAGCCCTGGGGCAAGGGAACACTTTTGCTGCGGCTTCATCCTGGGAGCGAGGGCGCCTGCAGGCTGAGGGCTGCTGGAGCCTGGAGGCTGGAGCCCGTCTCCCAGCCCGGCATCTTCTACAGCCCGGCCCTGCCCCACCGTTCCCCAGAACTGCCCCACAGTGACCACTTTTCCAAGTCCTTTCACTGTCTCTGAATGTTTAAGGTTTTAGCATGCAGCCCTTTGGCGACGTCACAGGGAGCAGCTGGGCCCCGGGCTGGCCAGGCTGGCACGTTGGAGGGAGAGCCTTTAGCTAGGACACACTCAGTCACCAGTTCTCTGCTGCAGGCAGGAAGGAGCAGGCCCACGCCTGGTCTCCGAGCTCTTGGAGGAGCACGACGGGGAGATGGCAGTACCCCGGACCCTCTGGGTAGCTTTGGGCTTTGCGGCTGCAGCTGTGGCCCCGGCCTGGGTTCTGGGCCTGAACAGCTACAGGGGCCCCCGCTTTTCCTACGAGGCCTGTGTGGACAGACGGGAAGGCCTAGGGCTGTGAGGGTTGGGCCGTCTGGGAGAATCAGCTTACAGGGCGACAGTGGGGCTCTGGGACCTCAGGCAGGGGTCCTGGGGTGCACTTCCTCATGCCGGCCTTGAACACACTGGGGGCCTCAAGGAGCTCGCTGTCACCCCCACTGAGTGCCCGCACCCCGCTTCGGGGCAGCCAGGGGTCTCTTCTGAGTACCTCACCAGCCCCTCCCGCCCTCATCCCAGAGGAGGAGTGAATCGAGGGACCCAGGCTGAGCTGCGAGGGTGAGTCATCGGGAAAGCTCCTTGGGTCTTTGGATCTGGGGGATAGTGGATGTGAAACTGGACATTTTTCTTTCATCCTCCACCCTCTTCAGGCCTCATTCTCCTGAAAATACCAGAATGAATAGGGATATAATGCACACTCATGTAGCCACAAACCAGTTTCCGAAATACAATTACAAATCCAGTCGAAGGCCTCCAAGAGCACCACCCGAACACGGCTCCCTTCCACTGCATCCCCCTCCTCCCCAAGAAGTAATTACCATCCAGTATTTGGCATCACAAATTTCTTTAACTTTTTACTACATATGCATGTTTTCTTGAAGTATTTACAGAATTGTTTTGCATGCTTTGAAACTCTGTATAAATAATATCATTCTAATATGTATTCTTGTGCAGTCAGTTTTTGCCTCTCAATATGTTTAGGGATTCCAGCACGCGGACATGTGTGACTCTGGCTCGCTTATTTTCTACGCTATGTAGAGTTCCACTGCGTGACTACATCATTTCTCCAAGGAAGCCTCCTCCCAGCCCGCTGAGGGGTGGCTCTGCTCCCTGGGGATGCTGCCTTGTGCAGGGAGCTCCAGCTCTGTGGATGCCCCCCACCTCCATCTCCCCCACCCCACGTTAGGGTGCCAGAGCCCTTCTTCCCCTCCCAGAACTGTTGCTTCACAGAGGAGGAATTTGAGTGGATTTCAGGCAACCTTGTATTTGCCATAAATCAACGTTTAAAGTGAAACCCTAGCCCAATGGGGCTGCAATTGCAACCAGCTGAGTGCAGCCAGGCAGGCTGTTTTGAACCTGGATGGAAGGAGCTGTGTGCTCCACACGGACAGGGTCTTTGACCGGGACGTGCTGGCAAGCCCTTCTCCAGTGCATGGGGAGACACCAGAGCAGCCACAGCCCCCGGCAGAGCCCCTGTGGTGACCCTGGCTTGAGGCCCACACTCCTCTCTGTGCTGACCACTCTTGCTTTGTCCAGTGGCATCCAGGGTGGGTTTGGCCATGTGGATGTGAGGATGGAAGTTGTTGTATCAGCTTTGGGGGAGGGGGAGTGAGGTTCTGGGATCTGCTCGGGGGCAGCCTGTCCTGATGGGCTTACATTTTAGACCCTTGAGAAGGACAGGCAGCAAGTCCCCACACTAGTTCAGACCCCGACCCCCAACACCCGCTGCACCCAGAGCTCCCAAAGCCACACGATGACTTCCGTGCGTCTACGTAATTCTGCCTTCGTGGACCCTTTCCTCCATAAAAGAGTATTATAAATCATATTTTATGATTGTCTTGCTGTAAAGACTACGGTAGGCACAATCATAGCTCTCAAAGATGTCTGTGTCCTACTCCCAGGAACCTGTGAATATGTCACCTTACATTGCAGCGGTGCTTAAGTTAAGGATCTTGAGATGGGGGATCATTCCGGACTACCTGGGGGGGCCTAATGTGATTATAGGGTCTTCATAAGTGGAAGAGGGTGCAGGAAATTCAGAGTCACAGTGGGTACATGTGAGGACTCAGCCCACCTTTGCTGGCTTGGAAGATGGAGGAAGAAGCCTTGGAATCAAGGAATGGTGGCAGCCTCTAGAAGCTGGAGGAGGCAATGAAACAGGCTCTCCCGAGACTCTCCAGAAGGAGCACATTCTTGCCAACACCTTGATTTTAGCGCCGTGAAATGCATTTTGGACTTCTGACCTCCAGACCTGTAAAATAATGAATCTGTGTGGCTTTAAGTCACTAAGTGTATAGTGACTTGTTACAGGAGAAATAGAAAAAGAGGAGAGAGGCAGCAAGCCTCCACGCTTGTCCAGACCCCAGCACTCAACACCCGCCGCACACAGAGCTCCTTTGCTTTTGTGGGGTTCTTCCTCCATAAAAAAATATTTAAAATTATACTTTATTCTAAATAACTAATATTCAGACTGTGCTGGTATAAAGGTGAATACAATCGAGGCTGGATTCATTATTATATATTCATTATTATTATATATTTTTTAAATTCCTGATTTTAAAAGAAATGAAAACATTTTGGGGGGGCCCCTAAAAGAATCATGGGCCCTGGGCCTGCCAAGGGAGAAGTCTACCCTGATGGCTGCTGTGGAGCCTCCAACACCCTCCCTCTATGGAGACTGCGACCCTTCTCTTCTCCAGGACACTTTCCCTGCATGGCTGGAGGGGAGGTGGGCGTGGCTTCCCTAAGCCCCAACCTCCCCAGGCCTCTTCTCCCATCATGGGGGCTTGGGTGCCACGTGAACAGAGGGCTTTGTGGGTGGCCCGCCTCATGGGGGCAGGGGGCAGCCTGAGTTCTCTACGCAGGGCCATGGGGCAGATCCTCCTCAGTGCCTTTGTTTGGTGTTGGGTGGGTGGCATTTCCAGATCACCCTGTACTGGAATTGTTAAAGGACTGTAGCCTATGGTGGGGAATCCACCCCAGGGCTTGTCCAAGGTGAAGGTGGGATCTTCTGTGTACAGGTCAACGGTGTGTTAGTCTGCATTATCAGGGCCATTGGATGGTTCCCCAGCCCAAGGGGTTTATTTTGAGGGAAGCCCTGATTCTATCTTGGGGATGAGGCAATGGGATGGTTACAGTAACTAAGGAAGGGGATGTATTAGCTCAGGTTGCCGTAACAAAATACCACTGACCGGGTGGCTTAAACAACAGAAATGTATTTTTTCATGGCTCTGGGGGCTAGAAGTCCAAGAGCAAGGTGTCAACAGGTTATGTTTCCTTTGAGGCCTCTATCCTTGTCTCGCAGGTGGCCACCCCTCTTGTGGCCTCTTCCCACGGCCTTTACTCTGTGCAGGCACCCCTGGTGTCCCTCTGTGTGTCCAGATCTCGTCTTATATGACACCAGTCAGATTGGATTAGGGGTCACCCTAAGAACCTCATTTTCACTTAATCACCTCTTTTTTTTTTAATTTAAAAAGTTTTGGCTGCGTTGGGTCTTCGTTGCTGCGTGCGGGCTTTTTCTAGTTGCGGCAAGCGGGGGCTACTCTTCGTTGGGGTGCGCGGGCTTCTCATTGCGGTGGCTTCTCTTGTTGCAGAGCACAGGCTCTAGGCGTGTGGGCTTCAGTAGTTGTGGCACTTGGGCTCAGTAGTTGTGGCTCGCAGGCCCTAGAGCGCAGGCTCAGTAGTTGTGGCACATGGGCTTGGTTGCTCTGCGGCATGTGGGATCTTCCCAGACCAGGGCTCGAACCTGTGTCCCCTGCATTGGCAGGCGGATTCGTAACCACTGCGCCACCGGGGAAGCCCAGTTAGCCATATTGACTGAGTCTGAGCCAGGTCGTGTGATTGTCACACTTTCATGGAATAAGTTGAAGGATGGGGGGAGCAGGTCATAAGACTCCAGCAACCTTTTAGACTGGGCTGGTCATGTGGCTATGGCTTCTCTTGGTCTTGTAATGACCATATTCCTTCTAACATTGATAGAATCTACTTTCAAAGCCTCTCCAATCTATAGAGGGAAATATGAGGTGTGGTCTTGAATTATCCCTGTTCTGACCATCCAGGAACTTTCTGGGAGCCTGGTGGCCAAAGCTGGCATGACCACACGATCGTCCTCACTGCCCCAGGGGCTTCTGGAGCCCACCCACCTCTGCTAGAAAGCTCTATCTCATTGCACATCTCATTGCCTTGAGCACAGCGCATCTGGTCCCTGATATCCCCATTCAGGGGCTGGCCTTTGCAGGGGAGGTTGGGAGAAGAGAAGGAAGAGGGAAAGGAGTCAGGGAAGCCTAGAGTCATAGAGGCGCCAGTGGGGGCCAGGGCGGCTGGCTGGGGACTGAGGGAAGGGGACCTGCAGCCCTCGGGTGAGCTCTGTGAGCTGGGAGCCCAACGGCGTCCTCACGGCTTGCCTTTCCTCCTCTCTGCCCGGTTCCCCTGTGAGAGACCCTTGGGGGCTTCTGAGAACTAGGCTTGTGGTGGGGAGAGTAGAGGGGGTGAAGCTTCTCAGACACCTCAGATCCTACCAGAGAAGTGCACGAATCGTTTAGGGTCCATATCTCAGAGATAGAGAGACCACCACTCCCCTGCATTCCCTCCAGGTTGTTTTCAACTCCTAAGTCTTGGCTCCCCAAGTGCCAAAGGCCTGACTCAATCAAACTGCAGTTCAAACCAGTGCTTGCGCTGCACTCTCTCCCCTAGCCCACCACGCTCCATCTTACAGCCACCCTGGAAGGTGGATACTATCATCCTCATTTCACAAATGTGCAAACACAGACTGAGGTCAGGTGGATGCCCCAGGTCCCACGTCCAGTTATCGGCAGAGAGGCATTGGGACCCAGGCCCGTGCGACTCCCCAGTCGAGAGTGCAGCTGTTTGCTTGGCTCTGCACCATCAGAGCCTGTACTACACGCGTCACTGCTGCCCTGCAGCTACTTGCCTGGTGCCCTGGCCCCTGGCTGGTCCTGCTGGGCTGTGGGATTGAGGATGAGCACTTCCCCCAACTTCTCCTCTGCTCTTCCCCCTCCCACATTCTCAGTTCCAAGACTGGCAGGCAGACAGCACCCAAGTGCTGAGCAGACCTTTCCGAGGGGACAGCGAGGCCCTTCCCATGTTGCTGTCCAATGGGCAGACATGGGCCGCTGCAGCCACCGTGTTCCAGAAGCCCAGAGATGTGTGGCACCTGGCCTGTCCGCTCCTTCTCTCCCTCCCCGTAGCGTCCCTACACTGGGCCACAGGTGGGGGCAGGATGATTGGAACGCTTTTATTTTGTCTCTGCTAAAAAGTGTGCTATCTCTTGGGGCTGAGGCCGTTTGAAGATGAGCTGTGAAAAATGATCTGGCCATGCTTCAAATCAGGTCTTGGCCCTTCCTGACCTGCTCTGGGGAGAAGAGGGATGGGCTTTTTGCCAGAGATTCGGCCCCATCAGAGGTAGCTGGACCACCCAGCCCGCCAGCAGCAGGGTGTGTGGTGTGCGTGTGCGTGCGTGTGTGTGTATGTGTGTGTGTGCTTGTGTGTGTGTGTCTGTGCAGGTCTGCATTTACTTGTGTGGTTGTGTGCGCACGTCTCTCTGTGCTTACACATGTGCTCCTGTCTGTGCATATGTGTACGTACGTGCGTGTTTGTGTGTGGGGGTATATGGTGATATGTATGCCTGTGTCTGAGACCATGTGCTTGCTCACCTGTGTGTTTGTGTGTGCATCTGTGTGTGCCTGCACACGTGTGTGCTCTGGCCACGTGTGACCTGGCCGATGGTCAGGTCACGTGGTAGGTGGGGATGGAGGCTCTGAGAGCAGAGCAGAGTGGAGGCAGTGGGTGTTCGGGGTGACGAAGCCTGGGGATGAGTGGGGTCAAAGGTGGCAGAACTAACTCTACTTCACGTTTTGTGACTCTTGGACGCTCTTCAGGTTTTGTTGCTGTGTTTGGATTCCCCTGACCGGAGAACACTGTCAGCCTGTCCTCCCCAGCTGTCCTTGGGAAGGTCCAGGGGCGATGGGGGCAGGAGTCCACTCTCTTCTGTGGTCTGGCTGAGCAGACACAGGCTGCCCTTCTGGAGACGAAGATGAGTTCAGTCTTCAAGAGGCAGAGTCATGAGCTGGTGTGAATTTTTTTCCAAGCTGGGAAAAGTGAACCTCTCTGGCAGGCATGGTGATGGGATCCCTGTGCACGCAGGACCCTGAGGCTCCTATACTCCTGGGCCCTGGCCTACCACATGGGCTCCTAGGTCAGGGTCCCCTGGACTCATGGCCTGCCCAGCCTCTGGTGCCCACCCCTTCTGTAAAGGGGTCTCTAGAGCCAGGTGTTCTTTCCTGGAGGCGTCCTGGTGGCCCTGGGGGAGATGGAGGTGGCCTGGTGTTTGACAGGAGCACTTAGTGTCTTATTAGGCCCAGCCCAGCCCGAGTTATGCAGGCAGGCCTGAGCAGGCTCAGGTCCTGCGCTGCTTTCTGCTTCGCTCCCTCCCTGTCCCCTTGCTCAGCCTCATGTCTGTCCCTTTACCCCTCTGCCTCTCCCTTCCCAGGAAGCTGGAGTGTGTAGCCCTCGTCTGCAGCTCGCTTTTTCAGGTTCTGGCTGCTTTGGGGGCTCTTTTCCTTCATGAGTGTTGCTGCACAGACCACTCAAGCCTGTGCAAAACTCATCCTCTGGCTGGTTGCAGAGTCTCCTTAAATCTCCTCTGAGCTGCGTGTTCTGTCATCCTCCTGGCACCTTTGAGGAGTACCTTTCTGTTTGCGATGGTCTCATCTCGACATACAGTCAACGCAGTGCTGGGCTCCCCTGTGTTGGAGCCTGAGGCAAAAGGAAAATTCAGTAATATGGATCCTGTCTTTATTGAAAAATCTGGTATTTCATTCATCCATCGTGGATATTTTGCATTAGTTTTGGTTTTTAAAAGCATTGCATTAAAATATGCTTTGTCTTGCCTACTTGCCTACTGACTTTTTTGGTGTCCCTAGACTGGAAGTTGACTGGAACTCTTCCTTTCTAGGAAGAGTGGCTTGTAGAGGCCGGAGCATGTGGGTGTGTGAGGGGGTGGGGGAAGGAGGGAGAGAAAACGACTGACAGATTTCAGAGCTTCTGCTAATGTTTCCATGGAGCTGAGGGGCAGGGCCTCGGGGAAGGGGCCCAGCCCAGGGTTCCACCAAGCGGGAGGGTGGGTCTTTGCAGTGGAAAGAGAAGCAGGGAGCAGGGTTGGAATGGAGGGGGAAAAAAAAAAAGTCTGTGAAATGAAGTGAAAAGAATTCATTTCTATGGAGGTGGGCTTGAGGGGATGAGACTAGAAAATGTAAAGGCTGGGAGGCCTTTAGAGAGCTACAGGGGGTCGTGAAGCCCTCCACCACCCCGACCTTCAGTGGGGTTCGCTCCATATGCACTGGCCTTGTGTGAGTGAGTCTTTGCTGGGGGAGTAAAGGAAAGGGATGGATCCCGGGCTTCAGCCTGTCCGTGTGGAAGTGGGGCTGAGAACGTGGGCAGGGATGCTATCTGCCTGCTGAACTTTTCAGTGGAAGCCAGTGCCGAGAGGCAGAACTGTATTGGGCAGGTATGAGTGACAGGATTTGGGCCGGTTCTCCTGGAATCTCCAAGGGCAGCCATCTTGGCATGTGTGTCTATGTCTTGTCAGTTTGAGGATTGCCAGGCCCCTGGCTTGCTGCCCACTTTGAGACCTTTGAACGTTTTTTTCCTCATTAGCTTCTTCTCCAGAGGGTCGACGGGGGTGAGCAGGGGAGCCCCAGGCTGTGGTGAGGGGCCAGGGCAGCTGGCCTGAGGCCTCGGATGGGCCTCTGTGCTCTGGAGCAGCCTTTCCTGCCTCCTTGGGATCAGGGTGTACTGGACCCAGCCTGCATCCTCAGCTCATAACCCTACCCGGGCAGCGCGCGCGTACACACACACACACACACACACACACACTCACACTCCTAGGGTGCTAGGGCCAGGGTATGTGTGTGTGTGAAGAGCATCAAGGCCACCTGACCCCTGCAGTCCACTCCCCTTGTCTTGCGGGGTCACTCCCTCCTCCATCTTGGAAGGGGGTGGAGTCTCTCCTCGGAGAGGGTCTGGGGAATTGGGAGCCGCATGGCTCCCATCATACCAGCTAAATCGAGGGCGCCTGTACTGATCCTGCAAAGGCTGAAGGTGGGTTAATAATGGAGAATTGTGGGGCCTGACTCCTGTTACCTCCGGCTGGGGTCTGTGGCTACATTTACCTAAGAAAGCAACCCTGCCCCTTACCCTGAAGTCTGTACCCTCTCCCTCCACGTGGGAGCTCCTACCCGGCTCAACAGAGTGGAGGGAGGACCCCCTTTCTCCCTCCACCCTGTAACCACCCTGCTTGTTGGGATTCAGCCCCAAGGGCTTGCCTCCTACGGGATGCAAGTTTAGGCACATGTTCCCTCTCTGGTCCACAAACTTCCCATCTTTTGTTTATTCTGGTGTTTCCCTGGTCATAAAACTCATTTATCCTAATTGTTGGAAACGTGGAAAATTGAGAAAGCATAAAGTAGAACATCGTAGTGGCCTCAACCCGGCTCTTGGAGAGCCGCACCATTGTCCATTCAGAATGCCCACCACGTTTGAGTTCCCGTCGGCCGTGGGTGCCCTATACTTGTCACAGCACCTTCCTGCTCTTGTCACACTCGATCTTCTGGCACAGCCTTATGAAGGACCATCAGCAGTCCCCGTTTTCTCCTTTTCGTAGCTGGGAAGTTGAAGCAGAAAAGTTAAGACTTGTCCCGATGTGTACCCTGCCTCGTCCCACCCAGGCCTCCTGAGCATGCTGTCCCACCAGCTTCTCAAACCTGCTCATAAGCCTGAGCTAGGGGCTGTGAGCCCCTCTGCACAGTGGACACCCTTTCCAGCCCCCTGCCTGCACGCAGTCTTCCCTGTGGGGCTGGCTTTGAGCCTCACCCACCTGCCTGCGGGATGAGGCATCACAAGCTTGGTGAGGTTCGGGAGGAGGGGGTGGGGAGGCAGAGCGAGGGGGCAGATTTCAACGGCATGCCTCTTGGAAACCGCATCAAATGGTGCAGCTAGGAATTAATAAATAAATTTGGGAGACAAGTCAATTACCCTCCCTCTGTGCCCCTGTCCCTGGGGGCAAACAGCGGTCTGTGGTTCCCAGCCTGAGCACGCCTTTGCAGGGGCAGGCCCAGCCAGTGCTGCAGCTGGCTTCTGTCAGATTAACTGGGCGAGATGTGACAGGCCTCTGTCCTCTGGGGAAATGGCTCCCTTCCTGGGAGGTGGTGAGGACATTCCCAGGTTACTCTGTTCTTGCCCTCTCCCTGCGCCCCTCCCTGTCTCACCGCCTCATGGGTGTCCACCTCCACCCCCCCAAACAGAGTCTCCTGCTCAGTCAGTTACAGGCCCCAAGGTCCACTGTGGTCACTGATCACCATGATGCCTTCAGAAGATGCCTGTGAAATGCATTTACTGAGGGAGGGCCACCTTGTTAGTCTCTTCCAGACACATTAGCATCATGGTTATTATTTTAAAAATCAGACTACTTGTTGCCATAGAAAACATTTATTTACTTGGCAAATATTTTTAAATGCTGCTTTGTGGCAGAGTTTTTGCTAGTTGTAGAGATACAGAGAAAAGAGACATGCCCTCACCCTCTAGGAGCTGACAGGTCTGTGGGGAAGTCAAACACAGACAATGACTGTGCAGGAAACTTTGGGAGGAAAAGTGGGTGGCGCCTAGCCCAGGGCTTGGGGGCCTTCTCAGTAGGTGATGCCCACCCAGGCTGCATCCTGAGGGGTGAGTTGTCATTGAGACTGGGGGATGGGGAAATGCTGTTCCAGATAGAGGGAACAGCATTTGCAAAGTCTCAGGCAGGGGAGGACCTTGAGCTGGATCACAGGATGTGAGTGGAGCAGGGGCAGGAGGAGAGGCAGAGGCTGGCTTGTGTGCAGCCTTGATATATATATATATACAGGGTTGCATGAGAGGGGGGTGGTATATAAACCTCTTTCCTTAAGTCTTTTTAACGTGATTAGATTATGGATTCTTATCAACTTTCTGTGTGTGTTGGGTGAGTAGGGTGTTTTTTCTGTTTAGAAACAACAACACAACTCCTTAGAACCCAGCAGACTACAAAGGAAAGCAGTGGTCTTCAAAATATAAGAGCAGCATCATGGAAAAATGAGCTCCCTCTCTGACATTTGTTGCCACTGAATTTTCTATGGTTGCATTAAGGAGGCATGTTCTTTAGATCAATGATTCTCAAATTTCAGTATGCATATGGTGTTTGGGATCTGTCCTGGAGATTCTGAGTTAGTGGGGTCCAGCAATGTGCATTTTTAAGAAACTTCCATGGTAAATCATATTTGGTCAATAGAACATGCTTTGAAAAGCATATTCCTAAGACTTGAATAAACTATTTCGTCATCTTGGGGAATTTGCTTGCAATTCAGGAGGCTGCCACCAGATGGCAGTGGTGCTTTGTGATGGAGCTAAGCAGAGAGGTTCTCCACCACCACCACCCCCCCACCCCGCTCCATGTTTGCTGGAGACACAGTTCTTTATTGCAAGAATGTATAGAAAATAATTATCAAATTATTGGTAATGAAATTTCAGAGCTTAAATTTACCCTTCAAACATTAAAGCTGAACTTTGCAACACGGTGGCCACTGGACATGTGTGGCTTTTGAGCACCTGAAATGTGCTTAGTCTAAACTGAGATGTGCTGAAAGTATAATAAACACACTGAATTTCAAAGATTAAAAAAAAAAAACCAGGTAAAATATCTAGTTAATAATTTTATCATGATTTCATATTGAAATTATAATATTTGGGATTAAAGTTTTATTATTAAAATTAATTCCATCATTTCTTTTTACTTTTTTTTTTTTTGGCCCTGCCTTGCAGCATGCAGGATCTTAATTCCCCAACCAGGGATTGAACCCGTGCTCCCTGCAGTGGAAGCATAGAGTCTTAACCACTGGACAACCAGGGAAGTCCCCATTGCTTTTTACTTTAAAAAAAAATACTAGAAAGTGTAAAATTACATATGTGGCACACATTCTATTTCTATTGGACAACAGTGTATGAGAAATCACCTAAATTAATTTCTTCATTTTGAAAGTGAGGGAATTAAGGCCAAAAGTTGGATGAAAGAGCGCCAGACTTGAAGCCAAAAGACCTCCACTTAAGTTCTAGACTAAATACTCACTGCATGCTCTTGGGCAAGTCGTGTACCTTCACTTAGCCTCCGTTTCATCGTCTGTAAAGAAGGCATAATTACAGCAACCCTACTCACTTAAAAGAGTTATGTAAAAGACCTATGAGATAATGAGGCCGAAGTAGCTTGTGTAAACTCTGAAGCATCACAAAGAGATCAAATTACTATTGTTGTGGTTACTGATAACCACTAAAACCCTGGTCCTATAGTCTCACAGTCCTTGAAAGCACTCCTGGCACGAAGGTCAATGGATTGGGGCACTTCCCGACTCTTAGGAGTTTACAACTGAGTTAAGGAGTTACTACATACACTTAGGAAATGTAAAATGACGAAAGAAGAGTGAGTGATTCAAGTAAGTAATGGGAAATGCCACAAGGTGTATATAGTTAATAGTGAGTCATTTCTTTTTCTTTTCAAAAATTTGCATTTATTGAGCTGGGACAATAGGATTGAAAGGTTGGAGTGGGGGAAGGGACAGTACCAAAAAAGAATAACATTTAGTCTCTGTTTGCAAAGAGGTTTATCATCTAATGGGGCAGAAAGGAGACACAAATGATATGCCAGCCTCAGGAGCTGTCAATGGAACATTGGTATTAGGAATGAGTGACAGGGGCTGCCAGTTCCTGACCAACTCTCCCCTTTCCTCTTCTTCCTTACTATATAGCATCTGGACTCTTTGGGGAGTTGGCAATTAGCCCAGCAAAAATACTACGTTCTTCAGCGTCATTTGAAGCTAGGGGTAGCCATGTATGCAGTGCTGAACAATGAGATAGAAGCAGAAGTTGGATTGGGCTTCCATGAAAGCTCCTTTAAAGGTGGGAGACATTCAGCCAGTGTGCACACAAGAGCCCTTGACCCTCCCTCTTGCCTGGAGGGTGGGTGTGATGGTAGTGACTCCAGCAACTATTTTGTAATCATTATTGTAAAAGTCATACCCTACCGTAGCAGAGGAGAAAGCTGGAATGAGCCTGGGAGCTGGACAACATCGTGGGGATGCTAGACTGTCCTGAATTTCCAACCTTTGATCTTCTCATTATGTGAGAGAAAAATGAGCCCTATTTTGTTTAAGCCACTGTTATTTGGGTTTTCTGTTCTATGCAACCAACCCAATTCCTGAATGACACCGAGCATATTAGTGTATATGTCAAGTCTCTTGAGTTCCTTGTGTCTGTGGCAAGGAGACTCTAGGGGATTTTATCGGGGTCTGGGGCCGGAGAGTCACATGAGATGGATAGGGCCACTCTTAAGTGCTAACCCAGCAGGCTGGCTGGTGATGAAGTGTCTATGCAGTGGACACTTCCTCAGAAGAATGTAGATAGTGATAGCTCTAAGAATCCCAAAGAAGGAGAAAACAGGAATACCACAAGAAGTAACATTTAAGAGAAGTGGATATTTAGGTACTGACCTTACTTCTTATCTCCTCTGCAAATGGGTCTAGGTGATGTAAGGGGGAAACGTAATTGGCAAAATATATTGAGTTTTTACTGATTTCTTAAAAAAAAGTTTTTTTTTTGGTTAAAACACATAGTACAAAAACTGATTTCTTTTAAGTATCACACTTTCAGTCATATTTTCTTGCATCTTTCACATCAGAAGATGAGCCATCAGACATTGCCACAGGGAAGGGGTGGGAGAAACGGTCATCTTGGGGGCTGAAACTGACTTTCTTGACGTCATTATTGAAACAATGGGGTGGAAATCCGGGCTTTGTGGAAATAGAGGGATGGCTAACAGATCCTTCTTTAGCATATTCAGGTCAGGCTTGGTGGGTTAGATAACAGAGTTTACCTCTCCCCAGGTGGGGAAGGCTCAGTTGAGGACAAAGAGGAAGTGGAGGGCCCCTCCTTCCAAGCCCAGGGATTATGGAGGAATCTTTGTAAGAGTGTGGCAGGGGGTGAGAAGTGTGTGCTCTGCTTTCTTCTACCCTGGCCCTATTCATGTCTGGTTTAGGGGATGCTGAGGGTAGAGGGGCATTACTCTGCCTCATGGGGTGTTAAAGGAGGTCTTCCCGCTGCACCAAGCTGTGGGTGGCCACATCGGAGTAAATGTGGAGGCACAGTGTGGTTAGGCAGAGGTAGGGCTTTCTCCAGCTGCCTTTGTGTCTGTGCTGTGTGCATAGGCTCTGGAAGTGTCCATGCGAGCCCAAAGGAACCTGGAAATTAGCTGAGAGTGTGACTGGGAAGCTTACCAGAGGGTTTGTGGCAAGAAGAGTAAAGTGCCCTATAGCTGAGGGTCACAGGGCAGACCACCTGTGCTGGGCATCAGATGAGAGTCACAGTTGGACCTTAGGGGATCATGGGTGAGGTGAGGGCCCTACCCGAGACAAAGAAAGCAGAGTGGGATTCTCTGGCCATGGAATTCAGGCAAGTGGACCAGAGATACTACTTTGGAGGATTTGGAGGAAGACAAGGCTTGTATCAGTCAGCTATGGCTAGGTAAGGCCTCAGTAACAAACAGCCTCCATCTCCACGTCTTAAAACATAGCATTTTATTCTGCATTCATATTACTTGTTAATGGCTGCAGTTGGCTGGGCTCTGCCCCACATGTCTTCTTAATCTGGGACCCCAATGTGGGACATGCCCTTTTCAGGGCAGGGGAAAAGAGTAAGAGGCTGGTGGAAACCAACACTGGTTTCTTAACACATCTGCTTGGACATGGCACATGTCATCTGCACTCATGTGCCACTGGCCAAGGCAAGTCACACGGTGGCCATATCAGTGGGGTGGGAAAGGATGGTCCTCCCAAAGAAGTCACTGCAAGTCCCATGGCCACGAGCAGGGATGTATCACCGTGTTTCAGGAAGGGAGAGAGAGGAGTTGAAGATAAGAATAGAATCCACCACAGGACTAGGCTGCTTTTCCATCAACACAAATTCACATCAGTAGTCCCCTCCCCTCGCCCTGAATCCCCAGACATCTTGAAGAGAGTGGTGTGAGCTGAAAGATTGAGGGTTTCCTGCAGAGGCTGAAAGGACAGCTTGGGTCACTGACCCAGGCTCCGTTTGCAGGTCTGGATGAGCTGTGGGGTGAAGTGCTTGTGAAGACCAGATCCCCAGGGGGAAAAGCTGTGTGTTGTAGGTTGACCTTGGTGTGAGCCACTCTGTCTTCCTGGTCCAGCACTGAAGCAGACCCGGGGCTCTGTGTCCCTTTGGCCTCACCATCCCCGGCGCTGTCCCAGTGAGCGCACACAGACACTCATGGATGTCTCTGCAGGAGGTGTTTTCCCCAAGCTGATAGCATCAACCTGTTCTTTACCTCAAACCTGTTTTTAAAAGGTCTTTCCTGTTTTTTTTTCTTCCCTTAATTACAGAATATTTTTATAACATACTTTGAACAGAATAAACAGAACCTAGCAAAACAGTTATTAAAGAGCTATAAAGTGGTTTCCTCACGCTTGCCTTCTTTTATTTCTTCCTCTTTCAGATGGGTGGGGCTCGGTGGGGTCTCAGTGGATGATCCTGGGTGAAGGAGCTGTGAATTAGTGAGGGGCCATCTGACAAGGTGCCCGCATCCACCCTACATGTAAAGGAGCTGGGGCACCCCCTCCCCCAACCCTTCGGGCACATTCCTGCTCGGCCACGTTTTGTTCATTTATAGGCCGCAGAACACTCCGTTCTGGGGTGCTGGGGCCACCAGGCTGGGCTGATTTTACAACAGGTGCAGGTTGTCACACCCAGTGGACGTGCAGGGAGTGGGAAGGCCTCTTTCCCATCACTTCATCGCACCCCGCTTTCAAGATGCCTGATATCCCACCATTAGAACCCCACCCCTTTTGGCTGAACATTGATGTCGGGAAGGTCCCACATTAAGCTGAGAAGACCTCGGTATAATGAGTCCCTTGTGATCACTAGAGCCAGGGCTGCAGGAAGGCACTGGGGACTTTGGGAAGCGAGGAGAGGTTCCTGGAGGTGGGATGGGGGCACAGAAAGGGGTGGGGGGAGTGACCCAGGTGGGAGTCCAACCCTGCCCTCTGCTGCTTCTGTCTCTAGCAGGCCTGGGCCACCCCCTACAGTTGCAGCAGAAAACGGTGCAGCCCAGAATGGGCACAGGGATGAGTCCGTCTGGCTTGTGTCCCCAGGCAGATGGAGGACAGGAATGGGAGCACCTGGGGGGATAAGCTGAGTCTCCTTGCTCCCAGCTGGGCTCCTGTGGAAGGGTGGGTCTGAGGGGTCACACACTGCCCTGCCCCCATAGGGTGTCTCTGTTGGAGGCTGGGTGGTCAGAGAGGAGGGCCCTGGTCCCAGGAACACTTCCTGCCCCGGCTGAGGCCTGGGCATCTCTGCGCGGGGTATGTGAGTGGGGTGGGGATTTCAGGAGGAGGTGAGATCTTTCCTATTCTCAGCCCGCCCCTTTCTCGGAACCCACAGTGTGCAGAACTGAAAAAAAGCCCCCCAGGCCTGGAGACACCATTGTGACCATCTCCCATGTGGTTTTTACCAAGGTAGGCACTGGACACCATCTGCTGTAGCTTTCCCCCGAGCCCTGGATGGCTGATAAACTCAGTTACTCCGCGAAACTCATGACTGATAATGGTTAGCAGTGTGTGCCTTCCCAGGCGGGTCTGCCCTTTAATAAGAGAAGAGACTCACTGGAAGCTGGATTGCCCGTTAAGGGAGGAAAGGGAGATAATTTGAGGCTGGGAGACTTTCTGCTCTTTCCTATCACGAAGGTTATACTCATCAGCCCCATATTGGTAGAATATGCTAGAATTTGCAAAGCCATTTCACATAGGTACGTTATGTAATCCTCCCATCACTTGATAGAGGTGGGCAAGGAGAGGACTGTTATCACCACTTGCAGATGAAGAAACTGGGACCCAGGGGGCTCAGGGTTGTGTCCAAGGCTGCACAGCCAGATGGCGGCAGGGCTGGAGCAGGGAATTGATTCTTTTCTCTCTAAGTGAGGTCTTTTCCGGGATGCTGGCCTTCAGGGCCTGGGCACAGGGGTGTGGAAGGGGCAAAGACCAGAGAGGCACACTCAGGTGGTGGATGAGGCAGGAGCTTTGCAAGCAGAGGACCTGCCTTTGCATTCGAACTTCATCTATTTCTCAGAAGTTAGTTACCACCCCAGAGCCTTGATTTCCTCACTAGTCAAGTGGGGATAACAACTCCTTTCCACTCTCACCTACCAGGGTTACTGCGAGTGCCCCAAAGGAGATAAAGTGATTGAAGCATAGTTGCAAACTGCAACAGGCTGCCCACATGCTTGATTCCAGGAAGCCAGGGCTGGACTCTTTGCACTGTTTCCACCCTTCCTTTGGGGGAGGTAGAAGGCTCAGAAATAGCCTTCACTTCTGTCCTCCCTGCTTCCCCTGGGATCGGGGCTGAGTGTTTTCTCCTTGGAAAAACAAAAAATCAAAGCAGTTGCAGAAAAACCCACAGTTCGTTTCTGCTTCCCCTCGGCTGCCCTTCTGCTCCTTGGGGCCAAGAGGAGAGGATGTTGCCAGAGGCCAGGGTTTGGCTGGGGGCCTTTCAGAGTCCTCACTGCCCTGCAAGGGCCACCAGGAGAGGTCTGGATGGCATCTGTCATGCGTTTAGAAGTCAACACTGGTAGTACTCTGAGGTGTGGGACCCTGATCTTCCTCAGGACACAGGGCAGGGAGAAGAGTCCAGCTTTTCCAGGCCAGGCTATCATGGCCTGAGAGCACCGGAACTGCCTGGACAAGCCAGAGAAACGTAGCCTCTCCTCTAAACCAGAAATAATTATTCATTTCAGCTGACACCTTTCTGGCCATTTGCAAGATGGAGATCAGGATTCTTTGAGTCTCTTTTTTCCCCTTTAATGATCAGCAGAAGAGTTTTCAGGGTGTGTTTATCTTTTTCTGGAAACAAGGCAAGACCAGTTAAAGAGAAGAAACAAAACCTATGGCCCACATGTTGTGTGGCATAGCCCGGGGACCCCAGATGGGAGTGGGCTGGGTCCTGGCCCTCTGCCCTGAGCTGGTGGCTGCTGACATGGCTTCCCACTCCAGACCTAGGGTCTTCATCTGACATCGTTAGGCAGGCCCACCCGTGTCTCCTAAACCATGTCTGGAGGAAAGGGCGTCTTTACGCACAACTTAGTAATGGTAGCAGAAGGGACTTGTTGAGAAAACCTAACCTATAGTACAGATAAACTATATATGTTTTCCTAAACAGTTAGGCACTGCAATCTCAGACAATACAAGGGTATGTGTCTGATGTTAATTTCCAATTCCTCCCCAATGAGGGATTGAGGAAGGAATGTTCCAGTCCCTGTTCTAGCCCAGGTTTCAGGCAGTATCTTTCTTCTGGTCCTCCTCTTGTTCCAAACCATTTTCAGTCTCATGTGGTTCCATACCAGCTGCTCCCTTTCTTCTTAGGGTCTGCAGCCTAGGAACTCCTAGTTTCTCTAATTTCCCAAGGTTAGACTTAGAATACATTGTTTAGTAGGCATGGTTTCATAGCTCTATTTCTTTGCTGTTTGCTAGAGCACAGGCTTGTCTGGAAACTGGAAATAGTGGGTGGGACTCTCAGCCAGTGTACATTCTGCTAAAGAAGCTGGCTGTGCTAAGAGCCTTTTATCTGTCACTGCTGTGATTGGTGTCGTTCTACTGGCAGCCTTGGAATTTGACACGGCAGGAAAGGCACAGCTTCTGAATATTGTATCAAAGAGTTTTCCTCTCCTTTACAATGAAAACATTCTCTAAACTAATTACTATATGGCTAGTCACTATTAGCTATCTCTATACATACCCACACGTGTTACTGCAACATACTCACCCAAAGGCCAGGCATGAGGTGAAATTAGAGGCTACAGGCTTCTCTCCTAATGTGTGTTATAAGGGCTGGGTAGGGGGTTACCAGGGAGGATCCACGAAGTCTGATTGTGTAGTTAGGGGTTTTTTTTTTTACATTATTTTTGATACATCTTTTTATTTTATTTTAGTTAAAAAATTGTTTAAGATATTTATTTACTTTTGGATGTGTTGGATCTTTGTTGCTGCACACAGACTTTCTGTAGTTGCGGTGAGCAGGGGCTACTCTTGATTGTGGTGCGTGGGCTTCTCATTGCGGTGGCTTCTCTTGTTGCAGAGCACGGGCTCTAGGCTTGCGGGCTTAAGTAGTTGTGGCGCATGGGCTCAGTAGTTGTGGCGCACGGGCTTAGTTGCTCCGGGGCATGTGGGATCTTCCCAGACCAGGGATCAAACCCATGTCCCCTGCATTGGCAGACGGATTCTTAGCCACTGCACCACAAGGGAAGTCCTGGGGGTTTTGTTTGAGGGCTAAAAATCACTGCCCTCATGGGACTGAATTTCTAGTTGTGATGTGACTTCATTCATTGTCTGTGGGGTTTAGGTGTCAAGGTCCTCACTCAACACCGTGGTTGGTTTAAAATGACTCAAGTAGCATCTTCCCTCCCCTACTCTCTCCTTTTTTTCCATCCTCTTCTACACAACCCTGGAGTTATTATCCTGCTCTTCA
Source organism: Phocoena sinus (assembly GCF_008692025.1). Taxonomy (NCBI): domain Eukaryota; kingdom Metazoa; phylum Chordata; class Mammalia; order Artiodactyla; family Phocoenidae; genus Phocoena; species Phocoena sinus. The sequence goes on from NC_045775.1 coordinate 35,036,653, forward strand.
GTGATCAGACCCAAGACCCTCCTTGGGGAAGACCTAAGTTCTGGGGGCCACCATCCTAGGGCCTCCAGGTATGTGGTGACTATCTCTTAGGGCTTCCCTTGGCCTGTATGAAGGATCTGAGGTCACAGAAGCACCCCTTCCTACCCACCCCCCAGATTTCTTCTCACCCCTTCCAGGGACATTGACTGTATGCTGAAGAGCAAACAACAAAGATACAATCTTAAAAGCAGGCAGAGAGAAAAGACACAGAAGACTGACAATTGACTTCTCAAGTGAAACAATGGAAGCCAAAAGCTAATACTGTAATACCTTCAAAGCCCTGAAAGAGAATAACTACCAAGTGGAAGTCTATGGAAGCACAGAGATCCTTCCAAAATATAGAGGAAGTAAATATACTTTTAGAAGAACAACACTTGCTAAATCTCATCACCAGCTGATCCACACCAAAGGAAATACTAAAGGGTGTTCTTTAGGCAGATGGAAAATAAACTCAAATGTAATCTGGGAGATGCAGGAAGGAAGGAAGAACAATAGAAAAGGTAAATACATGTGTGAATGTAAATGAATATTGACTATAGTTACAACAATGATGATATCCTGTGGGGTTTTAAATGTATGGTGAATTAAAATATCTGAAATAACATATGATGATAGCATCTGTTGGAGGATGGTGGTAGAGTTAAAGCACTCTGAGGTCCTTGCATTGTCCAAGAAGTGGTAGGCATACTTATTTGTAACAGACTTTGATTAGTCAAAGACAGATGTTGCAACCATATCACATTAAAAAAAAAATAGCAAAAACAGCAAAGTGTATTACTCTCAAAAGAGTGAGTCAAACGGCACTATAAAAACATTGAATCAATTCAAAAGGAGGCAAGAAAGGGTCACAACAGGCAGGATGAGTATAAAGCAAATAAGATGGTAGATTAAAGCCCAATATAACAGTAATTAAAATAAACATAGAAGGATTAAATACTCCACTTAAAATGTGTAATTGTCAGAGCAAATGACAAAACAAAACAAAATATATCCTGCTTACAAGAGATAGGTTTTAAATATAAGTATACAGAAAGATTGGAAGAAAAAAACGATAAAATACACTGTACAAAGAGAGTTGGGGTAGCTATAGTTATATCAAATGAAATAGATTTTAAGACAAAAAACCACTGCTAGAGTTAGTGATACTTCACAATAATACAAGGTTCAATTAACCAGAAAGCTAAAACAATTGTAAAGTTGTATGAATCTAATAATATTACCTCAAAGTAAACAAAGCAAAAATGACAGAACTAAGGAGAAATAGAAAATCCACAGTCATATATGTGGGAGACTTTGTATACCTCCTTCAGTGAGAGGTGTATAATCAAGCAGAAAAAGTACCCAGTAAGGATATAGATTTGAACAAGATGATTAACAAACTTGAATTAATTGATATATGTAGAACATAGTTTCCAACAACTTCAAATATACATTTTTTGCAAGTGCAGATGGAATATTTACAAAAATTGACCCTATGTGAGGCCATAAAGCACATCTCAACAAGTTTCAAACGACTGAAATGAATATACTCACTGACTATGCTGGAATTAAGCTTAAAAACTAGCAACAGAAAAGACAATTAGAAAATCCTCAAATGTTTGGAAATTAAACAATTTTTTTTATATAACTGATGGTTAAAGAAGAAAACACAATAGAAATTAGAAAGAACTTTGAACTGAATGCTGATAAAAAGACTACATTGCAAAACATGAAGGATGTAGTTAAAGCCAGACTTCGAAGATGTATAGCCTCAAATGCTTATAGTAGAAAAGTAAGGCTGAAAATCAATTATTTATTTATTTATTTATTATAAATTTATTTATTTATTTGTTATAAATTTATTTTTGGCTGCGTTGGGTCTTTGTTGCTGTGCACGGCTTTCTCTAGTTGCCGCGAGCGAGGACTACTCTTCGTTGGGGTGCATGGGCTTCTCATTGCGGTGGCTTCTCTTGTTGTGGAGCACAGGCTCTAGGCGCGCGGGCTTCAGTGGTTGTGGCGCACGGACTCTAGAGCGCAGGCTCAGCAGTTGTGGCGCACAGACTTAGTTGCTCTACGGCATGTGGGATCTTCCCGGACCAAGGCTCGAACCCGTGTCTCCTGCATTGGCAGGCGGATTCTTAACCACTGCACCACCAGGGAAGCCCCTGAAGATCAATGATTTAAATATCCAGCTCAAGAAGTTAGAAAAATAAACTACACCCAAAGCAAACTAAATCCAAAGAAAGTAGGATGATAGAAATAATGAAGATGTGAGCATAAATTAATGAAATTTAAAACAAGCAAACAATAGAAAGAATCCACAAAGTTGATCTTATGAAAAGACCAGTAAAATTAATAAGGCTCTGCTCAAATTAATCAGGGAGCGAGAGAGAGAAACTAATGTCAACAATGAGAAAGGAGACTTTAATACAGATCCTACAGATTCTACAATAAGAGACTTTGATGGACTTTGGTCATCAGGGGCTCCTGTCCTGATTGGCTGGCTCTGGGTAAATCAGGGGATGGCCACCCAACACTGGCTCCCAGTGCCTCTGCCCTCTGTCCCTTCCCTCACCTGCTTTTAGGGGCAGTGACTGCTGGGCCGTTCACTGCTCTCATAGGACCCCTGGGCTCTCCCCCGGTGAGAGGGAGGGAACCTCAACTTCAGGAAAGGCAGGAAGCAAGCTTAAAAAAGCACATTCCTTGGCAGGTTAAAAAACATTTTTTTTTTTAAGTGTAAAGACTTAACCTTTGCTAGGAAATGGTTGCGGTATTTTCTTTAAATGAAAAGAGACCATTGTGAATCGAACTTTGGAAAATACACAACCTCCTGGTGCTGTTCTCCAGGGCGGTCTTAGGCAGCCCTTGTCGGACCGGCTCTGCCTTTCCTCCAGATGGTCTCTCTATGCACAGTTGAAGGGGCTGGACCAGGGGACCGGTCCCTGGAAAGCTCACAAGAATGCTAAGCCCCTCCCCAGCAGGGGACCCCGGGCAGAAGGGACTTCTTGTTTCCTGCAGCAGCCTCCATTCAGGATCAGCTCCATAATTTGTGGGCCCAGTGCAAAATGAAAATAGCCTGGTTCCAAAACTAATAAGAATTTCGAGATGGCGACAGCAGAGCATTAAACCAAGCATGGGGCCCTTCTGGGCACGGGCCCTTGTAAGTGAGGGAACCTGTATGAGCACACAAGTCCCAGGCCAGGCCACCACTGATTCTGACAGATAATTTCACACTCATTCTGCAGGCTAACTTGAGTTTTTGAAACTTCTCTCTTGGGTGATACCTCCGGGGTTAGACACAGACCCCAGATGATACGGGGTGGTGGGGGGACTCAGGGCTTCCTTTTGGGGTCCCGTCCCCATCCCTGGCTCCCACATACCACAGCTGGCAACAATTTCCCAACCTGGCTTTTCGCTCAGATTTCTTTCCCTTCACATTTCATAGACCATACTCCTTGGTCGTGAAAACATTCTGGGTTTAATCTGCACTTGCTTGTAAGGCGGGGATCTGGGGTAGTCAGGGAACGCAGAACAGCTGCATGGAGTGCTGGACTCCTTGACGCTCCTTGAGTTGTTTACAAGCCTCTTTAGAGGGCCTACTGTAAATAGGACAGTACAAACACATGCCGATTTTGCAGCAAATTAAAACCATCCGAGGGCTTCCTTGGTGGCGCAGTGGTTGAGAGTCCACCTGCCGATGCAGGGGACACGGGTTCGTGCCCTGGTCCAGGAAGATCCCACATTCCGCGGAGCGGCTGGGCCCGTGAGCCATGGCCGCTGAGCCTGCGCGTCCGGAGCCTGTGCTCCACAATGGGAGAGGCCACAACAGTGAGAGGCCCGCGTACCGCAAAAAAGAAAAAAAAAATCCGCTGCTTTCCCTGAATCCTAACACATAGAGGTTTGTGTTTTTGCAGGAGTTACTGCCTTGAGTGCTACTTCCAGACTCGTGTAGCTCTCTGCTAAGCTGGGCCAAAGCATGTGTGCCCTTCAGGGCCTGGGAAGCCCACCATGTCCTAGAGCCTTGTTCCTAGGGTCAGCTTGACCTCCCAAGCCCAGACCCTCTCCAGAGCTGTGCTGTCCGAGACAGCGGCCACCAGCCACTTGCGGCTCTTGACCGCTTGAGATGTAGCTACACTGAGCTGAGATGTGTTCTTCATGGTGAATACAAACTGGACTTTGAAGGCTTAGCACAGAAGAGTGCAAGAGATCTCATTCATAATTTTCCATGTTGATTACATATTGAAATGACAATATTCTGTAGTGGATAAAATAATTTATTAAAGTTAATTTCATGTTTATAATGTAGCAATTAGAAAGTTTTAAATGATACACATGGCTTGCACCTGTGGCTTGTGTCTTATTTCTATTGGCTAGCACTGCTCTAAAGCCCTTCTTGTTGTATTTCCATGTCCAAGCCTATGTAGATTTTACACACACACACACACACACACACACACACACACCTTAGCAACTGGCAGAACCTTGGAAGGACAACCAGGCGCAGTGAGCTTGTGTGACTTGACCCCAAACGCCATCTTCTCTAGGAAGACTCCGTAGAACGTCCCAGGGCCACCTCACATTACCAACCCAGGGGGCTTAGTTTGGCCTTTGGTGATGTCAGAGTGTGGGCTCCAGAGTCTAGATGACTTGGATTCTAGGCCTGGCTCTACCATGTATGAGCTACGTACCCTAGAATGAGTGACTTACCACTTCATGCCTTGGTTTTCTCATCTGTAAAATGGGAATTGTAACACCCTAGTGCAGAATCAGGATGGTGATCTAGGTGTCTACCTACCTCACAGGGTTGTTGTGAATATTGATTAGGTCGAGGCACAGAAAGCCCTTAGCACAGAGGCATTCGCCGTACTGTGAGCCTGCTGTAGACATCATGGGCCTGATCTGGCCTCTGGACTTTCATAGCAGCCTCTCAGGAAGGAAGGGGCCAGAGTGAGGGCACCAAGTAAGTGTAGGAACTGTGACCCTGGGGAGGGTCCAAGGTGAGTGGAGAGACCTTGTACTAGCCAGGACACAATGCCAGAGGTTGGAATCCAGAGAGGGTCCAGTCAGGATGCCAAAATGGAGGGCCTGGGATAGGTGGGGCTTGAGAGAGGCCGGCTTGATGATGCGGAGCCAGCTGAGTGAGAAATGGACAGTACTGCTCTCAGTTTTTGAACTCAAAGCATTCCCCCCAACTGGAGCCGGACCAATGGGTAAGACTGAGGGGGTGGGCTCAGATCATGTTCTAAGTTCTAAATGGGGTCTAGGGAGGCAGATCTGGGGTGTCAAGCTCATTTTTTTCTTTCCAATCTTGCTCCTCTAAGGCAACTGAATTAGGATAATGTTTGTTGATGAAACGAATAAATCCCAAAATGTCAATAGCTGAGCACAACAGACTTTAATTCTCGATCATAACCATTCAAGGTGGATGTTCCTGGCCAGCAGGGGGCCTTCTGTGTGGTAATCCAGGGATCCAGGCTCCTTGCATCAATGCTCTGCCCTCCCTCAGGGCCTCGGGGCTCTCTGCATCCTGCAGGCAGACAGGGAAGAAATAGAGAAGGCAACTCTCTTAACCACCTTGGCCAGGATGCGATAGCTCACATTCCTGCCATGAGAACCAGTCTTACGGTCTTCCCAGATGCAAAGTGGCTGGGAGATGACGACTCTGCACGGCGCAAGGGAGAGCACTGGTTTACGGTGGCCGTCTCTCCCTGCTCCCACTCTCTAGGGAGAGCTGACCCAGCAACCTGGCCTCCTTTCTCCCTACCAGGCCCCACCCTTCCCCAAGCCACCTGCTGGTCACCATGGCCAGCCCAGGTTCTGAGGGGGCTGCTGAAGAGGAACAGAGGAAACACACGTGGACACTCACTAGGGAACAACACAGGCAGATGCACTCCATGCTGACACCGTGGCCTCGCACTTCAGGCAGCCTCCTTCTCAGAGCCCCTCGAACCACACCAGGCTCTGGCCTTTAGAGACACAGAGCGCCGTGAGCCGGGCCTGCACTGTGGGTCTGAGGAGGGTGTGGGCAGATAGCTTCCTGGGGCTCCTCCTGTCCAGGCCAAAGGCAGCCAGGAGGGGTCTCGGAGGGATCCCCTGGGATTTTCTGGGCTGCTCTCCCTGGGTACCCTGGTGACTGTGCTGGTAAAATCCCAAGTCCCCGCTGGTCAAGACTGGATCAAGGGGGAGCGGTGTGGGTGGGATGGAGGGCAGGAATGACTTATCATCTGAACCAGGCCTTGTGTCTCCAACCAGGGCTTCTTACACACCTGCTGGCTCCCGAGGACGACATGAAGGATAACAGGGCTGGCTGGGCTTCAAGCTGCTCATGATCTATGTGTAGGATGACCAGATGTCACTACTTTTGTCTGGTGCAGAGTATGTGTCAGGCCCCTCAAAGAGGGGTAAACGGTGAAGGCCAGAGGGGATCACATGAACGAGTCAGTCCTTCCCTTTGGGGCAACCAGGGAAGGCTTCCTGGATGCTGAGGCCTGGAGGCTGAGACTTGAAGGATAGGTAGGGAGGAAGCCCTCTGGGATTCCCAACAGTATTCCCATGTGTGACGTGTGGTGCTTTGTCATTTCCAAAGCCAGCTAGGCAGGCAAGGCAGACAGGGAGGCAGGGTCAATCGCTTCCATTTGATAGGGGAAGAAGGTGAGGATCAGAGTAGCCGAGCTCCTGGCCCAAGGCTGCACAGAGGTTTGTGAGTGAGAACGCAGATGGCCTAGCAGCTCTGGGCTCTTTGTGTCGATATAAGCTTGATGAGCATGTTTCTTCCTCAAGGCTGGTCAGGGCTGGGTCCCCAGGTGGGGCTGGGAAACTCTCATCTGGGGGCAGGTCCTCCCTGCAGGCTTCTTGGGGCTGGGTGCTCAGCCTCCCCTACAGAACATGTGTTTCCTGTTTTCCTTCCCCCTCTGGCTCAGGACGAAGAACAGGGTTTTCCTGAGCGGAAGAGCCTCAAAGACCTGGCCCACTCCCAGCTAGTTCTGGCCAATCCGCCTGCTCATGGCTCTTGTTACTCTGGATGATGAACCCCCTCACCTAATCATCCAAGGATCTTTGTGGCCATTATTTCCCCTCACTTTCCCCAAACTCCTGAAACCTGGAATTCGAACCCATGGCCTTGACTCCCAACTTGGTGTTCTTTGAAGACACTTTGCTGATCAGCCAAGCTCCTTGGCAAAACCTGGGGCTTTGTGCTGCCCTGAAGCCTAGGAGCCAGGGCTATGGGGCAGGTCTCTGGGCCCCAGGGCCTGCGTGAGGCAAGTCAGGACTTTGGCCAGCCCTTCAGCCCTGGAAGGTTCTGAGCCTGTCAGCCCCATGGTTTCCCACTTGTCCTGGGTGGAGGCTGGGGCCAGTGGTGACATTACCCCCTTCTCCAGCCTGTATCTTGTGAGATTGGCATGATCTTGGGCTCAGTACATAACTCTTCTCTGAACCACGGAGGCAGCATCTTGTCCACTGTCTGGTCCCTGCTCCTTGGATGGAAGAGATACATGGGCTAAAAGAAGAGGAAGGTCAGGAGAGCATACCAGGTCTGCAGAGCCTCGGACCCCGGTGCTGGCATGGGCATTAAAGAAGAAAGGCTGGATTTCACAGGAGCAAGAAGAGAATGGTGGTTGCCATTCTGTTGGGGGAGGGGAAAATGGGGTGATGAAGGTCAAAGAGTACAAACTTTCAGTTGTAAGAAGAGTAAGTTCTGAGGATCTAACGTACAGCCTGGTGACTCTAGTTAATAGTACGGTATTAGAGACTTGAACGTTGCAGAGTAGATCTTAAGCTCTCTCACCACACACCCAAAATGTTAACTATGTTAACTGTGAAATGATGGATGTGTTAATTATCTTGATCTTAATAATCATTCCACAATGTATACGTATATCAAATCGTCACACTGTGTACTTCAAATATATACAATCGTGTCCATTATTCCTCAGTGAAGTTAAAAGAAAAAAAAGGAAGGTGGCAGCCAGTGCCCCCTACACACTGTGACTCCCACCCTGTGAGTGGAGAATAGGAAGGAAGGCCCTTCTGCATTTCCTCGCCTGCCCCATCCCACCCCCCACAAAGAGGCCCTGAGGGGACCCCAGTCCTGGGCTTCCTGACAGCCCAGGAAGCCTGTCTGATGAGGTGCTGGGTATGAAAACGTTGTGGGGAGGGGCGGCAAAGGTGTATCTGGGTACAGACGTCTGTGGGGCGCTCCTGTGTGAGCTGGGTGCTGGGCATGTGAGGGCGGGGTTCAGGCCCTGCCTTGGCCTACAGCCCATGGACAGGCCTGGGGCCTGGGGCCTGGGGGGAGACAACTGCCTCTGATGACCCGGCCTTGGGCTTTGAAGTCCTCCTTCCTTCCGGAGGCTCCAGGCACGAGCAGCCCAGGTTTATTAGGTACAGGTTTATCTGGGGCTAATTCAACTTGTTAAGATAATTGTGCCCACCTCAGTAATTACCCTTCTCCTCACCTCTTTCATCTCCAAGGGCTGCTCCCCCTTTGCAGAGCCTTACTGGGCCCCTCATTTGTTGGGTCCTTCCAAGGCCTCGGGAGGGGCCCTGGCGATGCTTTCACGTGGTCTCATATTTTTGTAAAAACTTGCAAAAGTGTGTTATTTCGACCACAGTCATTGAAGGCTGCTGTTTCTTTTCCTCCTGACTTTCCCTCTGTCACATTTTCCCTCCTGTCAGGTGGTGTTGGAATAGCTGTGGGCATTTTTGGGATCCAGCTTAGGGAAACTTGAGTTGGGGATGCGTTTAGTGTGGGCGAATGGGTGGGTGTTTATGTGGGATGCAGTATATGTATATAGTGTTTCATGAATGTGGCTCTTGGTCACTTCTGTGTCTCGTTACAGTTATTGCGGGAGGAATGGTTTCCAGGAATTCAACTACTTCCCGTGGTGTTGACTCACCTGGTGTGATGCAGTGAGAACGTGTCCTATGGCTCTCAGGACAGGAAGCTGTGGGAAGTGGTAGGGAAATAAGATTTGAAATGTACAGAGCCAGAGGCTAGTCTGTGGAAAGTTCTTTTAATCTTACAGCTCATATATGAAACTTGTTAAGGATTTACCCAACTGACAACAGTCCTAAAAATTCACATGACATTGGTTGAGAAGCTGAAATAAACGTTCCTAAATCCTGAATAACAAAGTGCATAGTTCGATCAACTATATTAGGAGGAAAGACCATTCTGTACTCTGTATAGAAAGTGCCAAATCATGAAATCACTGCCGTATGATGAGGAAAAGAGCCCAAAATGTGGAGGATGTGTCACTGAGCAAATTTATTAAAATATTATTTTTCTGTTTTTTGTGTATTTGGCAGCTTTAAAAAAAAAGAGTGAGTGATGGGACTTCTAGAAAAGAATGAGAAGCATTTTAAAGAAATAAATTTTCACTTTTACCCTACTTTTGTATTTTGTTTTTGGTTTCTTAAAGAAGGCTCTCTAAGTTATATAAGTTTCAGGCCCCACAAAACTTGGATCCATTTTGGTGCTGCTAACATTTGTCTGTGGGTATGGTGTGAGGGAGAGCCCCTGTCTCCCCCTGGCCCTGAGGATGCCCTGAGTCAGGAAGCAGGGCTGGGGAGGGGCCTAGTGGACTCGGCCACTGTCCACGTCTTTCCTGTGGCCCAGGAGGACCTGCTGGAACAGCTGGACTCTTTTGCAAGGCTTCTCAGGCTGTCAGAACTTCCTGAAGGTAGGAGGTGAGTGAGTTGGTACCTTAAAGGCCCTTAGATCTCTCTCCATGTGTGTCTGCAGGCAATGCAGAGGACCACAGGGAGTGGAAGACATTCTTACACCATTGTTATCAAGTATTTCTGTTGAATGATTATTTCTTTACTGTTCATCTCCCTGAGTAGACTGTAAGCTCCGTGAGGACAGGAACCTTGTTTGTCTCTCTCACCACTGTAATCCCAGAACCTAGCACAGCAGCTGGTATAGAGTGGGGCTTAACAAACTTTTATCAGAAGAATGAGTTGAGGGCTTCCCTGGTGGCGCAGTGGTTGGGAGTCCGCCGGCCGATGCAGGGGACACGGGTTCGTGCCCCGGTCCGGGAGGATCCCACATGGCGCGGAGCGGCTGGGCCCGTGAGCCATGGCCGCTGGGCCTGCGCGTCTGGAGCCTGTGCTCCGCAACGGGAGAGGCCACAACAGTGAGAGGCCCGCGTACCGCAAAAAAAAAAAAAAAAAGAATGAGTTGAATAAATAAATAAATGCACAAGGGCAGATGGAGGGAGCCAGGCAGGGCTGCCAAGCCCTTCTCTCATCTCTAAGTCAGGAGCTCGAGGAGGTCCTTTGCAGACTTGTGGATGGTGTGTGTATGTATGTATGTGTGTGTGTCCATGGATACGCCTTCTTAGGGCCATCTGTGCCATAGAGGAGCTGGAAGGCTGCAGGGGGCGGGGCAAGGAGCAAGGAGTGATTGAGGTGATGACAATGATAGAGGAAGGAGGAGAGGATCAGGTGATGAGGATGATGAGAGAACTAGCAATTCTCATAAAATCTGCACCCAAACCCTGGAAATCAGGAAGGGCTGTAAGGCCTGGAAGAAGATGGCACCAGCCATCTGGCTGGAGTGAATGAGACAGGACATGCCTGCTCATCAAGGTTCAGGGATGGAAAGGTTCTAGATAGCGGTCTAAAGACCCCCGAAAATGTTGGGCTACCGTCCACTGGGGCATTTTGGCCATTATCCCCTTCGTCATGCTAATGTGTGTGAGTGTGTGTAGGGGGTGTGAGGGAGGGGGAGTGGCTCTGAGCCCTTGCATCCACTTGGTTCCAGGACACCTGCTTTTGCTGGTTTTCTACATTCAGGTCCCTCAATAAAGGATCCTGACAGTAGGAAAGGTTTGGAAACGATCTATTTGGAACAAGCCATTGCAAAGCCAGGTTTTTGTGGTTTTTTTAAATTAATTTATTTAATTTATTTATTTTTGGCTGCATTGGGTCTTTGTTGCTGTGCACGGGACAAAGCCAGTTTTTATTAGTCTCTCTGTGTGGGTTTTTAATGTATCACACGCCAATTGTTTTTTAGTGTAATACTATTAGTTCATATTTTTAAAAAAATCTAAAATCAGAGTAATTTGTCTTGAAACCACCCAGAGAGTTCTATGCTACATTAAAATTCCAAATAGAACAAAGGGACACTCATTTAGAAAGCATTTTTGTTCTTACATTTCCATAATTCTCAAGAGGAGAAAGAAGACGCTAATCAACACAGCAAAGCTTCTTCTGAAGCTCTAGTTCTACTTCAAAGAGCACAAGAGCGTTGAAAGGAATACAGCCGATGGTGTGGGCGTCTCCTTCTATACCTGATGAGAGTAAAGGAGGCTTTCGTTTAAAAAAATGAAAGTGAATGCTTACTATCAATAAAAAGGCCTCAGTCTCTGCCTATTTCTGCCAGAAAGAAACAAAGAGCTATTAACAAATTAAAAATTAATTAAACAAGAGATAGATTTGTCTTCCCATTATGATGATATCAAAAGAAGAATTTGGTGTTAGTTATAACTCTCTCCTCACTGTTCCCCTGAATGGTGTAGAATCAGAAAGAGCGTTCACAACAATGGGGGAAATTTGCACACAGATGTGCTTGACTTAACAATGACACAATTTTTTTTTCAGGATTGTATTAAAAAGATCAAATAATATTTAATTTTCATAATTACATTTCTTGTTTATCCTTTGAATAATAATAATTATTTGAATAATTATTTATTTTAAAACGTTTGTGTCCTAATGATTTATTCTGAATTAATATTAATGTTTATATGTCTATAAATGAATGTTTTACTTAACGTTTTATCTGTTTATTAATTTTGAAATTAAAATAAATTTAATGTTTAGTTTGACTGATTTAGAAATTTATTAATAATTCTGAACACTTAAAATACATGTATTAAGTAATTCTGTATTTTGGTTTTATTAAAAAACTAAGTATAGCCCATACTGCAACCACCATGTGGAAAAGTAACCTTGTCCTGACACAAAGGACAAAGCGCAGAGAAGTTAAGGGGACTTACCCGAAGGTCACGTGGCTATTTAGTGAATGGCAGAGGATGGCATATAAATCCAGCTCTTCCTATGCTAAGCCTAGAGCATGCACCCCCGCCCCGTGCCGCCAGGCCCTCTGACCCAGGAACACCAGTGTGGTTCCTCCGCATCTGTGTTCCCAGTCACGTCCCTGTTGAAACCCCAATCCTAAGGCAGGACTGAGTCCCGCTACTCTTAGAGACGATGAAATCACAAGACCCAAAACCAACTCTCTTGCCTGTCAGCTCCCATCCACATGCGTGGATGCTGGGGACCCAAGAAGAGAGAGAAATGGGAGTCAAGAGTCAGTAAGTCAGAGAGGCAGGGTCTGACCTCTAGGAGAGGGCCAGATGCAGAACCAGGTGGTTTCTGCTGTCTGCCTGCACATCCTGGTGCTGTGCTGTGGTGTCACACACGTCTGTTTTGTGCTGAGTCGGTGCTGAGTCGGGTGATGCACTGCAGGGAGTGGGGGCTGTTGCTCGCTGCCCAGTCCCTGGTGTATCACATGTGTCATGTGAAGGCCCAGCTTAGAGCACTTTCCCAGAGAGACCCCAGGGCTGGTCCTGGTGACCCAGATCTATCCCGTAGCTTCACTCCAGGTCTGACTTGCTCACAAACATCACCCTCAACTCCCAATTCGCAAGCCGAGGGCCCCATTCCCGGGCAGGCCCAGCTGCAGGCCACTCTGCTAATTAACGACTGCTGATTGGCCCAAGAGGTGCACTCATTATGCCCAGTAGAGATCAAAGCCAGGCCCAATAATCTGCTAAACGAGATGTCAGATTAGGGCATTCTTCTGGGCTATTAGAAAGATTTTTCTCCCTGGGTAAAGGCCTGTCAGGGCATATGACCCTGTCACCCACCATGAGCTGAGCCAGAGGGGGGATCTGCAGCCTTTCTGCTCCTCTCACTTTGAATGTGGCCATTTAATGGGACAACCCCACCCCAGGGGCCTGCATGATCCCCAGGGAGGTCCCAAAATGGGAGGAGAGTCATGTTTGGGCAGAGTCACCTCTGCCTCTTTATTCTTGGGGTTTCTGAGGGTCAGGGGGAACTGTGGACCTCCCTGGATCCCTGTGCTTTCAGCTGTACTATGGGCATACTGCCTCAGTTTACCTCCTAGGGCTGGGGGTCAAGTTTAGCGTTGATACCAGTCCCTCTTCTCAGGAACAAGCCCCAGACTGACACTTATTTCAAACTGAAACCCCTAGCCCAACTTTCTCACTCCAGGTTTGAGAATGGAGCCCCAGTTTTTAGTATTAGTGCTAATAGCTATTTAAAAAAAATATATATTTATTTATTTGGCTGTGCTGGGTCTTAGTTGAGGCACATGGGATCTTCATTGCCTAGTGTGGGATCTTTAGTTGCGGCATGCGGGATCTAGTTCCCTGACCAGGAATCGAACCCCGGCCCCCTGCAATGGGAGCACAGAGTCTTGACCTCTGGACCACCAGGGAAGTTCCACTGCTAATATCTATTAATGGCTACCATTGATCAAATGCAGAGAGCATCGTGCACTGTGCTGGCTAAATTCTGATTTTATTTATAATGTCTGAAAACACTACAAGTTAGGTATTATTAACATCCTCTATGAAACATGAGGAGAGCAAGGCTCAGTAAATTGTCCAGGTTACTCAGCTGAGCAGCAGCTCCAGTGGTGGGTCCTGATTGGCTGAAGTCAATCAGCAAGTTGATTGGGTTAGAGAAAGGCACATGACCTAATTTTGGCCAATGAGAGAGCACTAATCACTAGAATAAGGGAGGTCCTAGGAAAGGAAATCTTTCTCCCTGGATGGTGTGGGGTATGGATGGGAGGTCTGGGACTGCTGAAGCTATTTTTCTCTCACCAGAGAAGAATCTGGAGCTGTTGGAGGGTGGGTAGCATGGGACCATGTGGGGCCAGCATGGTGGGTCTTTGGAATCGTAGTTTGAGCCATTGAATTGAACTAAGCTAAATGAGTGAATACATTGTCTTTATTGTTTAAACCAGTTTGAGTCGGGCTTCCTGAGACTTGCAAGTAAAAGTCTGGTATATGGCCCCTGTCCCAGAGGAACCAGACCTGCCCTGTGGGTCTGGGCCCCAAGAGTCAGCTCAGGGGTGAGCTCACCTGGGAAGCCAGGAGGCTATTGGAAGCAGGCTTGGCAGTCTGCCACATACTGTGGTTACCGCTTGTCCTGCGGGCCACTGTCCCAGATGCCACCTCAACCCAACTTGGCTGCTGCCTGACCTGTCACCCCTACTTTACCTGAGCACTGTCTCCCACCATCCTCCATCCTGCCCAGCCTAGTTGGGATGCCCAGATTCAGCCCAGGCCTGGATGAGCCCTCTGTGTTGGTTAGGATTAGGTTTGATTGCAAGAAACAGACGTTCAAAGTGACAATGGCTGAAACAAGATAGAAAGCTATTTTAACAGAAAGTACGTAACATTCTCAAGATGGGTGTTCATGGTTGGTGTGGCAGCTTGGCTCCACCAGTGTTCATTTGTACCTTCACTCTTTTTACATTGATCGGCTTTGCCAGAGATTTGTCTACTTTAGCAGTCTTTTCAGAGAACCAGGTTTTTGGTTTTATTGTTACTTGCTATGTCCATTTTCTATTTCATTAATCTCTGTTCTCATCCTTATTATTTCTTTCCTTCCTCATTATTTGGGTTTACTTTGTTGTTTCCCTCCTCCCTAACTTGAGCTGGACAATTAACTCTAAGTCGTAGCCTTTACTTTTCTTACATAAGCCATAAGTGAAAATGCGGATTTTCTCTCTAACATCCCTGTAGATGCATCAAGAAATTTAGAAATGTCGTTATGTTAATTATTGTTAGGTTCTAAAGATTTTCTCATTTCCATTATAATTTCTTCTTTAACACTTGAGTTATTTAGGAATGTGTTTATCAATTTACAAAATAATGTCTTAAAAGTTATTTCTTGCTGTCAATTTCTAATTTCTAGTTTGTGCATAATACATGGTCAGTCTTTATAAGTATTCCAAGAAAAAAAAGAATAATAGAATGACTGAGTGAAGTGTTCTATATTTGTCCATTACGTTAAGATTGTTAATTTAAATCATTATTAATAGTATCTCTTTGCTCTCTCAGTTATAGAGAGATCTGCTGCGATTGTAGAAACGTTGGTTCCTTTTTTGTAATTCTGTCAAACTTTATATATTTTGAAGTCATGTTGTTAGGTGTCTACACATTAAAAAATCTTATATCTTTCCTAGTGAATTTCCTTTCATTATTACGTATTGATCCTCTTTATTCCTAATTATGCCTTTTGCCTTAAAATCTATTTTATCTGATATTGATATTACTATACCAGCTTTCTTCCAGTGATTATTTTTTGTTATGTTTTAACTTCATTCCTTTACTTCACACTTTCTGGGTCCATATATTTTAGTGTGTCTCTTGTAAATAGCGTATAGCTAGATTAAAAACATCCAATTTAATAATCTGGCTAGGTTGGCTCATGTACATTTATTGTGACTTCTGTTGTATTTGTTTATCTGGGAATGTCTTAATTTCTCCTTCATTTCTGAAGGATAGTCCTGCTGGATAGAAAATTCTTGATTGACAGTTTCTTGTATATGATGAGTTTTGTTTGTTTGTTTTTTCTCTTGCTGTGTTCAAGATTCTCTTCTTATCTTTCGACAGTTTGGCTATGATGTGTCTAGGCGTAGATGATGTAACATGGCAAGTCTGGAAATCAGATTCTCCTTTCCTTGAAGGGTTTGTTGTTTGCTGTTGCTATCGGCTTGCTTAGTGACTTTGCTGGACTAATTCCATAAAAGCCATATTTCCTGTATTTGCAGCCATTGAAGTCTCTGCTGGGTCAGCCTAGTGACCGACTAATGATTGATCAGAGATATCCTTAAATGCTTTGAACAAAATTTTCTAATTTTTCCATATTGATACATGAAGCTCTAGAACATTCACTTCAACCTCTGTATAGTTTTCCATTGTATGAATATACCTCCATTTATTCATCCTTTTATCTATTAGTGGACATTTAGGTCATTTCTAGTTTTTTGACATTACATAGAAAGTGGTATTGAATATCTTTGTGTGTGTCTCCTCTAGCCCACGTGTGAGAGTTTTCTACCATATATACCTGGATGTGTAATTGCTGGGTGATGGAATGCATATCCTCAACTGTAGGAGATATTGCCAAACTGTTCTTCAAATAATTGTGCTCTAATGATACTCATTTATGTGTCCGTTATCAGTTTAGTTTTTTAAAAATAAAAACTTAGCTTTAAAGCTGACCTCAGAAGTTTTCTCCTTCATAGGGCCTCTTGTGATTCTTCTGCCCCACTGTGGAATGCTGTTTATTTCTGTCCTGTTGCATCTCCTTCACTTTGCCTTGTGCCACTGTTATTACGGATGTCCCTTCTCAACTACAAGATTCAATTTTCCTGGAGGACATGGACCATGGCTTGTTCATCAGAGCATCCCCCCAAAAAGAATCAGATACAGAGTAGTCACTGAATTGAATGATTCATGATTTCAATACCTTTTTCTGGATCTGGTCCAGGTCTGGTCCCATAGGGGAACCTTCAGCTTACCCTCTTTCTCCTCTTGATATTTCAACTCAGCTAAGTTCATCTCGTATTACTAAGCACCCAAGTCTGGAGATACTCGTTTTGAGATGGGTTAGGGCTGGGATCAAGGTGGTCTCAATGTGGAAATTTTGGCTAAACTCCTCTTCCTGCTGTGAAACGCAAGCTTCCTCATGAGCTGCCAACTCAGGCAAACATCTTTGATTTTCGGGAGGTGGTCATCTGAGGTTTGGAATAATTTGGATGTTGCTGGGAAGAGGTTAACCTTTGCTTAGCCAGCCTTTCTTCATGGAAGTACAAAAAGATAGACAACGATGTTAGGAGAGACATTCACACAAGACATTTTAAAGTCACATCATTCACATATAGACAACCGCTTTGCTGGCTACAACTCATTCTTAGCTGGTCCTTGAAGCAGTCACACCTGGTTCCCATTACTGTATCTACATAAAAGCAGTAAAGCTGCCTTTCTTCAAAAGTACTGTGAAGCACGCTAATTCACTCTGACCTGCCCCTAGGTTGTCCAGATGAGCTTGTCTGACAGTTTCATGTGATCACAGTTATCCACAGCCCCTCATGAAGGCACATTCAGTCCAGACAGAAACAAATAATTGGCCTGCCAGTTTAAAATGCCAACGGGATTCAGCACATACCTCTTTGGGCAAAGCTGTCCGCTCTGCAACTTGGTTGGCAGTCTTGTCTCATGCACCATTTCCTTGTATGCAGGCACATTCACCTTATACAGATGGAACTCCTGCAGTTGCCTGGGCCCCTGGGTGGAAGTCCCAACCCCTCGATTGGTAGAAGAGGGCTGGGAGAAAGCTGGGAATTGGTGACTTTGGGGGAAGTACGCAGCTCTCATAAAGGGAGAGGCTATTCTTCCCCTTCTAATGGAGAGGGAAAGGGAGTCCTTTCTCTTCCTTAAAGCCAAAAAAGGGGGACACCAAGAGGCCCATTACTTTTTTTTTAATTGAAGTACAGTTGATTTACAATGTTGTGTTAATTTCTGCTGTACAGCAAAGTGATTCAGTTATACATATATATGTATATTCTTTTTCATATTCTTTTCCATTATGGTTTATCACAGGATATTGAATATAGTTCCCTGTGCTACACAGTAGGACCTTGTTGTTTACTCATTCTATATATAATAGTTTGCATCTTCTAATCCCAAACTCCCAGTCCATCCCTCACCCACCCGCCTTGGCAACCACAAGTCTGTTCTCTATGCAAGAGATCCTTTCTTAAAGGACCCATTATTTATGTCTCCTGGATGGTTCAAAATGGTTCAAAAATCATTTGCCCACATTTAAATCTCTTTGCAGAAAGTTAAAAAAAAAAATCTTTTGGAGGTGCTTGCAAAAGTCTTTTTACATTTTGAAGGGGCCCACAAAATGGGAGAAGGGAATTTCTGGTCCACCCCTGTGTGACACGAGCAGGAGAGAGGGCTGGTTGGCAGAGTGGAAATGGAGCAGCGGCTCTCCCGCTATTTGGCAACTTGGTTCCCGAGTTTCCTGTGGGTTTAGTGGATGCTGGATAAGGATAAGGCAGCTGGTCTTGAGTTCTTTACTGTTACCCCCTCCTGTCTTCCCCTTTCCCCCTTCCTCCTATCTCCTTCCCACCAACCCTCCCCCCCCCCCCCCGCACCGGCTGCCCCCTCCTTCTCCCTCAGCAGGCTGCCTGCTGAGTGAGAAGTACCAGCAGCAAATGGCCCTTTGCTTCTTGCATCCCATGGGAGAGCCAGCCCGTGGATGCCTGCCTCACTGGAGGCGCCAGAGGTCATTTGGCTTAACTAATTAGCAGAGGCAACCAACCTGGAGAGGACTTCAGCCTGAATGAGTTAGAAGATGTGTGCCCTTTTCCACCTCCTTCTCTTTGTCCCAAACACTGGATGACCTGGACCTAGGAGGAGGTGGGGGAAAGTGTGTGAAGATCAGATCAGATCCCTTCTCCGTTGCAACTAAGTGGGGCTACAGCTCTGGCCTCTCCTGGGAAAGGGAGGAGGAGAAGAAAGAAACCGATAAGCAGAAATGCGTCTTGATGAACAGAACCAGATTGTCCTGGAAACTCAAGGAGACTAAAATGTATGGGTTGGACCAAGTTATAGTTGGGTTGGACCAAGTTATAGTTAAGGGAGCCTTTAACCAATGAGAAAAGGAATTTGTCATAGTATAGATAGGGGAGGATAGAAGACATAAAGCCATTTTTGTGTTTATTTCCCACTAAGTTGAGACTCTTCAATAAACCAGTTATATTTGTGAATTCTTGAAGGATCAACATACAGTTCTATAGATTCACAAGCCCTAGACTTGATAATGGAGCTACAAAACATGAGACCACAATGATGCATCAAGAACCGCTGAAGGGGGCTTCCCTGGTGGCGTAGTGGTTAAGAATCCTCCTGCCAATGCAGGGGACACGGGTTCGAGCCCTGGTCTGGGAAGATCCCACATGCCGTGGAGCAACTGAGCCCATGCGCCACAACTACTGAACCTGCGCTCTAGAGCCCGCAAGCCACAACTACTGAAGCCTGTGCACCTAGAGCCCGTGCTCCGCAACAAGAGAAGCTACCACAATGAGAAGCCCGCGCACCGCAGCAAGGAGTGGCACCTCGTTCGCCGCAACTGGAGAAAGCCTGCGCACAGCAATGAAGACCCAACACAGCCAAAAATAAATAAATAAAATAAATAAATTAAAAAAAAAGAACAGCTGAAGGTTAAGCTTTAAAGATAAATAAAACCGTCAAAAAGAGACCTAATTGTGGGAAAATGATTTTTGAACCAGGAAACATGAGTACAATGAAATAGTTCACAGTGGGAACGCAAACAGAATTGTCATCATTCTAGAAAAGCACTGAAGAGATGCTGCAGGTGGCCATGGTGGGCTGTGTGCTAACCGAAGTCATACCGGAGCAGAAACTAAAAGTGAACAAAGCAAGTGGTGAGTGCACAGAGGAGAACACCACACAAAAGAAAGCAAAGATGCTGTGAGAGGAGGCTGGTCTCTGCCTTGCCTCAGTCCCAATTCCCTTTCCTTTCCTCCTCTCTTCTTACAAATGAGATGCTTCCACATCTGTGATTCATGGGGCCCAGCCTCAGTGGTGTTGGTTCAAGAGAACAGAGTTCAGAAGCCAAACATGATGTCACTAGAACTTCAGTTCTGTCCTTGGATTTCTCAGTCACGGAAGCGGGTACTTCTGAGCCCACACATCTCTCCACCTCTGTGCCTCCTCAGGACACAGCTTTCTCCTCTCCCCATAATTCCACCTCAAAGCCACCCAGTGCCTCTCGGACCTTTTTCTCCTTTCCCCTTTTCTTCCAATTTCTGCTTTTCAAAGGCCCAGGGAACCACCTTCCCCGGCAGGGATGACTTCAAGGGTGGGAAGGAGAGGCAAGGAGGTGGGTCGGCCGGAGTCCCTTTAGCAGGAGAGGGGAAGAGGGAGGCTGGGAACAGTCACTGGTTAATGATTTTAACCCGTCAAACAGTAAGTATGTAGAGTCTTTGCGGCCAGATGAACCTGACAAGGGCACTGTGTGACTCAGTGAGTTAGTTAACCTCTCTGAGCTGCAGACTCTTTAGATTTAACTGGGCATGATGATTCCTGCCTCATGAGGTTGGCTGTGAGGGTTGAATGGATGACCCATGAGAAACACAGGGTCCCCTTGAGCCCAGTGGCTGAGCATATCTCTCTGTGGCCCCCGGGGACATGGGAGTGCAGCCACCTAGAGCCTAGGGGACATGTGTTCCTCAGAGCCCCCCAGGATGAGGGGCTTCCCCTCAGCCCCTGAATCCAGCTTCTCGGGGCCAGAGTCCCCCTCTCAGCTGCTTTGGGCTTTCTCTGACTCCCTGCTTCTTCCTCAAGACCTGGCCCAGCTGTCTGGGTGCTTCCCCTGATTTCCTCTGATGCTGGAGGGGGCTGCCTTTTCATCTAACTGCCTGGTTGGTTTGGTTTGATAACTCCTTGACTGTGTGCCTCTGGTGCCCCAGGCCTTGCTGCGGGAGCCTCTGGCATTAGCTTTAGAGGTGTGGATCTGTGGGGCTGGCTGGGAAACGTTCCTTCATGGACATCCAGGCAGAAGGGCTTCCCTACTTGGCCTGGTGCCCCAAATCTCCAAGCAAACGCCTTCTCTGAGCCCCAGATCTCTGCCCTTGCTCTGTTCCCTTTGCTGCTCTGACTGGGTCAGTTCCCCTGGGTCCTCTCAGATGGCTGGGCCCTTCCTGCCTGCCCAGGACGGGGGCCCTGAGGCCAGCAGTCCCTCCTCCCCTGGCACAGCCCTGGGACTGCCTGGAAATGTGTCTTTAGGGATCAAAGGTGGAAATCTGAGGGAAGGAGGGAAGGGGGGGAGGGAGGGAGGAAGGGAGGAAATAAGTCAGTCACTGCTCCATCACAGGGCTGTGATGTGATGCTCCTAGGATTCTATCTGTAAAGGGCTGTGCCCCACACAAATGTGTCAGGTGGCTATTGACCTGACGCGTCATCTTATTAATTTATGAGAGTCAGATGGAGGAACCACACGTGGCTTCTCTCGGCTCAGTTTGTCTCAGGGTCAGCACAGCCAGCCCTTGAGATATGCAGTCGACTCTGCTCCCCCAGGATGTTCTGACTCGGGCATGGGTTCATCTTCTCACTGTTGGTGCACAAAGAGGGCTAGTGTCAACAGGATGGGGATGCCCAAGGAGCGGGGAGTGAGAAGCTGTTTAACCCACTTAGTGAATCTGCCGCTTAGAAACACAAACAAATAATGAGTGTGCTAATTACGAAAGACAACAAGGTTTGCCTGTTTTCAACACCTGTCGGTCATCTCATTCCAATCTTCCCACAGCCTGTGAGATGGGGCACGTTTTTCCTGGATTTACAGATGTACTGCTGAGGTGACTGAGAGCCAGAGAGGTTCAGGGTTGTGCAAGTTTGCACAGCTGAGTGCAGATTCAAACCCAGGGCTGAGGGTCACCACCTCCCGGGCAGGCTGTCCTTCCCATCACGTTGTGGGCTACTTCCGGGCAGCCCTCGGCCAGCGAGGAAGCCGGTGGTAACTCAGCATGTCACTCTCTCCCATTGGCGGAAGGGTGACCACTCTCAGTACCCACAGGCGGAGGGACCCACCCCAGGTCTCAGGAGGCTCCTTGTGCTGGCCCTGGACAGGCCCCTCAGGCCTGGGAGTCATTCAGCCAGTAAACTGGGGGTGTGCATGGGGCAGGAGCAATGGCCTCGGAGTGGGACAGCCCTGGGGTTCCAAACCCAGGCACTTACAAGCCATGACTTCAGGAGGGTCACCTTCTGTGCGCGGGCCTCATCTCCTTCAACAATAAGTGGGAAGCCAGGGAGCGGGGGTACATCATAATCCCAATTTCTTATACTTGCCGTGAGTTTCTTATATTTGCCCCATAAATGTTCTTTTAACTCTGTGGCCACGGAGACTCCTCAAGGCCACCCAGGAAGGGGCTGTGCAGGGTAAGGAAGGCCTTATGGCTGATGGCAGGTGAGAGAAATGCTGAACGTAGTGTGGGCTGGTAAGGGAGTGATTCAGCATCTTCCCCAGCCAGAGGCCCCTTGCACGAACCCATAGGCCTTTGCAGTTTTCCGAGCGCTTTGCACACTTAACCTAGGAGAGTTGGTACCCCATTTTACAGTTGGTGAAGCTGAGGCTTAGGGGAGGAAGGAATGCTAGTGAGTTCCTACTCCACCCCCAGCTTACACTGGGCACTCTGGCACCTTTTGTCACTCTTATAGAGACCCTCCCTATGGGGTCAGTATTATTATGCCCATTTACTGTTGAGGAGACCCAAGGCTCAGAAGGAGTCATTTGCCCATGATCACACAGCTACCAGATGATGGAACTAAGGTTGATGCCTGGGGGGCTCTGATTACAAAGTCTATGCTTCATTCACCACGAGGACAGAACAGGTATTCTGCTCAAAGCCAGCTTTCTGGACATTGAGTCCAGTGCTCTTTCCTTGGCCCACGTTCCCCTTGTCCTGCTCAGAGACTTCAGAGGACACTAAGTTGGGATCTGATGGCTGTGCTTTTGCCTTCTCAGGTGCACCCCGTTTCCAGTGGGCTCCCACTTGGTGCTGGCTTGGCTTCCTGGAAAGAGAGTGAAAAGTCAGAGCCTAAGAGCTGCCACTGAATCCACAGCCTTCACCTTGCCTCTTCCTGTTTGGAAGACCCAGGTCCAGTTAGCGCCGTCCTGCTTCCCAACTAGGAGCCCGTCCACTGAGTAAGTGCTGTTGGGCAGGGCACTGCCCGTTATCACACCGTTGCTTACGCTGGTGCAGAACAGGCTCCCGACCGGTCCGGCCTCCTGGGGAGGCCAGGTGTCCCTCTGGGCCTGGGAACCCATTCCTCTGGGGCTGAGGTGTTGCTTCCCTTGATGGTAATATGGTTCAGGGCTCTTATTTCTGTGGCTCAGGAAGCGAGGGAGTGTGAAAGGGTTAACTTAATTTTGGCCGTTATTCCTTTTTGGCAACTGCAAGTGAGCTTAATAGGATCTCAGCTTTCCTGCTGCCTCACCAATGAAACAGAAACCAGACCACAAGGGGGTCTGGAGATGGTTAAACGGTGATGCCTCGGGTGATGCCTCCCGGTGGGCTGAGGGGCCTCCTTAGAGATATCATTAGGAGGTGACGCTAGAAATGCCATGCAGGGCTCTCCTGTCACCCGGGTAGGGGAAGGGGCAGGGAACTGGGGGCTCCCCGGAAGGCCCGGCTCCAGGCAGAGGGGAAAGAGGGCAGGTGTAGTGTCCGCAGATGTGGGCTGGGATCCTGGCTCCACCACCTTTACAAAATCTGGGAGTCGCAGCCTGCTGGGGTTCTTACCACTCAGGATTCAGTGCATAAAAAGCACTCAGCTTGCCACAGAGCATGCCCAGCTCAATAACTGTCAGCCCTACCCAACTTCTGGTGTTTCTCTCTCTTCTTCTCCTCCACTCTCAGGCCTTTTCTATTCCTCTTCTCTCTTCCTGAGGCGCTCTTCCTTCTGTTCATTTCGGCCAGCTCTTACTTCAGATCTCAGTCTGAATGTCACTTCCTCCAGGAAACCCTCTGAAACCAGGCTGGCAGACCTGAACTTCCCCTTCCGGTCTTGTCCCTAGCCCTCCCCGTCTCCATCACAGTTTCCCCGTGGGGCAGGTGTTGACTGTGGCTCCCTCACCCTGGGGCCTTGGCAGCAGGGCCTGCAAGGGTCTGCACCATTCACAGCCTTGAGAGGGAAAGAGGAACGGGTGGGCGGTGGCGAGGGACAGGTCACCGGTGCTCTGACCCACCGAGGCGCCCTCTGAGAGCCAGGAGCAAGGGGATTTAGCCAATCCCGAGGTCGGGACTCTTCTGCCAGGATCGCTTTTCTCTCCGCTGTGGTTTTCATTATTTTTCATTCCCAGACTATTTTGGAAGCTGGCTGCCATGGGAACTGAGTCTTTGGAAAGCCCTGGCCTCTTTTCCCCTCCTGCTTCCACCCCTCCTTCCATCTCCATTCCCTCTTAATTGGTTTTTAGTTCCCTGGCTTTCAGGCTGGTCTGTTTATTTTGATTGCTGCTTGACAGAGCAAATCTTTAATGAGCCGGCTTGTGGGGAGCGCCCTCAGCAGCCGTCTGCCTCCAAGGAGTGGGGGAAGTGCCCAGGAGGAGGTGGCAGGCACAGGGTGGCAGTCTGTGGTTGGGGCCCGGTCTTCCTTCAGGTATAGTCTGAAGTAAGGAAACAGAGCTTGCCCTCCCCAAGCTGTCTGCAGCCTCAGCCTGGAAGGTCCCACAGCTCTTTTAAACAACCCTTCACAGGGCTCCCCCCCATCCTCCCAGTGACCCTGAGGGGAGTGGGGCTCAGAGAGCCTGAGAGACCCAATCACCCAGCCAGCAAGCCTGTGCCTCCATGATCTGGGGCCTTGCTGTCATGCCTATGTCTTTTTTCCTTGTATCCCCAATTTCCCAGGAGCGTCACTCACCCTTAAGCCAAATTGGCAGCCTATGGTTCCAGCTAGGCTCTTCCAGACCCTGGCTTTGCGAGCCAAGGCCTCCTTGTTTTATGCCTCGGCTTCCCCACCTCTGTGGCTCTAGTTTAGAGCCATCTGCGCCATACACTACTCATAAGGCAGCTTCTTAGACTGGATGAGATTATGTGTGCCTGCAAACTGGAAAAGGTTGTATGAATGTGTGTCACTATGATGAGTGTACAACACAATCCATAGAGTTTTCCTAGCTGCAGCCAGGCTAGAAGAAGCCCCCAGGCCCTTTGACTGGACCCAACTTCAGGGTGACCTCAGGGGATGTGGGTAGTTTCCCCTTTCTTATTGACCCCATTCTGCTAGAGCCATTAATCATAGAAGCAGAGACCCATGGGGTGTTGGAGTGAGAAGCTGCCTTAGAGATCAAGCCCAGTGGCTTTCAAACTGGTGTTAAGGGCTCCACGGTTCTGTGACTGGGACTTTGAGGACAGTAGGAGCGGGGCTAGCCTTCTTCCCATTCCTAACTTCATTCCAAGGGCCTCTGCTTTTATCTGCTCTGTAACATGGGGTCATGTGGTATTTCTTTAGAGAAGAGGGCTCCCTTTCTGTACTGGTCATGGTTGGCTCTCCAGAATACGTTCAGACCAGATGGCAATCGCATCTTTCCTTTTCTGTGATTGGTTGGAAAGGGGCACTTCTGGCTAGTGAGTGGTAAAAGGAAGTCTGATAGGGCCTTGTGGGAAAAAGCTTCTTGCTCCTAAAAATCAAACACAAGAAAGATGGATTCACTTCATTCTTGGCTAGGGGTGTGCCTTGGTTGTGCTGCCTGGTACTGTGGTAGCCATTCTGTGCCCCTGAAGAAAGGCAGATCAGGGACAAAGCTAATCCATGGAGAACTGCAGAGTGCCTGACGACATTGGTGGGCAGCTGACCATACCAGCCCTGGAGTGGTCCTGTCTCTGGACTTTATCAGATGATAACTTTCTTCATTGTTTAAGCCTGTTTGAATACACTATCTTTTTGTTTTTGATTTTTTTGCTGTTCATTTTTTGCTTGCTTTTATTATTTACAGTTAAATGCAAACTAATTGATGCATACTTTGAAAACTTTGACCTAGCTCAGTCCCCACATTTCCAAGATAGGGTGACTGAGGCCCAAGGGAATTGGGAGTGACTGGGTCAAGGTCATGTCCTGATTAGTAGCAGAGGTGGTCCGGCATCCCAGGACTTCTGACTGCCGGTCTAGGACTCTTGCCTTGGATTCACAGCTGGAGATCTCCTGGGGCTGTCCCAGTTGGCATTGCCTTCTGGTCTCTGGAAGATCCAGGCAAGCTAGGGAGGCCCTGCAAGCCTGAGAGAGTTGGGACCAAGGGGGCAGTATAGACTGAGGGCCTCTTCAGCTGTTCTTGTGGGCAGCTTCTGAAAAGCACATGGTAGATGGATAATCCACTCCTGTGCCAGGCTGTGAGATCACGAAAAGAGGGAGAAAGTGAGGCATTCAGGGTAGCCATGTATATCAGTTAGGAATTACATTTGACTGCTTAAGAGAAACCTTAAACTAGTTAAACAGTTATTTTTCTTACATAATAGGAAGGCTAGAGATAGGCAGTCCAGGTTGGTACAGCTGTTCAAGAAAGTCATTAAGAATCAAGACTCCTGCTATCTTCCTGCTCTGCCATCCTTGACTGGTAGCTTTTATCCTCATGGTCACAAATGGCTGCACCACTTCCAGGCTTCACAACTGAGTTCCAGGCTGGAAGAAGTGGGTAAGGAAAAAATTTGTGCTGGCTGGATCAATGTCTTTTTATCAAGAAAACAGAACCTTTCCAGAAGCCCCACTATAAAATTCTTTGTATGCCTCATTGGCCAGAAATATGGACATCTTCAGCTAGATTTGGAGGAGGTGAATATTTTTAACAGGGAATTTTGCTGCCCCAGACAAACTCAAGATTTTGTTAGAAAGGAGAGAGAGCGAAGTGGATATTGAGAGGCAACCAGCAGTCTTCCACAGCAGGATGTGCTCAGCCTTAGCAGAGCAACTGAGCCAGGAATCAAACCCAGAGGGTGTGAGCCCCTCTCTGAAAGCTCTGAAGCTGCTCAGGCCTCAGTTTGCTGCTTCCAGGGTCTCCTCCTTCTTAATCATCTCCATCACAGATGTCAAAGTAATCTTCCCACAGCACTGGGTCTGTCACATTACTTCCTGGCCTGAAATGCCCCTTTGCCCATAGGATGCAGTCCAAATTCTTTGGCTTAGTATTTAAGGTCTTCTGATCAGGTTGCAAACCACGTCTCTAGGCCAGTTTGATTCCTATCCCCATCCTCAGCTGGTTTTTTTTCCCCATTTGGGCATTGCCCCTTAACTTGTTCTTGTGGGTCATCTCCTATCCTCTTCTGCCTGATGGAATCCTACCACCTTTAGGGTCACCTCATCCCCAAAGCAGACGCAGCTGCTCTGGACCTTCCCTATGGTTCCTTCAGACATGATAACTTGTGTTACTCAGATCAAACATTTGTCCTCTTCCAACCACCCCAGAATGTAAGCTCCCTGAGGGGTGAAAATGGACCTCATGTTTATAGAACCAAGTCTTACACGTAGAAGATGCTCAATAAATATTCACTTTCCTGCAAAACAATTCATCTTGAGCAACATCAAGCCAGGGACTGTGGGAGTGTCCTTGGATTATTGATGGATTTCAAAACACAGAGGTGGGAATATGCTGACAGTTATGCTCACAGTGATTTAGAAAGTTGGGAAGTCTGTGTTCATTTGAACTGCTGTGGCCATTGGATAGGCAGGGAACCTATCTGTCTTGTCTACCACTGTGTCCCCAGCACACAGTAGGGTACCTGGCACTCGTAGGCATTGTACAAATACTTATTGAAAGTGACATAAGAAGGCACTTCTGAACAACTCACAGTTGGATGCAATAGGCCTGGTTCCTCATCCTCCTCTGGGACTTGGCCAGCAGCCTGGAAAAAGCTCTCTCACCTCTCAGTTCTAGTGGAGGGAGCTGAGCCTCTCGGGCCACCCAGGGCCTCTGTCTCCCTCCAGTTGTCCAGAGCCAGAGTTCCAGGTTGCCACAACAGTGTGCCAACCAAGAACACAAGTGCCCTCCCATGCTGCGTTTCGAAGGGTCACACGCTCTTGATCTAGCAACCTGAGAGGCTAGGAAGTCGCACAACTGGGGTGCTCAGCTGTAGTGGGAAGCAAAGAAGTGGGAAGGAATGATTTTGGTGTAGACAACGAACAGCGTGTACTACTGTTCTGTTTGAAGATAAGGGAATAGGGGCTTGGAGAGAGGGAGGGACTTGCCCAATGCCCCATAGAGGTAAGTAGCAGAGCTGGGGTCTATCTGGCTCTAAAAGCCCTGTTACTTCCAGTCTGTCACCTTTATGGTGCAAAGACCAAAGTGTGCACTGCAGTGTGCACACTTGGCACACTGGGGTGGGCAGGGTATTCAGAACCTGGGAACCTCCATCCCAGGGACCAATGAACATGGCATTTCAGACACAGGCCCTTTGGATTTGTAACTCCTTCCCCTTGAAAATGGACTTTACTGGGTGAAGATGGATGGAGTGGGATGGAAAGAAGAGGCTATATACCTTTATTTTTTTGTTTGTTTGTTTTTTGTCTGGCTGTGCCGTGCGGCCTGTGGATCTCAGTTCCGCGACCAGGGATTGAACCCGCGCCCCCTGCCGTGGAAGCGCAGAGTCTTAACCACTGGGCCGCCGGGGAAGTCGCCTTCATCTGTTTTAAGCTCTCAGTTTTAGGTACAATATGCATTCAGAATAGGGTACAAATTATGAGTAGAGCTCAATGAATCTTCATAAAGGGAACACACTTGTGTTCAGCACCTAAATCAAAAAACAGAACATTACTGAAGCCCTTTTCTTCGTCCCCTTCCAGTCTTTATATCCCCCTGCCAAGGGTAACCATTATGCTGATCAAAACGGTTTGGGTATTTCCTATAAATGAAATCATATGGTATATATTCTCGTGTGTACAACTTTGTTCAATATTATGTTTGATATTCATCCATGTTGTTATGTGAGTTGTGGTTCATTCATTCTCACTGCTGTATAGTATTCCATTTTGTGAATATAGTATATTTATCCATTTTACTACTGATGGATATTTTGAGTAACCCCTAGTTTTTAGCTATTAGCATAGCACTATTTTGAGCCTTTTGAACATGTACCCAATTCTGTTGGATCTATATC
This sequence comes from Phocoena sinus, assembly GCF_008692025.1. NCBI lineage: Eukaryota > Metazoa > Chordata > Mammalia > Artiodactyla > Phocoenidae > Phocoena > Phocoena sinus. Next base: position 35,065,391 of record NC_045775.1, read on the forward strand.
TGGGAAGGTATATGTTTAGTTTTAGCAGACACTGCTAAACAGTTTCTAAAGAAGTTATACCCGTTTACATTCCCGCCATTATACGAGTTCCAGTTGCTCCATATTCTTGTCAATACTGGCTATTATCAGTGCTTTTCATTTGAACTATTCTGTCTGGTGGGAGTTTGATTGTATCTCATTTTGGTTTGGTTTTCATTTGCATTTCCTGCTTGGCTAATGAAGCTGAGCACCCTTTAAGTGATTATTGTTTTACATGGCTTTATCTTTGAACTTTGAGTGAGGAGGGAGAGAAACGGGAAGAGGCCTTCTGAGTGTGAAGGTGTGTGACTGCTGGGTATGGGGACTTTGAGAGGTGCATCTCCACTACTTGAAGACCAAGTAGAAGGGGAATCTGGGAATGAGGGCTTCAGTGTTCATGGGGTCACACCCACGGGAGAGGCAGTGAGACACCGATGCAGAGAAAGAGCTAGCCTTGGCTTGGGCACCTACTAACTGCTACATTTTGGGCAAGTGCTACAGTTTCCACCTCTGTCAAATGGAAAGAAGAATAATGCCAACCTGACAGTGTTGTTGTGAGCTTTAAATGAGATGGAATGTGGACAGTGTCTGGCACAGGGTACACAGAGGTAAACCATCTACATTGTCTAGCTCAAGAAGTGACAGCCATTATCACTATAGGATGACTGGCAGTAAGAACCAGAAGTTCGCATCAGTTGTGCAGTCGTGACATCAGAAGACCTGGTGACCAGTACAAGACTTCCTTTTTTTGCTTAGAACCTTGCCTTTTATACACTGACCCTCGCCTTAAGAAATTAACCAGTCTAAGCATGTGTCCTATTCTGATATCCTGCTCTAGGAGCTTCTGAGCCCCACAAGGAGGAGTAAAATAAAATGCATTCATTTCTCCAAACAAGATGTCATTTAAGAATTGTCAGTGTAGTGTTCTCCCGTGCTGTACTAAATCAATAAAAGTCAGTTTTCCTTCTATCAGAACAACTTTCTCTAACTGAACAAGGGTTTTCTCCAATTTAGACATTATTTATCTGATCTCACCTTTGTCTTGTTCTGTTTAGTCATAAACTTTCTTTGTCTCTAAGGGGAAAAAATGGCCATAGCATAGTCAGCAGTTGAGTACCAATAAGTCGATGGCCAAAACCAGCCCCAAGGACCAACCAGTTTAAGGTCTTGCTTGGTTGGTGACCTTCAGAGGATGAACTTCAGCTTGGCTCTCCATCTGAAGATGTTTGCCTCCATCCTGAGTTTGTGTCCCAGAGGGTAGATGTGGGAGACAAAATTTCCAAACGCCTCTTTTGCTGAGGGACTGCAGCTGGAGATAGCTACCCTCTGGTTGGGAGCCCGAGACAGGAGGTGCAGAAGCAACTCATTTGGCCAACTGTCATTAACTTACGTGGGGTCATCTCAATCTAAGTCTGCTTCTCCAGTAGGCTAGAGAGAGGCCCACTCTTTGTAGGAGTCTCATTGTAACCCAAATTCTTGTGCATATTTTACAATATGGCAGAACCCCTCCAGGAATAGTGTGGAATTACAGTGGCCAGGTTGGGGAACTTACAATATGACCCAAATGGCCCATCATAATAGTGCCTTAGACCAGGAATCAAGAAACTTTTTCTGTAAAGGGCCAGGGAGTTATCTGTGCCATTGTCAACATTTTGTGTTACACCTGGATAAATATTACTGACTAGGTATAACAATCTATTTTGAAACTGAAGGAGATGGCCACCTTTCTCTCTAAGGTAAACCCAAATGGACTCTAGGACATGATTTTTAACCTGGGATTCCACAAAGCCTAAACATCACCCTTTTCATTTCCACGTCCATGGTGGTTGCCGAGTGTAGACTCTCCGGAGTCTTGACTGTGGGGGAGCAAGTATAATCACATCATATGATCCAACAACTCATCACCTGATGAACGGAACAGGGAGGCCAGATTCGTCCAACTCCAAACTGTTGTTTCTGAGATGATAATGTCACCTAGCATCCCGACAGTGATGTAGAGGCTGCTTTTGTGGCTGACCCTTTGGTTTGACCAGAGAATGGCCATAAAGGGGAGGGTCTGGAGGATGAGACCCAGTACCCCTCTCCCATCAATTGTGCAGTTATCACCACAGCATGTCTGGATTTCTGTAACACTTTGTTCTTCACTCATCACCTCACCTCACTTGAACCGGCCTTTGCCTTAAGAAAATAACCAGTCCAAATACTGGTTCCACTTCTGATATCCACCTTCTACTAGAAAAATGAAAACCATGGCCTCACTTCTCCTAAGGAGACATCGTTTCAGGATTCTCTCTGCAACATTCTACCTGGGTGCAGTGGGTCAATAAATCTGTTTGCTTGTGTCATCACAGGTTACATCCGGGGGAGGAGGCTTTTCACAGGAATTACTTTGGATCTGTTTTAATATGTTACACATTTACCAATATCTGGTCTGGAATCCTCTGAAAAAAATTCATCTTAGGTGTTCTAGTGACAAAAACTTTTGCATTTGGGGGGAAAAGAGTTATTTGAATTCTGGAAGAGACACAGCATGCATGCTTTAATGAATTAGTTAATTCCCTTGTTTATTCAATGACTGTTTTGTGAAGCTGTTATGTACAGGAGCCTGTGCTAGGTGACAGCAGTTCAGCAGTGAGCAAGGTAGATGTGGTGTTGCCCTCGGATAGCTCACAGAGCTGTTTCTTGAAAGCATGAGCAGTATTTTGTCTCCCTCACTAGTTCAGTCAGCTCTGCCCCATCCATAGCCCGTGGCTGGAGGGATGCCCTGAGGATTATCCAGGGCAAAATAGTTTGCTTGTTATACAGCTGCTGCAGTAAGTTTGCATGCTCAGAATTCCCTTGATATCATAGAATTCAAGAGTTGGAAGGGAACTTGGACATAGTTATCCAATCTTTTATTATGTAAATTATGTTTATTTTATAAATTAGTAAACTGAGACCCAGAGATATTGAGAAACTTGCCCAGGATCACAGAGCAAGTGTGTTGCGTGTGTGTGTGTGTGTGTGTGTGTGTGTGTGTGTGTACAAAAGAGGGGCATAAAAGTCATATATTCTAAGTAAGGAGAGTCAGAATCAAGGTCATTAAAAATGGGCTTTCTGGGAATTTCCTAGCGGTCCAGTGCTTAGGACTTGGCGCTTCCATTGCCGTGGGCCCGGGTTCAGTCCCTGATTGGGGAACTAAGATCCCGCATGCTGCGTGGCCAAAAAAACGTTTTTTAAAAGGGGCTTTCTGAGAGACCGCCAATTGGATATGAACTCCAAGACTTTATTTTTTTTTAAGTAAAAGATTGTTCAGTTTGAATATTGAAGCATCAGTGTTTCCTCTGTTTTTGGAACATTAGGATTTTTAAAACTTGGATTAAAAATATCACATAAATTATTCAAAAGCATCCTCCACTCTTTACATAAAGCTCACATTCCTGTTGTTGTTTTGTCAACAGAAGTAGCACCTTATAGCCCAAAAGTGATATCTGGGAGGTAAGGGTGAGATGGGGGAAGTGAGACCCTTGAGAGGCATCAGGCCTCTTTCCCTGAGCAGAGGCAGTTCTGAGACAGAAGGGGTCACTCAGAGATAGAGACCCCTCCGCCTACCTCTTCTGTGTGGAGTTAGGCTCGATCCTCCCAGACTTGCTGACCCCTGAGAGACCCTCCAAATCCAGATAATCCTGTAAGAATCAAGCCACCAGCCCATCACCAGCAGCTCTATCAGAGCCTGAAATGTCCTGGGCTGGGATGAAGGGAAGTTGGGCTCCTGAGACTGTCCCCTTCCTCGCCAGTAGAGATGGTCTTTTAGGTCTGGTGAGAGGTCTGGCAGAGTTACCCCAGGCCAGGGAGTCAGGAGGGTCTCATTTCTTTCCCAAATTGCAATTATTGAAGGAAGAGGGACTTCATTTCGAACCAGCCTGGACCAAAATTTGCTTTGTTCTTTGGGGATCTATTCTTCGCAGAGGCGCTCCAAAGGGATGGCTGAAAATGGCACAAGGGTAACACAAAGGGAGTGGAACCATATGAGGGAGGATAAACCCCAGAGAATCCGAAGCTGGTTCCCAGACAGGGGAGGCGACTAGAGGGGAGATCAGCAGAGACAAACTTAATCCTTGTCCTCAGAGAGACCTGCTTTGGGTTTTAGCAAAAGCCTCTGTGCTTTTTCTCTGTTCCTGGAGAATTTAGACAAAATATCCTTGAGCCCCGTGAGGCAGGGGAGCATGAGGCCCTCTCCAAGCCGGACTGGGGCCTTCATGGGTCTGATGAAGTCTGCGTCTGGAGGGACTGAGTGGGGCTGACAATTGGGAACAGAGCCTGTTGGGGAATGGAGGCTTCAGAGCGTCCTCAGAACTGGGAAGAACTATCTAATCCAATCCCTGCAATTGTCAGGGATGAACACGGAGGAACAGGAGAGGCAGGTCGTGCCCATGTCACACAGGACCTGTCGCGTTTCAAATGCAGAACTCCTGACTCCCAATGGAACCCTCTTCCCAGATCCTCAGCCTGAGCGCCCGTTTAGGGTTTATGGTTCGTCCCTTCGTTAGTTCGTTCGTTCGGTTGTTCACTCATTCATTCATTCGTGTGTTTCTTGAATGGCAGCTTTGTGCCTTGCCTTGGGTAAGATCTGTGGAAAAGTCAGAGGAAACTCACCATGTTATCTTTGCACCTCAGGAACTTAAACTCTAAGCACACACGCACACACAAGCATGCACACCCACACACGTGCCCACAGAAATACACACATGCAAACGTGTGTACAAGAACATGCATGCACATGCAAACACACACACAGTTAAGCTGTGAGGGAGAGCGGTACATAGTCTCTTGCATAATGACCTCATGGACACAAAGTGTTATAGGAGATCAAAGCACAAGGAATGGAGTGTGCTGGGGTGGGGGCCACTGTAAATCTCATAGAGCACATCTTCGCCTGTACCTCAGAGGTGGTCTATTTTATGTGTCTGCCCAGCTCCCTAGGCCCTGGCTTGCACAATGCCAGAATTCTTGGGATGGAATTGAATTGATTTGAACTGAAATGGAACTTAGCTAACTGTAGAGATAAGTAATGACCCAGGTAGTGAGTGAATCAAAAAAGGTGAGTGGGGGAAAAAAGGGCATCAAAAAGGTGAGAAAGACACACCAGTTAGAATGGGCATCATCAGAAAATCTACAAACAACAAATGCTGGAGAGGGTGTGGAGAAAAGGGAACCCTCTTGCACTGTTGGTGGGAATGTAAATTGATACAGCCACTATGGAGAACAGTATGGAGGTTCCTTAAAAAACTAAAAATAGAACTACCATATGACCCAGCAATCCCACTACTGGACATATACCCAGAGAAAACTGTAATTCAAAAAGACACATGCACCCCAATGTTCATTGCAGCACTATTTACAATAGCCAGGTCATGGAAGCAACCCAAATGCCCATTGACAGACAAATGGATAAGGAAGATGAGGTACAGTGGAATATTACTCAGCCATAAAAAGGAACGATATTGGGTCATTTGTAGAGACGTGGATGGATCTACAGACTGTCATACAGAGTGAAGTATGTCAGAAAGAGAAAAACAAATATTGTATATTAACGCATATATGTGGAACCTAGAAAAATGGTACAGACGAACCGGTTTGCAGGGCAGAAATAGAGACACAGATGTAGAGAACAGACGTATGGACACCCAGGGGGGAAAGTGGTGGGGTGGGGTGATGAATTGGGAGATTGGGATTGACATATGTACACGAATATGTATAAAATAGATAACTAATAAGAACCTGCTGTATAAAAACATAAATAAAATTCAAAAAAAAAAACAGGTGAGAAAGAGAAGGGCATTCTGGGTTGAAGGAATAGCTAAGTATAGTAATAATATTAGCCATCATTTATTCACCACCAACTATGCATCAGACACTAAGTTATTTAAGTTTATATACATGATCTCATTTAATCCCCATGATAAACATATGTGGTGGTGCCATTATTATCCCCAAATTATAGTTGGGAAAACAGGCACAGAAAGAATAAGTAACTTTTCCAATTAGTAAATAGCAGAACTGGAATTCAAACGCAGGCCTTCTGGTTTTAGAGCCTTCTTGGATCTGTGCTGTGTGAGAGAGCTTCTTTGTGTTCAAATGGGACAGCATTGTTTGAATAAAAATGAGCGTTCCTCTCAAGAGTGCAGGAGGGGAGACCTGTGGAAGTATAAATTGGTGTAATCTTTCGGAAAAATGATGTGGCAACATGTGTGGAAAGAGCATTAAGGGCGTGCATACTCTTTGACCCAGTATTTTCACTTCTAGAAACGTATCCAAAGGAAATAATCAGAAATGTGCAGTGAGGTGTACAACTGGAAATGACCTAAATGTTCTTCAATAGGGATTGGTTAAATAAATTGTAGCATAGTTCTACAGCAAAATATTATGCAGGCTTTAAAAATCCTATTTGCTCCTCTTGGTTTGTGTCTTAATGGTGCTTTGAGGAAATATGAGTGAGGTCTGTGAAAAGAAAGCAGGGTGAGCCCCTCTGTCAGGATAGCAAGAAGCTGTAGCTGGAACCCCTGGCTAGTTCTGGGGGAGGCAGGGAGTCCAGGCAGAGGTGAGGCCTGCAGCGGGGGCGTGAGACTCGGCTCCAAGTAATCACAACCCAGGGGAGGGGTTGCGACCAGCCAGCAGCCAGCCTGGACCCTGGCACCGGCTCCAGTCTCTGGGTTTAAAGAGTTTTAAAAGCTTATTAAAAAGGTTCCTTAGACATCAAATGGCTCTTAAAAATCAATATTTTGATGATTTAAGTGCAAGAGAATCAGAAACATATGGATCAAATTGCCCTCAAATTATACACACTTTAAAAAAAAAAATGTGTTGGTCTTTAGCAAGCCCCAGATATTTGAAAAACAGAGGCATTTTCCTCATCTCCAGACAGAGCTCAGCCAGGTCAGCTTGAAGAGTCCAAAGAGGAGGTAAGTGGGAGTGGGGCGGGGCTCAGAGGGAGACACAAGGAAATTCCTCCAGCTGGAGCCTTGCCATGGAGGCAGGGCTGCAGGGGTCAACTGTGTTATGCCTGTGTGTATGCGTGTGTGTATGCATGTGTGTGCACATAAGCATGTATGAGTGAACATGGGTACATATTCTCCTCTGGGTCTGCCATGACCCTCCTGAGCCAGCCTCGTCCCTCTGTGTCCTGGACATATATATGTATTTATGTGTCCAGTACTGTACCCAACCTAAGGTTTGAGGAGTAAGTCCCTTTGGTTCATCCTTCTAGGGTCCTTCCTCTCTCCCCAGGCAGCCCGAGCCCTCCTGCAGTGGATGTGGTGCTGCCGGTCTCTGGAAACTTCTAGCTGGGACAGAAACAGGTATCACCTGGCCCAGAGGTGATCAAATGTTTCTCAGCTGTGAACTCACTCCGCACATGAAATCTTAGGGGTGAAGCCCAGTCCGCAACTGATAAAACCAGAGTTGCTCTAGCCCTGATTCTTTCCTATAGAATGCTTGGGCTCTGAGAGCAGAGTTTGAAAACCACAGATCTCATCCCAAATCCTCATTTTACAGAGAAGGAAGCTGAGGCCCAAAGCAGGAAGACCCACGGCACACCAGCAGAGCCAGAGGAAAAGCTGTCACACACATCACTTTAGCTTATCTCAATCGAAAGCAATAAATATTTACTGCCCCCTCCCCTTTCTCCTGGCCCAGCCCAAAGTCCTGCTTGGGGTGGTGGGTGGCAGAGCCCACGCGACCTTGGTGCCAGCCTCATGGTGATGAAGAGGTCTTTTTTTGTTTTTGTTTTTGTTTTGCAGTACGTGGGCCTCTCACTGTTGTGGCCTCTCCCGCTGTGGAGCACAGGCTCCTGACGTGCAGGCTCAGCGGCCATGGCTCACGGGCCCAGCCACTCCGCGGCATGTGGGATCTTCCCGGACCAGGGCACGAACCCGTGTCCCCTGCATCGGCAGGCGGACTCTCAACCACTGCGCCACCAGGGAAGCCCAACGAAGAGGTTTTGAAGATGACTCTCCTGTGCTTAATTCCACCACTGGGAGGGGGCAGTTGAGTTGGGAGTGGGGAGCTCCCACTTTTGAAATCTGTTGCTAGAGCCGTAAGAAGGGGGAGACAGGGCTTCCCTGGTGGCGCAGTGGTTGAGAATCCGCCTGCCAATGCAGGGAACACAGGTTCGAGCCCCGGTCTGGGAGGATCCCACATGCCGCGGAGCAACTGGGCCCGTGAGCCACAACTACTGAGCCTGCGCGTCTGGAGCCTGTGCTCCGCAACAAGAGAGGCCGTGATAGCGAGAGGCCCGCGCACCGCGATGAAGAGTGGCCCCCGCTTGCCACAACTAGAGAAAGCCCTCACACAGAAACGAAGACCCAACACAGCAAAAATAAATAAATAAATTACTAAACTCCTACCTCCAACATCTAAAAAAAAAAAAAGAAGGGGGAGACAGGCCACACCTAGTGGCCTGGGCTGAGGACAGAGTGGCTCCAGAGGAAGCAGGATGGGGGCCAGCTGGTTTCCCATCTCCAGCTCCTCCAGACTGTGTGGTTTAGGCCCTTTCAGGCACCCCCACCCAGCTGTCCAAGGCAGGATCTTGGGTGGGAGACCAGTGCCTTGAAAGGGATGGTGGTGTCTCAGCAGGCCCCTAGGGGCATCTCAGGCCCCTAGGGGCACCTCCCTGGCTAAACCCATTTCTGGCCTGGGAGCTGGCCCTCCCCACCGGACGCCCTGAGCCTCCATGTCTCTTGCCCCAAGGGATGCGCTGGATCCCAGGCCTTGTGACACCTCTGAAGGACAAGGGGCTCATTCTCTGTTCTGGCCCCAAGCATGGCTTGGGAAGCACTGGCCTTTGTCAGGGGTGGGAGGCAGGGGGCTCACCAGACGATTCAGCCGCCCTAGTTGTCTCCTCGCCTCTCCACCCTGACCAGCGCCGCCCGGGAGGCTTGTTAATTACTGCAATGATTTCCACCTCGATGGGCAGGTCTCACTGGCCAGAATCGAGGCTTGGGGCACTTCCCCCCACCATATACACACATAGGCTGAGGAGCAGGGAGGGGAAGGAATATCAGAAAGAGAAATGAGGGAGAGATGGATGGGGATGGGCAAGGGTACCAAAGAGGATGGGCCATCTGCTGGCATCTGAGGTTGGCTGCGCACAGGCTTGTGGGACAGGGTGGACCACTAGCAGCCGGCCACTGGCAACAGCGGCGTCATTAGGAGAGCCAAGGGAGGTAGGCTGGCCATGTCAGCTGCCATGTGGGTCCTTCACAGCCCTGTCCTCAGGGCCTTCTTCTGGGAGTGCCTGGCTGAAGAGGGGGAGACCAGGTAAAAGGTGGGATTGCAGTGGGGTCTGGGAGGAGAGAGGGAGTGGGGAGCCAACTGGGGTCCTAGGCCTCGCCTGGCCTCTCTGGAGTGACTCAGGGAGAGAAGCTGAGGGCTGGTGAAAGATCCCTGAGGACCACGGCCCCCTTGGCTGGGACAAGCTACAGGTGCAGCCTGTAGAATGCGAAGAAGTAAAATCCTCTCTTCGACACCACAGAAAGGACAAGGAGTGGAAAACGATGCTCAGCTCAAGGTTCCTGTTTCCGGACACGTACTTCTCCCTGTCACCTCTGTGCCCGGCCCGTGGAGACTCCATGTGGAGAGAAACAAGAGACCAGAGATCCAGCTCCCTGGCTTGGACCCAGCAGGCCTTGGGCTAACAGCCCCCCGAGGAAGGGCTGCCCCCCATAGCATCTGGCCACTGCATCTGAGTGGCCTGGGGTCTGTCCCCCCCCAACAAAGGCAGGTCATTCTAAGCGTCTGCCTCCCAGGAGCCTTGGCCAGACCCGGGCTGGGGAGACCCCTACAGTTCTGGAACATGGCCCCTTATCCTACCTCTGCACCTTTGCTCCCCCATCCAAGGCCCTCCACCCATCCTGATCCCGCCCCTCGGGCTTGGTGCAAGTTCCTTTCCTCCCTCCTGTCTTTGCCACATGCTGTCTCTCACACATAGGATGGGGTAGGAGGACATGAAGTGGATCTCAGAGGATGCTAGGATTTGATTTGGCCGAGAGGGAGGGGCAGCTCTACCTTTAGCCCTCCTCTGGCACTCAGCTCAATCTTCCTGCCTGGTCCTCTCCTTGGGCAACACCCAGGTCTGGGTTTAGACAATTCCAGAGCTCCAGGCCAGCACCTTCCCCTCCAGACCCACATCCCTAACAGCCCCCAGATACATGGCTAAGGCTGATACATCATCCTCTCCCCCTGGATTCCTGCCCGCCCATCTGCACTTGGCTGAGCAGACCATGTCAGTTCATCGCAAGGCTCTCCCACTCCCTCCTAAATGCCTCTCACATCTGCCCTTTCACCTCTAACCCTGCAGCCCCAAGTCCCAGCCATCAGTGCTTGCCTAGGTGACAGCCACAGACTCCCAACTTGTCCACTCTTACTTCCCACCAGGGTTTTTGCAAATTTCTGGTAGTTTGAGCTTTCTAAAATGCAAAGCTGCCTATGTCTTTTCCCTTTCCCTTTTAAAAGCCCTGGTGGGCTCTCCACTGCCTACCCAATAAAGCCCTGGCTCCTTGGGTCCGCCTGAGGAGCCAGGGCTTGCCCCCCCGTGACCTGGTGCATCCCTCCTCCAGCCCCTTCTCCGGCATCTCCCCTCCCTGCACTTTCTGATGCAGGCCCAGTGAACTCCTGGTGTGACCTAGGCCCACGTAGGTGCTCTCTTCCCTCTGTGCCTTGACACCTGCTGTTCCCTGTCCCTGGCACGCCCATGCTGGTCAGCCCCTCTCTCAGCCCACGCCCGACCTCCTTGTCCCTGACGTCCCCAGCAGAGCTGTGGCCCCCAGATCATCTCACTCTCCACAGGGTCTGAGCATAGTTCACTAGTATGGTTCTTTGAGTGTCTTTTTGGAAAGCCTGGGTGCAGCTTGAGGGCAGGCACCACATGTGAGACCCCAGCTCAGCACCTGGTCAGTGCCTGTGGAGCAGAGACATGAATGAGCTTGTCCAGGTGGAACCCACGGGCCAGTGCCCCCCGCCCTCCCTCTGGGCGAGGTCCCATCAGGACCCCTACATGCCAGGTATCTGGGCCTAACAGAAGCAACATGCAGCCCAGCTGTGGAATCTGATTTTATTTTTTGAAGTTTGGGCTGTTTTAGATCCAGCCCAGGGCTGGAATGGAGAGGCCCCAAGCTTCCTTCTCACTTTGTCATTCTGGAGGGAGTTCGATGGAGGAGAGCGGCATAAATCTACAGGGAGGCCTGGAAGTTGACCTGGTTCCATCTACCCAAGCTATGTAGCCGCTCATTTCTTTATTCCTTCTACAAACATTTATTGAGCACCTACTGTGTGCTCGGCACTATCCCAGGAGCTTGGATATAGGTGGTGAACAAAATGGACGCAAGCCCTTCCCTCCAGGTGAGAGTCTGGCCAGGAAGACAGACCTCAGATAAACACATACAAAATCAGCACGTTCCCAAGGGAAAGGGGACAAGAGGCAATACGGAGCAGACTTCTTCGGACGGGTGGTCAGACAGGCCTTCTCAGAGGGACAGTGTTTAAGCTAAGACCTCAAAGATGCCACTCAGAGAGCCGAGGAGGGAAAGAGATCCCAGGGAGCGGGGGGGAGGCAGCCTGTGCCGTGGTTTGAGCGAGGTGCTTGATCCCTCTTCATGACTCCGTTTCCCCGTTTATGGTGGGGAAGCTGTGTCCTCACAGGGCTCTGGTGAAGGACGGGGAGAAAGGACATGTCCAGTCAGGCTCAGCGGCCATTTGAATCTGTTCCCATGTTTATGGCAAGACAGCTGCCCCCTCCTGTTCTTGCACAGGGAGGTGCCACCATCTTCATGCTCCTTAAAAAGTGAACCACCCTGGGAGGATCTCCTCTCAGCCTTATCAGCTGCGCAGTTCTCAGTCTGAATTCGATCATCAGAATCTATCAGGAGACCAGATTTCATAGATGAGAGAGCTGGGATCTGAGATAGAAACGGGTAGAAGAGTCCACTGTGGGGAAAATGGGAGAGCAGGTCTTCCTGACAGGAAGCCCTCGAGGATAACCCCAGTACCTGGCACGGTGTCTGGAACAGAACAGGGGCTCCAGATAGGTTTGCTGAGTGAAGCAACAGACATTCCCCACAACAGTACCCACAGAATGGAGACTTGCGGGCGATGAGAGTTCTCTGGGGTCCCCACTCCCTACCCTTTCCCCCTTCTTCAGTTCTTCTTTCCAATCTTTCCCCACTTTTCTTGCAAGCTTTCAGTGGTACTAATGTTCCCACTTTCCCAGTGGACATTTGGCTGGGCCAGTGGGATCGTGTGTGTGTGTGTGTGTGTGTGTGTGTGTGTGTGTGATTGTGTGTGTGTGTGTGTGTGTGTGAGAGCACGCGGTCACGCGGGCTATGAGGGGGCTGGAGACAAAGGCCCCAGAATGAACTGCCCTGAACTTTCCTTTTTGTTTTCAAGGAAATGCATAATCCAAGAACCACCCACGGCCCTGGCGGCCCTGCTAAGCAGGGCTGGAATGTGCGGCCTTTCCCGTTAGTAATTGTTTTTTCTGGTTAGCCTGTAACCCTTCCCCTGCCATTCCCTGTCGCTGGGGACAGGCCCTCCCTTTGGGGCATCAGCAGATCTGGGGCGGACACCTAGGCTGCCCTCTTCAAGATTTCCCCAAACTCTCCCGCCCCCGCCCCCCCTCCCGGGATGCGGCCAGTGGGGTTGAGGATCTGCCTGCCCAGTGATTCCTCTGCTCTCGCGAGAGGTGCTGGGGGCTGCCAAGGACTCAGGGACCTCGGAAGGCAGCCTGGTCCTGCCCGGGGCCCGCCAGCCTTTGTTACAGTGTCTGTGTGTCCGACTGTTGCCGTGTCTGTGATTGTGAGTGGGTGTCAGTATGAGCCTGTGCAGAAATGTGAGTTTGTGTGGGTGGCTGTGATCTGGGACACCAAGGGCCCACTTATGGCCTCAGAGTGTGTGTGTGTGTGTGTGTGTGTGTGTCCTGGGAGGGAGAAGAGGCTTGCTCCGGAGCTGACTCAGCACTTCTCTTTCCCACCCACCCAGCTGAGGGGGCTGAGCCTTTCCCCAGAGAGGAGGCAACACCCCGGGTCCCCGTGTTTCTGTCTTTGGAGGCCCCACCTCCACCAAAAGGAGGGGCAGGCATGGCACCCTGGGCCCCGCCGCAGTTAGGTCCTTGTCTTAATCCTTAGGGACTCAGGAGGTCAGAGGCTTAGTGCTATTTCCTGACCCTCTCTGCCAAGCCCTGTATTTTCTGGTCCTGGAAGAACCATCTGGAGCCCTCTGGCTGCATTTCCTGAGGTGGCTGTCACTCAAGGCCGGCTTCTGCTCAGATGCAGGCAGCCTCTGGGGAGTAAGAAGGGGCACTGGGGTGTCCCTTGCTGCGCCTTAACACCACCTCTCTCCACGTTGACACAGCTGCCTCATCCTCAGATAGGCCTGACGTTCAGCTTTCAGTTCTTAGGGTGAGCACTGCCGCCCTGGATAGGGAGTCGGCGCCGGTGTGGGCCGGGCTGCTCCATCTCCAGGGGTGTCTGCACCTCCAGACCTCAGGAGCTCAGGATGACGGAGGGGCTAGAAGTTGGGGGCGGGGGGAGGGCTGGGATCTCAGGTAGCAGCCTTGGGGCAGAGGGCTGCCTGTGCCCTGAGCAGCTGGCAGGGGATGCAGTGCCAAGGCCTGGTCCAGTGTGACCGCTGAACATTTGGTGCGAATCAAAGGCTTTTTCCAGCCAGGAGAGGAATGCTGCAGAGCGGGGTTTGGGAACGGGCCCGGCAGGGCAAACACTGCCCTAATTGAGGCCCTTCTAGACTTTTAATTATAAGCAGTGTTTTCCCAAGCTTCCTAAATTGACCGTGGAGACCCGCTGGTGTTATTGCCCCTGCCAGGGACAGGAAAAAAAAAATTGTTGTTAAAGCTTTTTCAGCAAGGTTTATTTTAGCCATGTTTTGAGGCGGAAGAGCTCACACAAGTGGAAGCCAGAGCCATTTTTCTCAGGAGGCCTCCTACAGACACAGAGGGACCAACGCCCACAGGTGTGATCAGAGACTCAGCTAGAACACGCAAACACACAGACAGACACCTGGAGAGAAAGACACAGGTACAGACAGACGCGGTCACGGACGCGGCTTCAGATGCTGTAAACACAAGGCTGGAAATCCGATCCAAGCACCGGGAGCGTTTTAGAAAGGAAAACACTGTTCCTGACTCCGCCCGACCCACACCTCCACCTCCATCTCCTCCCACCCTGCAGGCTGGCCCGGTCTGGGCCTGCTTTGGAGCCCCTGTCCCCTTTGCAAGGCCTGTTTACGAAGGCAGACTGCAAACCCCCAGCTGGGTGTTCCTTATGCCAGAGAAGCCCTTTGTCCTGCTCTTGTCCCAGTCCCCAGGGGATGTGACTGTCTGGGAAGGAAGGCCATGCCCTTGTCTGTGGAAAAGAGGTTAGGATACAACGTCAGCACCACAGCTGAATCCTTGGGGCACCTTCCAAGAGAAACATCCAGGTTCTAGAGGCAGCCTGTCCCGGTGATAGATGCAGAAAATGGAGGTGCCGCTGGACACCTGAGTGCCTAGCTCTGCTTGTGTACAAGCATCACCTGGATCCCAGGACTCCCTTCAGGCAACAAAATCTGGATCCCCGTGGCTAGGGCCTGGGAGTCTGCATTTTATACCACTGCTCACCCCTCGTATCCTGAACACCGGAAGTGCTCAGTACGTGTTGAATGGCTGATGCTGGGCTCTGGGGGCCTCTGACAGCTCTGAAGGACAGACTAGTTTCCCCACATACACGGGTGGTCTGAGAGGGAAGCCCTCAAGGAACCTCCCATCCACTTCTCCTCTTTCCCTTCCCATCATGCTCCACGCCTGTGGGTCTGGACTCCCAGCCAGACTCTAGAATCCCTTCCCAGTGTTCAGCTATGAGCCCGGGAACAGTGCACGATAGAAATGGGCAGGAGGAGGGCTCCTGAGCGGGAGGGACAGAGGCCACAGACAACTGTCCCCAATCTGCCATTTTGCCAAGGGTCCCCTTGGGCCTGGGCAGTGCCCAGACACAGGGCAGGAGGCCAGAGGCCAGGAGCAGAGAGAGGCCCTTTAGTCAGGGCTTGGGCAGGGTGAGCCTAGGTAGCCGTTATAGGCCGTTGCTATCGTCCCTTATCTGGGCTCCTGGCTCTTACATCACGTCCCCAGCCACCCCTGGGGTCAGGGGGCCCCTGCCGCTCCCTCCCCAAACAGACCGTTACTGGGTTTCCGTTGTTTGGGGAGGGGGTGAGGAGCTGTCTGCTTAATTAATCATTTTAGGCCACCCTGGGAAACTCATTAAGCCACATCTCAGGGCTCTGACAGGAATGTTGCTCTCAAAGTTGGAACTTTCTGGTCTGCCCCGTTGGGGTCCATTTTCCCTTCCACTCATGTACACACACGTGCGTGAGAGTGTGCCTGTGTGTGTGGGGAGGGGAGAGAGCGAGCCAGCGTGCCCTCGTATCCACGACTGTGTGTGTGTTTGCGTTTCCTAGATTCTGCAAGGAACTTCCCCTGATTCTTCGTAATTACCAGCCTAGAAGAAATTCAAGATGCTTAGAGCAAAGGTCAAACTCCACCTGTTTTCCCTGCACTTCATTTTCCGGCAGTTCCCACAATAGTACAGATAAGTAAAAGATTAAGGCAATCTTTTCTAATTAAAGTAATTAAAAAACGGTGATGATTGCACCTTTCATCCAAAAGGGAAAATATTTACTCATCCAAACTGCAGGACCTTAAAAGCATTCAGGAGGTCTACTTTGACAAACAGATCCTCTTCCCCTCCCCCAGTCCATTCTCTCTCTTCCAGGACACATACACAAAGGCAGGTTTATTTAGCAAGAGGGGCTTGACAGGGACACCCTGAAAGCTGGGCAGGAGGATGGGAGCCTGAGGCAGGTTTGGAGCAAGTGGACACTGCAGCCCAGTCCCTGCCAGGCCCTGCAGGGATTTCTGGGGCTGTAGGGATTTTGATTTGACCAGTCGATGTTTCCTTCTCCTTCCCCCAGGGGCACCCACCTGAGGGTCCCTTGCCTTCCTCTGACAACTTCACTCTCTTTTGGCCTCTTCTCTCTGAACTGGCTGGCATGGAGGGCCCAAAATGGAAGACTGGATATAGCCTGTCCACCTGCCCATCGTCCCATCCTTTTAGCCAACACACGTATTAAGTTGCCTGTGTGCTCGACATCAGCGCCAATGGGGCTCTGTGTGTGTGTGTGTGTGTGTGTGTGTGTGTGTGTGTGTGTGTGTGGCACGGCCCCTGCCCTCAAGAAGCGCAGTCTAGTAACCTTTTATGCAAACTGCCCTTGGCTTCCCCAGGAGAAATCAAACACTTCGAGTTTGTTTTTTGTGTGGTTTTTTTTGCGGTACGCGGGCCTCTCACTGTTGTGGCCTCTCCCGTTGCGGAGCACAGGCTCAGCGGCCATGGCTCACGGACCCAGCCGCTCCGCGGCATGTGGGATCTTCCCGGACCGGGCCACGAACCTGTGTCCCCTGCATCAGCAGGCGGACTCTCAACCACTGTGCCACCAGGGAAGCCCCACTTTGAGTTTTTGAGGCACTGTAATCACCCAGTTTCCTGGTGAGTGAGGTTTGAGGTCCCAAACTGCAACTTTTCCCTACTTAAGGAGTTATGCCTGTGACAGGTGGCAGTGGGGACAGAGGTGCCCTGACACCCCAGGGCCAGGACTCTAGGTGCTAGAGTCTGTGGGGGACTGGGGGGTGTGAAGGGGCAGAGGTGTTGGCCGCCCAGTCCCATGACCTGGGCGTGACCCAGTCTCTGCCCTATACGCCCCTCCTCATCTCCGCGGCCAGGAGACGGGACATGCTTCAGAGCCGGTGCAGCTAGAGTTCAAAGCAGCCTTGATGGTATAATCCCACTTACAGGCTGTCCCTCAATCCTCAGAATATGACATGAAGACAAATTCTGGGAGTTCTTCTGGAACATCAGGGCCCAGCTGTCCCCTGAGAAGGGCCTGGTGGCCTCTGCCCCTCCAAGCGGGGCTGGATAGTGTCCTCAGCATGACCCATAGCCCTCAGCTGTCTTCCCTGCAGAGGCACGGCCTCAAAGAGCCAGCATGGGCAGATCCGTTTCTGCAGGGAGCCTGCTGTCCAGGAGGGCTGGGCGAGGAAGGGGACGGCGTCTGTGCGTGCGTGCACATGTGCGCGCTGTGTGTCCAACCTGTTTGTGGATAGTCTTATTTTGTACCCAGAATGTCTCACCAGAGACTGGGTCCAAGCCTACAGGGTTCCCCCTGTCCCACAAGCTCACTCAGTGTCTTTGGACTCTGGCCTCTGGCAAAGCCACCTGAAAATCTCCCTCTTTTCCGCCTGGAATGACAGCTTTCATTTTACCACTTCTGTGCCTGGTCAACCTCAGCGGCTCCCCAGCTCCTGGGGAAACAGATTTACCAGCACACCTAAAGCAGAGGGTCCCAGTGGCCTACCTCACATCACAAGGGGCTTGAGTCAGGCCTGACCCCAACTGGACTCTTCTTGCTGGTCTCAAAGATCAGGGGAGCCTGTGAAAGCTGTGGGCTCTCAAGAGCACATGTGTGTCCACCACACAAAGATACAAATAGTTGCAGGGATCCTGGGTGCCCCAGAGTCCAGGTTGGGAACTTTTGTCCCTCCCACAGGCCCAGCTGCTGGGTTTGTCTCCAGGCTACCCGCACCCTGTCCTCCTTTCAACCTGCAGTGCCAGCCCCTGGGCCCAGAGCCTGAGCTGGGCAGGTGGCTCCCAGTAGCCAGGCTCAGGCTGCCTCAGTCAGACTCACGGGGTGACTTGTGTTTGACCAACCTACACATTTGGTGATTAAGTTGCTGGGTGGAAACAGCCCCTGGGGAACTGGAATCCTTGTTGCAAAAATAAATTTTCCCTCTAGACCTAGTTTTTCTAATCTTGCTTTCTCTGCATTCTTTTTTTTTTTTTTGTCTTCTGTCTTTCTAGTATCCCAACCCATTTTATCTTCTTCCTTTCCTCCCACTGAGACCCAAACAAGCCTCCTGGTAAATAAACTCTCAGGCCACACTCTTAAAGGGACAGTGCATGCTTATTGCCAGCTGCTTGCTCAGTCTGTGAGAGACCCAGGTGTGATGGTCTGGGGGTGTCGAGGGATCACTACGGGACACTCACAGGAAGAGGCTGACTTTAAGCGGTTTACCAAAAAAGTGTCCTAGGAGATGCCTCTCCTTTCCCACACCTCGCTGGAGGACACAGACCAGGAGGAAATAGTTCGGGGTTTCGCAGTAGCAGAGGTCTCCCTGATCCCTGCCTTGAGGTACTAGTGAGGTATGACCATGAGCCTACTATTTTCTTTTGTCTGTATGATCTGAAAAGGATTCCTTTTCAAGTGTGATTTTTTAAAAATGTATATTTTCGTCTCAAACCTCCCGCCCAACCACCACCAAGCGAACACATCTCTGAAGTGTTCACATCAGTTGAAGGGAAAATACGATCGGGGGACAAATCTCGTTTGCACACAACCTGCCTGGAACTTGGCTACTTTGTGGCTTGCGGAGGCTGTGGTCTTAAATTGTATCGTTTGTGTATTGTTGGTTTGGTGTGACGGACTCACTGTGGGGCAGGGGTGAGGGTATGTGCGTGTACGTGTGCTTGTGTGTGCACGAGTCTGCACGGGTGCTGGATGGCTGCCTTGAGGGTCTCTGCCCTGAACAGGGGTCCCCTCAGCACGGGGGAGGTGGACAAGCTGAGGACACTTGTCATTTCCCACCTGAGTTGTCTGGACTGGAAAGAGGGCAGTTCTTTTTTTTTTTTCGGTACGCGGGCCTCTCACTGTCGTGGCCTCTCCCGTTGTGGAGCACAGGCTCCGGACGCACAGGCTCAGCGGCCATGGCTCACGGGCGCAGCCGCGCCGCGGCATGTGGGATCTTCCCGGACCGGGGCACGAACCCGTGTCCTCTGCATCGGCAGGCGGACTCTCAACCACTGCGCCACCAGGGAAGCCCATGAGGGCAGTTCTTGGAGGAAGGTGCTGTGCTGTTTCCATCCCCCAAGTGGCCCTGGGCCAGGGAGGAAGGTGTCTGCTCCAGGACCAGTGCAGCAGGCTTGGAGGGGCTGAGAGTCTGTGTTTGTAACAGCTTCCTGGCCAGGCTGAGCTGTTAGTCCCGGCCCACGTCTGAGTAGCAGGCCCAGAGAGGCGGCAGTGGTCCTGCAGGGCTCCCCACGCCTTTCCCCTACATTGAGGGCTGGCCTCCACCCGGCACTGGCACTGCCATCAAGGCCCAGCTACTGACACTCCTACACCATAGGCCTCTGTGGAACAAACAAAGCTTAACTAAGGTGGCTTTTCCCCTTTAAGAGAATACATTCCTCGGCAGGACAGTTACCCCCAGGGCTCTCCCACTCCCACTGGGAAGCCAGGCAGAAAAATTGCCTGATGGGCAGGATTACCTGATTAGTCAACTTTCCCAAAACAGGCCCAGAGCCTCTGGGTCCAAAATGAGTTTTGGTCTGAGCCTTGGCCTGTGATTAGTGACAGATGTGTCAGTCGGGCCCACCCTCCTCCCTCTCCCAGCCTTGCCTCTTCCTTGAGTGCTTGTAACTCACTGTGTTACCTTAATCACAGGCCCCAGAAATTTGGGGGAAATGTGTTTCAGTGGAAATGGGCCCTATGGTTCAGTGGCCCAGGGCCCAGGGAGGAAGATATTACTGACTGGACCAAGGGTCTGGCTTTGCCAACCTCTCTGCATCCTCACCAGAGAGCAGCCCCATCACCTGCCCCACGCCACCAATCTCCCCCAACCCGGATTCTTCCTGTGCTAGAGAGGCCGAGGGGGCCTATTAGGCCATGATAGTCTGTAGCCTGTCCAGCTCCTGTCTCAGATTCCTGTCCCTGCTCACTGTGCCCTATGTTTCTGGGCCCAGCTCCCAGGGTTCTCCTATAGTCCAGGCTGGGCCCCGGCCCTCCTAGGTCTGCCCTTCAATCTCAATCAGTCTGTGAGCTGGCCTGCACCAGTCCCAGAGCTGGTGTCCCTCTGGACAGATCTAGGGCTTGAATCTAAGCCAGGAAGGGATGCTTCTTAATACCCTTCATGGGCCTAGAGGCCTTGTTTGCATTTAGAAGTTCCTTGCAGAGAAAGCATACACACACAGCTGGTGTCTCTATAGCGGGGTGCTCTCCTTGGAGTTTTTTTCTGAGTGAAGGCTGGTGGCAAGGAAATAAAATTTGTTTCTCACCATAATACCTGTGATCCCCAGAGCTAGCACAGCCCTCCTTTTAGCTCTTGGCCTCCTCCAACTCTCCTGATGGAGCTGACTTGGTAGTCTGTCTGGAAATGAGATTCTGCTGCCCTGTGACAGCCACAGGGGCTGAACTTGGTTCCTCTGGGCTATTATATCTCAGGCCACACCCAGAATCCAGAGTCCTGAGCCCAGGCCAGTTCCCAGAGCACAGCAGGACCAAGGTCTGAGTTCAGGCAGAGCCCAGAGCTCTGGTGATGCCAGCTTCAGACTAGGTTGGAGCTGGGGACAAGGCTGAGTTCTCAGTCTCTCTCAAGAGAAGGGCTGGTCCTTCTTTCAAGGGTATAACATAACCTGGGAGGTAAATAGTTCTTCTGGGTAAAAAAACAGCTCATTAGATATTAGAGCTGGACAGAAATGTATAGATCTCCCAACTTTAGCTGGCATCAGAGTCACCTAGAAGGCTTGTTAAAACACAGATTTCTGGAGACTTCCCTGGTGGCGCAGTGGTTGGGAGTCCGCCTGCCGATGCAGGGAACATGGGTTTGAGCCCTGGTCCGGGAGGATCCCACATGCCGCGGGGCAGCTGGGCCCGTGCACCACGGCTGCTGAGCCTGTGCTCTGGAGCCTGCGAGCCACAACTACTGAGCCCGCACGCCTCAACTGCTGGGGCCCGCGCACCTGGAGCCCATGCTCCGCAACAAGAGAAGCCGCCGCAGTGAGAGGCCTGCGCACCGCAACGGAGAGTAGCCTCAGCTCACCGCAGCTAGAGAAAGCCACGTGCAGCAACGAAGACCCAACGCAGCCAAAAATAAATAAATGAATAAATTTTAAAAAACAAAACAAAAAACACCCACACAGGTTTCTGGGCCCTGCCTGAGAGGTTCTGATTCAGCAGGGGTGAGGTCTGAGGATCTGTATTTCTAACAAGTTCTCAAGTGATGATTGTGCTGAAGGGGACACACTTTGAGCACCATGGTACTAGCCCTCTTCTCCCATTTTATGGATGTAGAAACCAAGACCTGGTGGGACAAAGCATCTTGAGCAAGGTCAGCAGGGGGTGATGGTGCAGCTGGGAGGGCAGGATTCTCACCTCCCTGTCAGCGGACGTTCTACTGCCCAGCCCTGCCTCATGTCCTTACGCGCAGGGTCACACAGCTGGTAGCCAGCCCTCCCTGCTGGCGACCACGGCCCACTGGCCACTGTTTAGTGCTGGCGGTGACTTAGAAAATGGGTTTGTGCCCGTAGCACCCAGTTGGTGCTGGAAATGGAAGTGGCATGTTTTGGCACGTCCTGGCCTCCAGGCTGAAAACTGTTTATTTGGACAGTTAGGAACACGACTTCAGCAGAACCGCAAAATCAGACGGAAACCTTTATCTTGGGTGGCACGCTCTTGGTTTCCGCTCCTGCCCTTGCAGGCTTGCAGAGGGGGGCCACGTTGGACAGGGTGCATCTGGGTGATTCCAGGGGCTCTGGCCTCCGCTCTGGAGAGATCAGTCAAGGGTGTCAGGAGCAAGCCTTCCTGGTTGCCCTTTGTGCTGATTTTGGGATGGCAATGGGGGTGTTAGGAGGGGACCCGAGCTCTTTAATCAGGGATGCTAGGGCCTCTGGGGTCGCTTGAAGTGAGGTTGGGGTTTTTTCTGCAACTGGCTGTGGGACTCAGTATCTGCTGGGCCATCTTCCGCCACCCCAGAGATCATTGTCTCCACTTATCTCCTCGTCCTCCTCCAGCCAAGAAAGCTCACGTCACCCATCCCCACTCGGGGACGCCAGGGGGCCCTTGGTGCTGGCAGCATTCGGTCCCCCTTTAGTCCCCGCCCCTCTGGGCGTTCCTGGGCCTCTACCATGGTGAGGGGCTCATGGGTAGGTAAGTCAGGTGCCTGCTTATAACCCTCCTTGAAGTTTAAGCTTCTCCCCAAACAAAACCCAAACCTCAGCCTCCCCCCGTGGCTCTGAGAGGAGCCGGGCCACCTCAGCCATAGCGGGTCACGGTTGGCCCCTTTGTTGAGACACAGTCTCATAACTGGGTGCTTGGGGGCTCTGTGCAGGGTGGTCATGACAGCCTCCCTCCCCAAGCCGCCCTCCCTCATTCACCGCCCGCTACGGCAGCAGTGCAGGCCTGCCCTGCTCTCAAACCCTCCAGGGCCCTACCTGGAGCCCACCGTGTCCCTGCAAACACTGATAGGACTTGCCTCTAGAACCTCAGCTTTTAAAATCCTACATCTTATTCTGTTTCTAAATGATTCACGTTTGTCAATCTCATCTCTAGCTGCACACTGTAAAACCTTCTTGGGGCAGGAACTGGGTTTCCTGCCCATCACAAGCCCTGGTCACCACCCCCTTTTGCTCGCACAACCCACCTGGGGTCTGGGTTGGGGCTGATGAGTGATTTTGGCCTTCACCACGGTGGCTAAGGACCCTTGTACCAGGGTGTCTGTGTGAGGGCTGGCAGGTGAGGGCACTGGAACACATCTAACCTTTCTTTATCTTCTTCATCAGCCATCTTGGGATGAAGCCCCCCCCCACACACTGGGGATGGGTGCAAGGGCGGAGGGCTGGGAGGCAAGAGGGTGATGTCTCCCTTCGGGAAGCGCCTTTCCGCACTCCACCCGGTGTGGATTCCAGCGAAGCGGGTGGAGGGCGGGCATCTCGCTGGAAACAGTCGAATCCCCAATTTGTTTCTTCATCCTGGCTCCAATCCCAATTTTCAAAAAAAAGAGAACAGCAAAGAAAAGAAGCCCGCCTGGGGCTGAGCCAAGGGTGGGGGAAGTCAGCAGTCCAGGGAGGTGAATGTCAGGCAAGAGCGTGAAGAATTCTGCGTTGTTTTGAAACTGGTCACTTGCTTCCATATTCGTATAGAATGGTAAAGACAACATAGCCGGAGAAATGGAATTTTAATGAGAGAGGAGAGAAGAAACAGCAAAACACAATGTAAACCTGGGGAGGATACTTTGGGCTGCCCGTTAGCCTGCAAGGCCAGCGGCTTAAGGAGTTGAGGGTGCCCCTCCCGTCCTGACCCGGTCCCTCCAAAGCCTGCCAGCCCCGCCCGCCTGCCTCCGCCTCCACCTGGGCAGCCTGGAGGTTTGGACTGTGAACAGGTGCTTTCCCCTGGGCTGGGCCCTCACTACACCCCATTTCCTGGAAGGGAGGCCTGCCTGAGAATGGAGGTTGTGGCTCAGAGGTAAGCGGGGGAGGGACGGGGGAATGAGGGCACTTTCTTCCTCTGGGAATTAGACGGATGTAAGCAGTGGGGAGCTGGCTCAGTGGTCCCTGTGCTGGGATCCCACCCTCAGGAGCCCCCGTCCCCTCGTCATGCTCTGGGGAGACAGGCCTGGCTCTGATGGCTGTCCGGCCTCCTTTAGACGCAGTGCTGCCCCCCACAGAGCCCGGCCCACACGCTAATATTCCGGGCAGGCTTGACTCCTTACCAGAGGTGTAAACAGGCCTGGGCGTGGGGACCAGAATGAGGCACTTTCATGGGCAAGTTGGAATTCGTTTGTGACCAGTAAATTGCCCCAGTCCCTGAGGCCATTTTCCATCATAAATCTGAACAACCGGACTCTGCAGAGCCCCAGTGCTGGAGCCATTTCCAGGTCAACAGGAAGGCTTGCGGGAGCTCTAACAGGGCTGGGCCTGCAGGAAGCTGAAGCCTGGCCCCCAGGGGAGGCCATAGCTCTGGGCCACCTCCCGCCCTCCTACCCCAACCCTGCTTGGCGCCGAGGGTCCTGCCTTCCTCCTTGAGAGCCTGTTCTGGGCGTCGAGGGCACACGCTTTCCTGACTATCCTCAGACCACTGAGCCGGCTGCTTCTTAGCTCCTCTGCCTCATTCCGCTGCCTCTCGCCAGGTTCTAGTCAAGCGTCTCCGTCCTGGGGTATCGTCTGTGCCTACAGCTTCAGGAATCGTGCTCTGTGGATGACCTCAGAGCTGTGTCTCCAGTCCTGACTTCTTTTTTAAAAATTAACTAATAAATAAACTAATTTATTTATTGGCTGTGTCGGGTCTTCGTTGCTGCGCGCGGGCTTTCTCTAGTTGCGGCGAGCAGGGGCTACTCTTTGTTGTGGTGCATGGGCTTCTCATTGCAGTGACTTCTCTTGTTGCGGAGCATGGGCTCTAGGCGTGCGGGCTTCCGTAGTTGTGGCGTGCGGGCTCAGTAGTTCTGGCTCACAGGCTTAGTTGCTCCGCGGCATGTGGGATCTTCCCAGACCAGGGCTCAAACTCGTGTTCCCTGCATTGGCAGGTAGATCCTTAACCACTGCTCCCTCAGGGAAGCCCTCCAGTCCTGACTTCTCTTCCATGTCTGCCTGTAAGATTCTCCAAGGGTGCCCCACAGGCACCTCAAACTCGTGCTGTCTAACCCAAATTCATCCTCCCCTTGTCCCCCACCCCACCCCACCAGTGGGCCCAGAACCTCTCTGGAACTGCCTTTGGCACCTCCCTCTCCCTAGTCTCCCAGGTGGCCCCAAATCCTGCTTCTAGACCCCAGAGGTCACGTCTCCATCGTCCCTTTTCCATCCCTCTCAAAATCCCATGGACTGGATCATTTTTTGCAAGAGCCTCCTGAAAGTCTTCCAGTCATGTAGCTCCTGGGCAGTCATCTCCAAGCCGGGTCCAGAGCGTGTTACTTCCCGATGTCAACACTCTTGATGGCTCCCCAGTACCTCTAGAATACCCTCAAAACTCTTTAGCATAGATTCACAGTCCCCACCTTGAATCAACTCCCAACCCCACTTCCTCCCCTGGTTGCCCACTCTTGCTTATTAGAACCCATGTGTTGCAACTCTTCCAGATTTCCTGAGTCAGCCTTGCTCTTACTGACTCCGTGATGTGGCTCCCACGTGCCTTCTGCTTGGCATGGACAGTCCTGCCTCTGCCGATCACAGTCCTACCCTTTGTTTAAGACCCAGCCTAGGCACCAAACACCCAAACCCAAGAGGTAAAACAAGGAAGCTAGAGCCAGGCTGACCCGGTACAAGACCCAGTTCTACTACTTTTATTGTTTGAGCTTTTGGTTACTTAACCCTTCTGTGCCTTGGTTTACTCATCTGTAAAATGAGGATAATAATAATAGTAACACCTGCCTCACTGGGTATTTGAAGAGTAAGTGAGACTGTGTAACATGGAACAGTGTCTGGCATGTGGTCAGCACTTTATGAGTCAGCGATAATAACCCAGATTATGAAGCCTCCTCTCATCCCCCAGGGCCAAATCTCCATACTTCCATAGCATTTTTGTTGACACTGCTGGTAGCACTCACCACACTTGCCTGGTTATGGAGTTAGAATTCTTTGATGACAATTGGGAAATTGTCAGAAATCCACTGGAACAAACAAGGAGATTTTTATCACAAGAATATGGTGTGTCTTATAGCACCCAACGGCAGGAATGCTGTGGCACCTCAGAGGGCCCTGGCATTGGCAGCTGGAAATATTTCTTGGGCAACATTCTCTCTGAGAACATCCACTTAAGTGTTTTCTTTATAGACTGTAGCCTTGAAGAGTTGGCTGAAATCTTCTGCCCACTGCCCTGGTAGGGCACATGCCACTGTCCAATACAGCAAGATAGAATCTCTCTCTTGGTCCCAGTTCAGGAGCTCTGACCAGCCTCTCTGGGATAAGGGCAGGGAAGGTGTCATGTGATACAGGATTATTGCTGGGGGTGCCCCACTGTGGGAGAGGGGATGAATTTATGGGAATCCGTACCACAGACTGCAGTGGGTCCCTGTCTTCCTTAGTAAAAGAACTCCCAGTTTTTGCTGGCCTGAATGACGACTACATTTCCCTGCCTTCCTTGTGATTGGATACAGCCATATGACTAAGGTCTGGCCAAAATGTCATTAAAGGGCAGGGAATGCCCTTCTTAGCTTCTTCTTAGTAGCTGGACTCTGGAGCCAGACTGAGTTGAAATCCTAGCCCTGCCATCTAGGGGCCTGACCTTGGGCAAGTTACTTAAACCCTTTTGTGCCACAGTTTTCTTAGTAGCAAAACAGGAGTAAAAATAATATTGCTATAATAGGGCTGGGGTGAGGATTCCACGAATTGAAATTTTAAGCGTGATTAGAATGGTTCCTAGCACACAGTATGTGCTCTGCAAGTGTGGCTCTGGTGAGGAAGATGGTGATGAGGACGAAGAAGGGGATGAGCAGGCTGGAGCTTGAATGACATGTCGGATGATAGGGTAGAGCCGTATGTTGAGGGTGGCCTGGACCCTAACATTTGTTGAGCCACAAACACCAGCCCAGACTGCTTCCCTCCTGACTTTAATTATAGCAAAGAAAAATAAATTTTCACCTCGGTTAAGCCACTGTCATTTGGGGTTTTCAGTTACTTGCAGCCTAACCCAATCCTAAATGATATGGGACCTTGTAAGTTCAGCATACAGCCCTGTTCACTGTGTCATGTTGTGTTGCCTTGAGACCATGTCTTATTGTGCCTACTTAGGTTGTACGTTCCTTCAAGACAGGGTAGCTCTCCACACTACCTTTGTGTCTTTATACTCTTTATAAAATCCTGCCCATCGCAGGTATTCAGTAAGTAAGAAGTGAGTAAATGGAAGAAAGATGCTAAAAATTGTTGTCCTGGTTGGGTAGACTCTGTCTTTGTTTGAAAGACCCAAAGGATTCTTTGTATTGGTTGGTTGCAGAAAATCTGTGAGAATGTTAAGAGCAACATTTATCCAGCATAATGCCTGCTGTTCCACATACTTCGAGTGCATTATATATTTTAACCTTCGTGGCAACCCTGTGAAATAAGTACTTTTATCAGCCCCATGCTGCAAATGAGGAAACTTGGCTTCAGAGAGATGGAGGTGAAGGTCTTAGATCCAGCCAGGAGAGCCAGGACTCAGACTCAGGCAGCCTGACTCCAGAGCCCAGGAACTTAACAATTTTGCTGCGAAACTTTCTCAGGGCTTTTGTCCTATGAGCCGTTTGGAAAGGAGATTGAGATCACACAGAAGCTGTTCAGGCCAACAAGAGCACATCGCTTCGGAGAGACCTTGCTTCTCTTTACACTTCGAGATTCGGTTGGAGGGCTGAACTTCATAGAGACTGAAGGGAGAAAGTCGGAGTTTTCTTGAGTCAATGAGGTGGAGATCCACACCGACCCTGCCCCCTGGACCAACCCAATCTCTCTCCCCTCCGTACTGCCATAGCGTTTTTGTGGACATGACTAGCCGCTGGTCCAACTGGCTAATTGGTGGCACAACAGTGGCAGCGTTCGTCTTTATTCCGTTCCTATCAGCCTGTTATTTGATTGTCACCATCTTATGTCCTGTTAGGGATTTCACATGTTATCTCAGCAAGGAAAGCTTCATTTTGAAAGATGAAAATAAAGAATGAAAAACTTAGTCATCCCTCCCCACCTTCTGCCCCCAAATGAAAATTTCATGGTGAGAGTTTAGTCAACAGAGATTTTGGGGCTGGAAAATGTCCTGCTGCCTCTCAAATCACTATTGTCAACTTCTTCTCCTGTCCCTTCCCTTCCTCTTCCTCCTTCTTTTCCTCTTTTTTTATTTTTTAAACCATTTTGCATCCCCTTTTCTTCTTCCCACCCCCAGAGCCTGCATGTCCTTCAAGGCCCACTTCCAGTCCCCTTGTCCAGGACGCCTCCTCTACCTATTCCCATGCACAGTTGCCCATCCCCGTCACCCTGGCCATCCCTGTCACCGGCCATCCTGGCTCAGGGTTCTGTGGCACCTGCAGTCTGGGCTGCATGCTTTAGTGCCCCTTCCTATACTGGGCCAGTCCTCCAAAGGTTGCTTACAAAGTCTTCGATTTTGTTAAACTGTTTGCTCTCAGAGCACCAAGGCCACATGGAACTGCGCTGGATGCTGTTGCAAGAATTTCTACTTTAGGAAGTCACTTTTTTTTTTTTTTTTTTTTTTTTTTGCCATGCTGCATGGCATGCGGGATCTTAGGCCCCACCACCCACCCTGACCAGGGATTGAACCTGTGCCCCCTGCAGTGAAAGCCTGGATTCTTGACCACTTGACCATCAGGGAAGTCCCTGGAAAGTCGCTTTAAAGTGACCTCTTAAGGCTCTTTCTGCACTGAGATTTAGTTTTTCTCCTTTTCCTCTCATTTCCCCCGTGGTGCCTGCTTCAGTGTTGGGGAACAGATAGGTGCTTAGGAAGGGTTTATTGAGCTCCTAAGGCTTCCTCTTTCTGGAACCAGGAGTGAAGGTCCCTTGAGGCAATGGTGGGAAAGTTCTCCTGTTTTCAAAGATCTCCCACCAAGGAGGCCTGTCCAAGGGTTTGGGGATCAGCGCTTTTTTGAGGCCACCGTGCTACCTGATCTCGGTTGTGCTGCAATGGACGCTCTGGCGCCCCCTCTTGTCTGGCTGGCCTTGCCGCTCCTCTGGGTCCAGTCTCTGGGCCTATCTTCTGGCCTGGGCTGGAAACCACAGCGGCCCTTCCTGAAATGATTCAACATTCAACTTGAACTCAGCTCCAGCTCCTCCCCCGGCTCCAGGCGGCCAGTCCCTCAGGACCAGGCCAGGACCACAGAGGTCCCAGCTTTTCTCAGAAAGATCTTGCTGCTGATCAGGGACAGCCATGCCAGAAATTCTGCAAAATGCAAACGCAAGCACTTTCAAGCCGTGGGCTTCGTGTTTCTGTCCCCACGGCCTCATTCCACCAAACTCCATGTTGCCTAGATGGAGTAAGTTCATCTCAGACTGGAGCATGTGTTTCCCCTCTGACTCGCCCCAGGAAACTGCTCGGCATGGGGCTGCTTGGGTTGGGACCTGGGTAGAGCATCCTGCCCTGCTGGAGCTTGGACCCTGACCCCAGCACCCCTGAAAAACCTGGTCCCTCAGGGAACCCACTCTAGACAAAGCCAAGGAGGTGTTTGGATCTGGGTTTGAGTTTGCACTGTGACCTGGTGTCAAAGACCCTTTTGGTGCCCTAGGTGATGGTACCCATGTTCGTAGCACACAGCTCAGGACCTTCCTACCTGCCTCTCTCCCTCCCCAGCACTCTAGCCACAGGGTGGAATGAATGGAGGGGTGACTGAAGACACAGGTGGAAACAATGACCCTTCCTTCACATTTGCTTGAGACCCCAAGGCCTTCGCATCTTGCCATACCTGAGTTATTCCTCCCTTAGCATGTTGAATCCACTGCTTGGAATGGCCTCAACGCCCTTGCCTGGTCCACATCCTCCCTTGTACTTTAGGGTGTGGCTCAGTCCTGCCATCAGTCACCACCTCCCTTCCCTGCCCAGCAGTCCTCGGAGACCTCTTTTTCTCCTTTGAGCTCTTAACTCTTGACATCTGCGTCTCTCTCGTGAGACATTAATCCACATTCAACATTGTGACATTGTTCATTGTCTCATGCATCTATGCAGTGTTTTGTGTGTTTATTTTCCATCCACTTTCCACACATTTTAAATCAGCTCTTCCCAATAGAAATATAATGTGAGCTACATACGTAATTTAAGAATTTCAGTGCTTTTTTGTACATTAACAAAGTACAAAGAAACAGGCAAAATTAGTATTTTATTTAACTCAGTATATCAAAAATACGTGGAACCAATATACAAATTATTAATGAGGTATTTTACATTTTGGGGTACAAAGTCTTCAAAATCTGGAATGTATTTTACACTTATAGCATATGTCAGTTTGGCTGCTAAATTTTCATAGAAAACTCTTGATTTGCATTTAGATCTAATCATGACCTCTCCTTTTCTTACAAATGTGACAGATATTGGACCAGAGCTTCTCCTTAGTGTTTCCGAGATGGAACCATACAATCAAGGGGATTCTGGGAATTATAGTTCCCAGCCTTTCTCAGTGCCACAGAGGAGACCTAAGGTGGGGTGGTAGTGATGCTGAGCTGACTACAGATGATCTGCCTATTATTCCATTAGCTCCTAGGAGTAAGTAGGAGGACTTGCCAGATGGGAGGGGCAGCAGAAGCAGAGCACAGACAGGGAGAGAAGGCAGTAGGTAGAGCAAGGACCCTGAATAAACCAAGAGGAGAGGAGTCTCTGGTGGTGGTAGGGGAAGCAGAGGAGGAGGAGAATGGAGGGAGGAGAATGGTGGGGCCCCTAAATTGTTCTGGGCATCCAGACGCCCCAGTGTCATGAGGTGGCCAGGACTATATCTCAATAACACCCATGGGGGGGGAGGGGGGAGGGTGCTCACTGTTGTCCCTCCCCCTGACTCTAGATGCTAAGGTTTGCTGGGACAAGGTGGTTGCTCCCAAGGTCTCAGATACTCTCTGAACTTAAAGGCCATAGGAGGGACTTCCCTAGTGGTGCAGTGGTTAAGAATCCGCCTGCCAATGAAGGGGACACAGGTTTGAGCCCTGGTCTGGGAAGATCCCACATGCCGCGGAGCAACAAAGCCCGTGCGCCACAACTACTGAGCCTGTGCTCTTGAGCTCGCGAGCCACAACTACTGAGCATGCGTGCCACAACTACTGAAGCCCGCGCGCCTAGAGCCCATGCTCTGCAACAAGAGAAGCCCCCACAATGAGAAGCCCGCACACTGTGACGAGGAGTAGCCCCCGCTCGCCACAACTAGAGAAAGCCCGCGTGCAGCAACAAAGACCCAGCGCAGCCAAATAAATAAATAGGTGAATAAATAAATAAATAAAAATTTAAAAAACTATTACAAAAAAGGCCATAGGAGTCCTACCTCCTCCAGGAAGACTTCCCAGTCCACTCTCCCTTCAGCCTGAGCCCCCTGCTTCAACACTTGCTCACACACGCACTGTCATGGCTTGCTTGCTGTTCTGCGTGTGCTGTGTCCCCCATGCAGCCCTTTGGCATCAGAGGCCCAAGCTATCACAAAATCCCACACGCTCCTGGAAGGTGCTCCATATATCTGGGCTGGACTGAGCTGTGGCAGAAGCCAGAAGGAAAGGTCCATGGATATCAGCAGAGTCACCTAGGCTGCTCCGTGCCGATGGGCAAGGCTATGGAAGGAGGGGCAGAAGTCCATCTAGAGCCACTTCCCTTCATCCCCCAAGTCAGCCAACCCAAATGAGGGAACTGGAGGAGCAAACCTTGCTGAAGGAAATCAGAAATCAACTGGACTGAATCCTCAGGCTGTTGAAAGGAGTAATGCAAACAAAACATGGTGTGTGTGTGTGTGTGTGTGTGTGTGTGTGTCGGGGTCAGGGGGGAGCAGAGAGTGGGATCCTGGTTGCCATGGCACTAAGGGCACTGGGCCACACCCACCAAGGCTGGGCCAAAGTCTGGGTGAGGTTCTGAGAGGGAAACTGGGTTAAACAGCCAAGTCCTCCCCTGGAGAGGAGAGGCCCTCCACAGCACTGAGACAATTGCCTGGTAATGAGGAGACCCCCAGTTGGTGTCCAGCTGAGGACACCAGCTTCTGACCGGGGAACGAGTCACTTACCTCTCTTTCTAGGTGTTAACTCTAGAGATTGGAGCCACCCATGACCCTCTCTGTGCCTTCTGAAGGACTTTAGGGCTGGGCTACCTGTATGCGCTAGGACTCATCTAGTCCATCACCATCATCTTACAAATGAGGAAACCAAAGTGAATTCAAAGTCAGGTTTGAGGCAGGGTCTAGTGTCCTGGCTTCTCCCAGTGGCTTTTTCTTCTTGCTTTGGTCCTTCTTACTGGTCTCACCTCATGTATTCTCTCATCCTCTCTCAGGACTGCAGTCTTGTTTTCTGAGCTTTCATCTTCTGAAGAGATAGCGCTGCCCATACTTTAGCAGTGTCAGAGCAAGCATTGAGTGCCTGGTGCATCTGAGGACCTTATGAATGGTTAGTGAGGTCACATCTAGTGATCAGGAGGGAGGCACTCATGGGACAGAAAATCAGACCGTATGGGCCTGTTGAGCCATCCAAACACCCAAAGTCAGACCGTGGTGTTTGAAGCAATGAAGTAGGGTTGATTTGACAAGTCTTGTCCCTGGATTCTGTCCCCCACCCCGCAACCACCCAGACTATGTGCTTGCAATTCAAGTGTCTGGCACCAGATGGCAGTGTTGCTCTGTTATGAATTTTAGACAACCCTCTCTTCTGAGAAAAGTTTTAAATTTCATTCATTCATTCTTTCAGCACATATTTACTAAGTACGTACAATATGCCAAGCACTTTCTAGGTGCTTGGGATACAGCAGTGAACTAAACACAGAAATTTGTGCCCTCGTGGAGCTTATATTCTCGTGCAGGGGGATGGTGAACGAATGAGAAAAACACTTGGTATGTCAGGTGATAATAGGTGCTATGGAGAAAAATAAAGCAGAGAAGGGGGAAAAGAAGGACTTGGATGGGGGGATGTAGTGAAATTAAAGGGGAGGTCAGAGTTATAAGATCTTAGAAACTCTGCTGGGAAAGGCTATGGAGGCTTTAGGCAGGGGGTAAATCATAGAAGCAAAAAATGCTTGCATAGGGTTTTAAAGGGGGTTATATTTGACAGATGGGGAGACTGAGGCTCAGAGAGGGAGAATGACCTGCCCAGGGTGAAAAATCTGGAGGGCACAGGCTGGCAGCCTTCAGTTCCAGGCCCAGCTCACCCTTCCCTCCTGCCCCACCTCCTCCCAAACCCCACCTTGTTCCTGTGAGGGGCCCTCTCTCAATTTGGCAGAGACTATGAACTCACCAAATGCTGTGTACTTTTCTTCCTGAGCACATTTTCCAGCCTCTTTTGCAATTAGTATGTGCAGTTACCAAGTTCTGGCCAATGGATATCCGGCCAGGGTGATGTCTACTAATTCTAGGCCTAACCCCTAAAAACCTCCTGTATGTACTTCGGTGCACTCCCCTTTTCCCCATCTGTGCAACTAGAACTCTAGAGGACTCTAGAGCCCTGGAGGACGAGGAAGGCAATAAAACAAGGGTCCCTAGATGACTGCATGAAGAGCACCTCAACACCCTGCTTTGGACTGTGATGTGAGTGAGTCTGGTGTGTTAGATCATTGAGATTTGGAGGTTGTTACAGCAGCTAATTCACCCTAATTGATACACTCACCATGACTGAAACTAACTGAATACATGTCCCACCAGCTTCAGCTCCCAAAACTATGTGTAGGGGATGCCTGCTGTTTCTGTCTGCCTGTGCAGCACCATTCTCTCTTTTCTTGGTCATAGCTCCCATTTTTATTCGAGGAGCCACCCCTCTTCTTGGTGAAGCTATTTCTTATGGGGCCTCTTCACCACCACCCAGAGGCGGGCATGTGATCCAGTGGCCATTGGCGTACACCATCCTCTTGGCCAAGTGATTGGTTCAGGGGTAGATGCATAATGCAGTCAGTCTCACTTAAGATCCAGGCTTTGGATGCTGGAAAGAGAGTCTCTCCTCCACTGAGATCCTGAGTGTTGAGGAGGTACTGACTGATGAAAGCCTGAGGCTGCTGGAGCCATTGCCCAAGGACACAAGAAGAAGCTGTTGGCAGAATGAAGCCAACACATCGAGGAAAGTAGGCCAAAGGGCCAGAGAGAAGATCCAACTCTGCATCATTCCAATCTTCGCAAAAGCCAGGCCTGCCTTCGGTTTTCCCAGTTGCAAGAGCCAATGACCTTTTTTATAAAATTGATTCAGTTTGAATTTCTGTCACCTAGCACTGAGAGAGTTCTGATTAATAAGTAATTATTGAGCCAATATGTATTGAGACCTAAAGCTCATGTTGTGAGCCAGAGACTGGGGTAAATGGTGAGCAAATTAGACACGAGATGCTAGGACCTCCTGTCCCTATACACAGATATATTTGGCAGGTGGGCCTGATGCCAGCGTAAAGTAGGAGAACAACCTGTCGAGAAATGGGGTCTCATTTTTCTACTGTTTAGGTTGCTGGCTTATCAGGATAGAAGAGGGAGTGTGTGCCTTTTCCTTTACACTTCTGGAAAGCCCAGCTTTTGAGTTCTTGAGGTTTGAGCTTTCCTTATCAGCGTGAGGGAAATAACAGTCTTTGGTCTGTGTTTCCGGCCAAATGGAGAAGTTGCCAGGCTGGGGTGGGCTGCCCTGTGATTTGGAGGGCCTGTGCCCATCAGGTGGTTAAACGGGGAATCTGTCGGTAGGGCCAGGAGAGGGGCATGGCCTTTGGGGATTGTGGGCCTTCTTGGACTGAAGAAGAGAAGAGTTGGAGGTTCTGTGGGGTGTGAACACCAGAGATCGGCCCCCAAGAATTGCTGGATGGGAGAGGGGCTGTTCTGTGCCTACGAGAACTGGACCCCAGGTGCTGAGGCTCAGGGACCTTGAGAAAGGTCTCCAGGCCAAGTCTGCCTCAGAATCAAGGTACCTCTTCTGCAGGGACCATGTGGGCGACAGCAGGGACAACCATGGATTGACGATTAAGCCCCCCCCCCCCCCCCGCCATCAATCTTCATGGGCCAGGCATAGCCTGGGGTCCTTCGATAACTTATCTATCATCATGACAAATGCAGGTTTTAGCAAGATGTAACCTATTTGGGGAAATTTTAAAATGCAACGTTTCTTGCACCGTAAATTTTGTGGTGTGATTAACGTCTATATTTAATTACAAATTGTTACACATTATGAAGGGAAATTACTGGGCTCCGTGAATCCATTTAACTGAATTTCATCAATTCCCTGGGAGTAAATGATATTTTTTACTGAATGAGGGAGTTGCTTTAGGAAACCTCCTTAGGTGCAGTTTAGTCTTACGGTTAAATGGAGTTCGGGGACTCTCACAGTTCTTGGAACTTATTTTCTATCAAGACAAATTATAAGAATCGCTTATTATGTGCAAGAGCTTCGGGCCCTCTTGATCCTCACCGCTCAGTATCTCGGAGGTAGAGAAACTCTCTCTGGCATCCATAAAGAAATCTTAAGCAAAACCCTGATTGGTATCACTGGGATGTGTCCATCCCTGAACCCATCAATTTGTCAAGACGACTGTGCGCTTGGAATAGCCAGCCTAGATGATCTTATTCAATCTCACAGCAACCTTCTAAGGTAAACATCATCATCTCCATTTTACAGATGAGCAAACTGATGTGGAAACAGGTTAATTTACTTGTCCAAAGTCACGGAGGACAATATTATTGCTCACCAGCACCTAGTTCCCCTCTCCTTCCCGGAACATGGGAGGATGGTGCTTCCCAGTCCTCTTGAAGTTAAATGAGGTCGTGTGACTTTCATGTGAATGGACCTGATATGGGTCACTTCCCAGTGGCAGCACTGAATCGCTTGTGCTCGACCCCCAATTTGCTCCCCTCTCCACAGTGGTCGAAGAAGAAGGCCGTGTCAGTCTGGAGGGGCACCACAGGGTCTTCACATGGAGGGCAGCAGCACAGAGCCGCCTAGACATGTAGCAAGGCTTTGTGTCAGTGAGCAGACCTTTCTTGTTTTAAGCCACTGAGACTTGGGGGTTATTTGTTCCTGCCGCATAACTTAGCCTATCCTGATTGATGTAAACATCGCTCAGCTAATAAGCATTGGAAACTAGAATTCGCAAACTAGAATTTGAACCAAAACGTGTCAGGACCCAAAGCCTGTGTTCATAGCTATTCCTCTAAATTTCCACCATTCTTTGGGAGGTATTTTTGCAAAATTTGCAGTTCTCCTAACTCTAGTGTTCTGTGTAATCTCTGTGAGTTTTGATCTCCAAGGGATGCAGCTTTCTCCCTCAGCTTTCATACACTTCCTGCGTAACCATGTTTCTCCTCGTTCTCATCAATTGAAATTTGGCAAAAAACAAGGGACTTGCCTTCAGAAGCAGCCAGCACACCTAACATGGGTATGAGTGGCTCTTCTCTCCCGCTCTCCTCCAACCAGTCTCTGCCCCTCACTGTGATCCCCAACTGGGAGCCCGATTCCTGCTGGAGACTCTTTGGGGGAAGATCCAGTTGGGACCCCAGGGTTATTGCCAGTGTCGTGCCAGGGAAGGAAAAGCCTAGAGACCAGGCAGGTTGTTGCTGCGTCATCCGCTGAGGAGGAATGGAAGGTAAGACAGCCTCGGGAGGGACAGGGAATCCAAGAGTCTCTGAGATGCTAAGAAGTTGGGGAACTGAAACCTGAACAGGGAAGCCCAGAGGCACCCCCAGCAGTGGTTTGATGTCATTGGTCTGCAGCGCAGGCTTGAATGTATACATTACACATTACCCAGATGATTACCACGCAATGGACAGGTTCTTGCCACCCTGGGCTGGGCACACAGAGAGGCCAATACAGACTTGTTGATTGTCTGTGACAAGACTCAGACCTCCCTTCTTCTCCTGGAATCATCGATACAATTGGCCCCGCGACTGCTTAGTTGGAGTTGAGCCTGTTCACTCACTGTTGTTTCAGAGGAAGATGAATAGCCCCCCTAGGGGAGACGATGCCCCTACAGCCCCAGGGGTGACAAGTTGGGGGGCAGAGCTGGGCTCTGGGAGGTTGTGAGCCCTCCTAACAACAGGGAGGACATTCATGGCCATCGTGTCTGATCTTCAGCTACCCTCTAAACACCACGCTAATTGACCACCCAA
This sequence comes from Phocoena sinus, assembly GCF_008692025.1. Taxonomy (NCBI): domain Eukaryota; kingdom Metazoa; phylum Chordata; class Mammalia; order Artiodactyla; family Phocoenidae; genus Phocoena; species Phocoena sinus. Next base: position 35,101,998 of record NC_045775.1, read on the forward strand.
AGACCATTCTCAACTTCTTCCCGCCCCCCCTCCCCTGCCCTCTTCCAACCTTAGAGGCTGAAAAAGTGACACTTTCCCAGCCTCTTTTGGGCATGAAATGGTCACATAACCCAGTTCTGGCTAACAAGACGTAAGAAAATTTTGCTGGGAGTTGTGGGGAATGGCAATGGAAAAGCTTCTGAGAAAGATTTTTCATCCTTGATCAAATAAGAAAAGCACATGAAGAGAGCTCTTTCCACTTTGACCATCACCCTACATCCTGACTTTGGAGGAAGTCTTAAGGTGTGATATCTGGAGCTGTGGCAGCCATCTTGCAACTGTAAGGGAGAATATAGAGAGAATTTGGACCCTGACCCAGAGCCCTAGCATCTTGAAGTTGCAAAGCCAGCTTGATAACTAGACTCTCTAGACTTCTTAGTAAGCAACTCTCTTATGGTTGAAGTCCCTGTTAGTCAGTTTCTATTACTTGCAGAAAAACACACAGGCTCTGTTATAGACATTACCCTTAGAGTACAGATGAGACCTGGAGAGGTTAAGGACTTGCCTGAGGTGTCCTGATGTGAAAGGACGTGTCCTCTCGGGGGTAGACCTGGGGCAGGGGTGGGGCCTCTGGAACACCAGGAGAGGAGTAGGGAGCCACTGAAAGTTTCTGAGCACGAGGGAAGGGGTAGTTGGGGGAGGGACAGGGAAGGTTTGGGGGGACTTTGACCAGAAAGCACACATGCAAACTCGCAGGTGGAACAACAAAGGGCAGCCGCCTTCCAGCAGGGACTTCCTTATGGCTGTCTCCAGAGAGCCTGCAGGAAGGAAGGAAAGGCAGTGGCTGGGATTCAACATAGACTAAAAGGACCTAAATTTAGATCAGATATCCAGGGAGAGGCTAGGAAATCCACTTGGCGATTCTCTCTCTCTCTCTCTCTCTCTCTGCAATGCTTTGGCCTACAGAGCACATCCAGCTACACTTTCTTATATGACCCTCCAGCAGTCCTTCATGGTCGGCAGGGCTGAGCACCGTCATTTACAGATGAGGCCACAGCAGGACAAAACCACATGGTGGGGGAAGGCCAGAGCCCTGGTCTCAGCCATCTTTCTGGGAGTGGAAAACAAGTAGCCCAGATTTGTAGCATTTGCTGATTTCCATGGTGTAAATGCTCCATGGCTGATTTTGCCAACACTTAAACAACTTTCTTGCAGAATTACTGGTATTTAACAATCGGCTCTTGGAGCCCATAGGAGCCTGCTCCAGCACACCCGTGCTTTAGACACCGCCCACCACGGCCGCCCGCCCCCGGCCCCCCATCCTGACTTAGTTCAGGGCCACAGGCCCCTCCTGCCTTCTGCTGGCAGGTCTGTCCCTCTCCCACCCCGACCCTGGTTGTGGGCTTTCAGCTCGTGGCCCCCCACCTTGACGCTGCCATGTGTGTTCCTACCCTCATCTCTGGTTCGCCACCTCTGCTTTCCCTTAATCCTGACCCCAGATTCCTGCCCCTGGCCTCTCCTGGTAACGGGCTGGATGGCTTGTTGTAGGACCCATTCCCTCCTACCTTGGCCACAGCTTCTCCGTGTCCCTGGCAGCCTGCCTGGATGGGCCCCGGGGCTTCGTATGGGACATAACATTCCACCCCATGATGTGGGACTGGGGTGTCTGGATAGTTGCAGATGAAGAGGCCCAGGGATCTCACTCTGAATTTCTTTCATTTTCCAAATGTCACACTCTTCCCTCGCAGTGCTCTGAGACCCCCTCAAAGCCTGGATTCCCTCCTGTCTTCCTGAGGGCAACCCTCTCCCATGCCCTCATTCGCTGACTCTCTCTCCCTCACTGAGTGAAGGAACACGTCTCAACTTGACCCACAGCCCCTCTGGCTCTCCGGGACCTCTGTCCTTTCCAACCCTCCCCTTCGGATCCACCCATCTGGTGTCTGCATCTGCTGTCCTGTGTCCAAAACCTACTCTTCCATGCTCCCTCCCTGCCTTTATTAAGGTCTTATCACTGTTTCATGAACCAGATCCTAACCATCATTACTGAGGTTTCCATCAAACCTGCCACCTCCCAACCCAGCCCTGAAGTCCCACTGCACTTCCAGCTGAGCTCTTCAGCACGTTTGAGCATCACTTCCTCCAGGAAGCCTTCCCTGATCTCCCCCCCTCTCTGCATCCTGAGTGAACCTTGATTGTAACTCTTCTCTCATTGTGATATAGCCATTTATTTGGGGGTCTCTCCCATTAGGCCATAGTTTTTTTGGAGGACAAACTATGTCACTCTGCCTCGAAGCCTAACAGTGCCTGGCACGAGGTAGGTACTTCATAAACATGGTTTACTTTGATGACGCCTGGGGTTAATGGTCATTTCTCTTGCAGCACGCTAAAAGCACTTCCTGTTGGAGTGCCTCTCAGCTCCTCCACTAGAGTGGAAGTCTTTTGAGGTCAAGAACCTGTCCTGTTCCTCAGGGCCCTTCCCAGTATGTAGCTTCAGGCAGCTTCCTGATGCTGGGGCACCATAGCTACTTGGAGGAGGGTGGGCAGAATCAGGTGTGTGTCCCATATGTCTTCAGGTGCAACTGACTGTTGACTGAGGCATCTCAAGAAGCAATTAAGTTTAAGATAGTTTTTAGTTACATGCTTGCAAGTCCTCACCCTGATTACGAAGACCCTTGGAGGGGCAGGGGGCTGTGAGTTCTGCACGGAAGCTGGTGGCAGGAGCAAAGGCAGGAGGGCTGGGAGCCAAGCAAGCCGGTTCCCGAATGGCCCATCCAATCCCGGAGAGGCCAGAGGAATCTTTGAATGTGTCTGAGGGGCTGGGGACCGCTGATGAGGGCGGGGCAAGCCCTCCCCTCCACCCCTTGGCCAGCCTCCTTATCAGGGAGCATGGACTCTGGCTCCCAGCTGGAACCCCACGAGGAGAAATGTTCTTTTGGTTTTCCTGTTGGAATCCCACGAGCAGGAATGTTCTCGTGGTTTTCCTGTTGGAATCCCATGAAAAGTGCTTTCATTCCCTCATCCCTGTGCTCCTGAAGTTTCAGGGGCATGGGGTCCAGAGGGATTCCCAAGCCCGGCCCCTCCCAGGCTTTGCCTGCGGGCTCTGGGTATCTAACTAGTGTGGAAACCTCCTGGAGGAGGGACTCTTTGGCCACAGATGCTGCTGCTGCTGCAATTTCTGAGCTAAGCTCTGGTAATTTCTGTTCTGCTGCTATAAACGGGGTCCCCTGGAAGGTGGGCAGCCCTAGTCGGGGGTGATGAGGTAAGATGTGGTGGTGCTGAGATGGAGCCACACTGCCTGGGTCTGGATCCGAGCTACTTAGTGGCTGGCTGTAAACATACCTGAAAGTCTCCGAGCCTCAGTTTCCTCATCTGAATGGTAATCCAGTCTATGGCATAGAATGGTTGTGAGGGTGTGATAAATGAGATGACTCCCCGCTTCTCCTTTCACCGAGCCCAGGACCAGGCAACACAAGCCACACCCTTGGTGAGGTCCAGCCACTCTGTGCTGTTGCTGGGCAGAGTCTCTCTTTTTCCTTGGCAGTGTCTCCTCCATCTCACGACTCCATTCCCAGGACCCCTTCCTACTCCCAACGGCTCTGGCCAGCTGTCAAGGGTCACGTGCAGGTGCCCACGAGCCCTACCCCTGGCCCCACCCACCTGCAGCCACCTCCCCTGGAATTTTTGGCAGGACGAGGGGCCTCCTTTGGACCACGGATGTTTGAGGAAAGAGGCCGAGGGCTGAGGCCAGAGCAAAACGTGTCCAGCTGGCATGTCAACTTTACTGAGGCTCAGCTCCTGGGACAATGGCTCGGTGATTCTCCCACTGGGGGCCTCCCATCCCTGCACTCCTCCTCAGCATCACCATCCCAGCCTCTTTCTCAGGGCACTTGTGTATTCACTTTCTGTCTGAATTGCTACAAAACCCTAGTTAGGCGGGTGAGGCATAAATCACCATCCTCGTTTAGGGAAGAAACTGAAGCTCAGACAGAGTAATACCAGTAGGTCACGCTTTTGTTAGCTCAAAGCATGAAGATGTGTACAGTCAAAAGCCTTGCTCCCACCCCATCCCCTTTCACCTTCCCAACACAAGGTAACCCCATTTGCTAGTTTCTTAGGTATCCTTCCAGAATATCCTTCTGTAAATCCAAGCAGATAGGGCATGTGGTCTGATTTCCCCACTCCCTGCCCAGATGGTAGCATCCCACACACCATGCTTTCCACTCGACATCCATCTTGGCAATCTCTCCCTGTCAGTTCCTAGAAGGTGTCTCTGTTCCTTTACCATCACTGACCACCTGCATTGAGTATTTGCTGCTGCTAGATGCTGTGCTGAAGGATCCATGTGGATACCATCACATCAACCTAAATGCCTGGGGTGCTCTTATCGTCCCCATTTACAGATGAGAAAATTGAGGTGTGGAGAGTTAACCTAGTCCAGGGGACATGCCATCTGGTTCCAGACACAGCGCTCTCATCCGCCGTGCAGCCTCAAGGTTCTGGAAGAACCTACCTCTTGATTTTACCCACCTCCCAGTGAGTGGTTTGAATGCAAACACCCAGCTGTGCTGAAAGCCACAGTCTTTAGGCTGCCAACTAACACACACCCAATTGCTCTATTTCCCCACCCACGAAAGGAATGGGTCAGAATGTTATGTAAGTGGTTAGACATGTGCCATTGTCTCACCGAACCCCCAACATGTAAAAATTATTATTCCCATTTTCTGGAGGAGGAAAATAAAGCTCTGAGAGGGTGAGCGGCTTTTTTTTAAGGGATTATGACTCAGGACTCAGGTCTCCACACTTCCTCCTGGCAGCCTGCACCGTCTGGCTCCCCTTCGTCTACTTGCCTCCTGGGACAGGGCAGTGTTGCTGCTGGGGTCCCTCTCTGGAAGGGAGGTGGGGGCTGCACCTGTGTCCCCAAGGGGCAGCTGTGGAGGCAGAGCAGGCTCTGGGTCAGCTTAGGTGGGTGGTGGGGAGGTGCTTCTTGAAGGTTATAAAGAGGGATGAAGATCTGTCCCCTCCCCAGAACTGGGCTTCCTGGGACAGAAGGACCAGACTCCTTATAGTGACGCCAGGACAGCTAAAGTGGCTGCTGGGAGCCCTTTTTCACAAAGAATTGGCTTCTCTGGTCAGCCAGGATGATGGACTCTGCTTGGTTTCTTGACCTTCCCAAAAGCACTGGGGGGCTGGGGGTAGGCCCTGAGTCACCTGCTGGCCTATCTGGCTCTTGTTCTGCTCCTCTGGGCACTCGACTCTCCAAACTGTCCCGCCGAAGGGATGACCTCCCCAGGATGGAGAGGCTCAGGGCTTGGTGGGAGGCTGACCTGCGCTCCCAGCCTGGAGAGCCGCGGAACCAGGGACGTGTAGCCATCAGCAGGGGGGCCCTGCTCCCCACACCCTCAGGCCCTTTGTAGTGTCTGTGTTAGGGTCAGCACCCGGGCTGCCACAGGTGGGTCAGGGTGGACTCAGGGCCCATCCAGCTTTGGGACATATGGTTCTGCTAACTCCGCAGTGCCTTCCTCTGGCCCCTTCTCGCCGGACTCCTCTGCCTCTCCCTCCCGCTTGCCCTCCTCTCTCCTCCCCAGCATTCCCAGCCCTGCCTGTCTCCCGGGAATCCCAGCAATAACAGCCACCATTTATTGACCGCATGCCACATGCATTAAAGCTGCCATTTATCAGGCCCTCACTGTGTGCCAGGCATGTGTGAAGCATTTACACACATGCGCACGCACATGTGTGCTAAGTCAATTAATACTCGAAACGCCCAAGGGAGGAAGGTAGTGTTATCATTTTTTTTGCATATGAGAGAACTGAGAAGTGAAGAGACCCATTCAAGGTCACGCAGCCAGTGCGCAGAGGGAAGGTCTGAGTGAACGTGGGCTGAGTGGGCATCCCAGGTGCGGGGAAGGAGCCGGGAAAGAAGCTTCTTGAGGCTCAGTAGGGCTGGTGCCCAGGCAGCAGCTGGAGACTCCTCACCCTCACTACGCCTCTAGGCCATGGGCCATGGGCCCAGTGGAGAAAGGAAATGGTCCACTGTGCGTGTCCCTCTATTCTAGTGCTCGTGAGTGGTCACCCTTCCATCTGTCCTGAGTTGTCGGCTGGGGGTGGGTATCAACAAAGAAAACCCTCCTCTCTCTTCCTCACTTTGTCTTTCCATCTCTCTGCATCTTGACGCTTCTGTTTCCTCTGTTTCTGTGTCTCACTCAAATCTCTTTCTTTCTCTCCATCCATCCATCTTTCTCTATCTCTTTGTCCTGGCCGGGGGTAGGGGGAGGCCTCTGGAGCCCAGGTGGGGTTGTGCCCTCACAGCCAAAACCTTTAGAAGATTCAAGAACAGAGAGGCTCTTGTTATTGCAGTTGGATTCTTTCGGCCCAGAGTCCAAGGTCTGCCTCAGCTTAGTAGACACACCTGGGGGCACCCTCGGCCCCTGGACACATCTACCACACAAAGCTTCCACCCATGGTTATGAGGAACTGGATGGCTACTGGGAAGCCATTTCCTGTGTGTGACCTCTCACCCTTTTCTCTTTGGGGCTCCCCAGGGCAGGTGGTTGCTTATCCTCTCTATCAAATGGGCCCTCCCAGGGCAGAGCTGTGCCTCCCTCACGGGTGGAGGACCCTACCCCTCTCTGATCCTACATCTCTCTCACTGCGTTGCTCCTTCCTCATTCACTGGCTCTCCTGCAGGAGGTCTGGGCCTTTAATTCCATTTCCTCGGCCCTGGATCTATGCCTGCTGCTGACCAGCGCATAGCAGCAGGGGGCTGCTTTCCCAGGTACACCTGAGAGAGCCCTTCCCCTAGGGCAGGAGGGCAAGCCAGGGAAGAGGTCACTCTTGGAAAGTTGCATTTTTGGCTTTTCTGAAAGTTGCGAAAATGTGGCTTTGAGCAAGTTAAAAAAGAAATCAATGCCATCTCCCACGAATGATACCATTTCTCAGGCTCATGGAGCCGCAGTTGGTAGACAAATAGGACATTAAAAATAGCTTTGTGTTTCCCAATCTTACAGCCTCTGGGGGCTGCAGGGAGAGGCCTTGGCCCAGCCGGGTTTTCTGGCCCATTGTCTGCCTGCCCCCGGGTTAGGAGTGGGCGTGGGCGCTGTTTCTAGGCACGGTAATTCCCGGTCAGAGAAGGGAGGAGAGGGAATTCTTGGCGAGGATGAGCCAGATAACACACTTGAATGGAGTAGCTGTTTGGTGTTTACTTTTCCTTTCCCAGGCCAAGAAATAGAGCACACTCCATTTTGAACTTTGGTTTCCACCAACTTTTTTTCTTCTTCTCCTCTGCTTTTTCTTTTTTTCAGAAGTGTGCAGGGGGAGACTGAGATACAAGGTCTTATTTCCATCTGGGCTGTGGCCCAACAACCTTGACCAAAAAGTTACTTAAGTCATATTTCCATCATCTTCAGATGGCTGTGTATTTATTTCTCACCAAAGTCAGATCCCAAATGGACTACAGATATTTGCACGAGTCAAAACTGCTTCCTCCTGGCAGGGTTGGGATGGGGCTTTGATCCTTCTGAGAAAACAGAAATGTTGCCCTCAGCCTGGCAACAGTGATGCCTTTGGGATTTCGCAGAACTACGGGAGAGCTAGGCCTTGAGGGGGTGGGATGGGGATCTTGGGATCCAGAGGGACCATATCCTGGAGATGGGTGTGGGAGCTTTGAGAAGCAAAGCCGTGTGAGTGATGGGGGCAGAAATCAAAGCAGGTGGGGTCACTGAGCAGGTGACTGGCCCAGAATAACCCTCTGGAGGATGGCAGCCACCACAGGAGCGCTGTGAGCACGACTCTGTACGGAGAGAAGGGCGAACTGTGGAAAATTACTCAGGGAGAAACCGCCACTCCCGGACACAGAGACCTGCTGTTAGGCCAGTGTCCAGTGGCCCCCATCTCTTTCTTTGCTTCCTCACCCCGCCAGGGCGCTGAGCCTGGCACTGGGAAACAGCCCCTGGCCCGAGCCGGGCAGGTTCAGCCCTGGGTCAGGAAGGGCAGCCGGGTTACCGCTGAGACAGGGCTCTTCTCTGCCACCAGGGGGCGCCCTCATCTCCAGGGTGGAAAGCCTCTGGGTGCCTGCCCCCTGTCCGCCTCCCCAGATGGCTCCCAGGAGGAGAGGGTTTGAGTGAGGATGGTGGGGGGCTCTCCAAGCTGAGGGGGATCCACTTAAGGGCTGAACGGACGAACATAAGGAACCAGAGAAACAAAGAAAATGGGAAAAGACAGAATGTCGCAAGCTTGTGTTCTGACCTCTTCTTCCCTCTGCCTTTTCCTGTTTCTCATTTTCATTGATGTCCAGTGTGTATTTACATTGTTCCCTCTGTTTCTTGGCTTTCGTCTTCCTCTTGTTTGGCTTCAGGTCCCTTGCAACAGTGCTGATTTCTGTAAAGTGAGTCCTAGGTTGCTGCTGATAAAATCAGTGTAATGCATGATAAAATCCCAGATGTGTCCCCATGGTCATGGGAGTTGAGAACTGAAGGCTCTGCAGAGGAACAGAACCTTCGCTTACCGACAAAGGAGGCAGAAAACTGCCAGTTTGTACCACTTCCAGAACTTTCCCAGCTTCCTCAGGGCTGTCCTTTCTGCTGCCCTTTTCCCAGCCCCATGCAATTCCTCTTAGCCTGGGCCCTCTTGGCATCCCAGGCTGCAGGGCCTGCGCAGGACTCTGTGCCCCGGGGTCTGACTTTCTGGGTGGAGCCCCCCTTGGTAAATCCGGCATCAAGTGCAGGGAGCTGGGTCTCTGGTGCGGTTTCTCCCCTGGCTCCTCTCCATCCGGGTCAGTCAGCAGGCCCGTTCCCCAGCCCAGGCCCGCCCTCTCTCTCCCACATCTTGGCTCTGCGCTCTGTTTTGCTTTAAGACTTTCTTTCAAACAGAGCCCAGAGTTGGCCACCAGTGACTCTGGCCTGGCCCACCTCGAAGCCTGACCCTGACTCACGGTCCTGGGTCCCGACAGGACGTGGTTCACACCGGTTTAAAAAACTCTGGACAGCAAAGTCACAGACCATCTGCACCCTCTTCTTCCGCTCCAGCCGTTATTTATGTGTGCGGCTTTGTACTCGTTGCTAAATGCGGCCTGTGTGAAGGCTGTTAATTAACCCTTTGAGAAATGAGCTTCCCATCAGGGAAGGGACAGGAATCAGGAACATGTTTGTAATCAGGTTGTTACATGCCGATGATTTATCCTGCTTCAGATTAGCGGCTTAATGAAGCAGAGGAAGGGGTAGAGGAGATGCCCTCCAAAGTGGTTTAAATAAAGCCCATCTTGTGCACACAGATTGTCAGAAGGGCCGGAAATTCTAAATCAGCGGTGCTCCTGGGCCTTGGTGAGGAGACAGGAGGTATGTTGGGAGGCAGTGGGGGGTGGCAGTCTGCCAAAGCTCGCCTGTGTGATCAGGAGGTGGGTGCAGACAGCCCTCCCAGTGATGAGTTGTGCGGTCACTTCATCTCCTTGGCCATCTGTAAAATGGGACCATGCCTTGCCCCGCCTTCCTCACGGGTCAGCTGTGGCGAGAGGACGGAGGAGAGACAAAGTAGGAGGTGGGACTTTCATTCCCACTTGGGAGGGAGGGTCTGGGGAGAGGATGTTCAAAAATTTTCTGGAGGGACCTCTATTCCCTCACCTGCAAATGAGGGTCATTGTAGAATCTTCACGGCTGGCTATATGATTGTAGTTCCCCCGATGCTGAAGACAGTCCTCCTGAAATGAGAGGCCAGCTTTCAGGTGTCCCTGAGCCTTGGTTTCCCGACTCAGGATCCATGGTTCCCCACCCTCCCCAGATGTTTGGAAGGTGGCTCTGGGAAGGGCAGGCGGGAAGTCCCACCTTGTCCCGGCTGCGCGTGGGCCTCAGGGACTGAGTGGGCCACCAAGGCCTGCTGATGTTTTTAACGGCGACTCTTTACATTCTGTGTAAGGCATGCCTAAAAAGCACCATTGAGAGCAAGGGCCCAGACGCCTGCACTCAGCCAAGCTTCCTGTCAAAGCCGAATGCGCCCAGAAAACAACAAAATGTATTCACAGCTCTCAGCCTTACCCGCTTCCCAGGCTTATTTCATTTGAAAATATTCAGAGCCGGAGAGAGAGGAGGAAAAAGAAACAGAGTCCAACCTGATTCCTCAGTGACCCTGTGTCGGCTCGGGGGTTGTGTAACCTCTCGGAGCTGCACATTTGCCAACTTATAAGGACGTTGTGAGGAGTAGATGAGATAATGCATAGGAAGAGCAACTTCAGCAGGGGAGGCACAAAGCCCTCCCCCTTCCCCTCCCTCCCCTTTCGAGGACCCCCTCCATTCTCTGCTGAGGTCTCCACATCACCCCTCCGTTGCATCCATTTATAGCTATAAAAGGGACCCAGGTAAAACCAATCCAATATCTTTCAGTGATTTACCGAGACATCCAAACGAGAATGAACTCTCAGGTGAACCGAACCCAAATATCTATATTTCAGCGTGACTCATAAACAAAGTAAAAGTGTATGTGTTTCGAGTTTTCATTTAGTTAGCTGTGCTTTAGCAAGCTTCCAGGTGATTCCGAGGCAGGCTAAAGTTTGAGACCACTGTTCTAGAGTGTGTAAGTGCTCCCAAGCCTAGAGGTGAGGCAGGAGGGAGCGATGACATTTCTCACTTGCAAATGGCTCCGGGGGCCCTTTGCTAGGAAGGACACCTACTTTGGCCACCTCCTTCTTCTCTGGGGCCTCTGGTCACTCAGGAAGGGCCCAGAAACCTGCTCTCCACTCTAGGAGAGTTTGGAGAGATTCTGTGCCCCTTGGAGGTTGACTTCTGACTCTCCATTATGGCATGTCCATCTCCTCACTCTTGAGGTCCAGAGACGACTGAGAGCATTTCTCAAGTGTATCCCACCCATAGCCCTCTGCCCACCCACCCCCAGGGTCAGTAAAGCTACCAGGATTCCCTGCATCTTGGTTTTCCCAACTGGCAGACACATCTCAATAGAACTTCCTGTGCTGATGAAAATGTTCCATGTCTGTGCTGTCCAACATGGCAGCCACAAGCCACATGTCACTGTCGAGCACTTGCAATGTGGCTAGAGTGGCTGAGGAACCGAAATTTAAATTTGCTTTCATTTAAGTTAAGTTCAGATAGCCACTTGTGGCTCACGGTGACTACTGCACTGCCTAGTGATGTTCCAGAATCTCCCTCAATGCCTTTGTCTCTGAGGTCTACCTTCCCTGCCCCCTTGACATCTGCTCCAGTCCTATGGAATCCTGTCCGATTGCATGGAGGGGAAACTGAGGCCTGAGAGAGAGGGCACTCTGGGATGCATAGGAAGCTGAGGGGACTGGGACCCACCGACTACCCCTACTCTGCCTTCAAGCCCAGGCCTCGGGCCAGCGGCCCCATCAGACCCTGGCCTCTGGCCGAGGTGTGGGAAGCCGAGTGTGATGAAACCCAAGCCCCCTTGGCTGGTGCCCAGCTGTGGTTTCACACTTGAGCCGCGGAGTCGGGTGGAGGCGGGCGGAGAGGACTGTCAGAGGATGGGAATTCGGGTGGCCTGGCCAACAGGCCCTGTGAACAGGAGCTGTCCCCAAGGGGGTTTCCAGGCCGAGCAGGCTGCCAGATTCTGTGGGTGCCTCCTGGCGGCTGAAGGCTCTGTGTGACCCAGGCCCTCCAGTTGCCCCGCCGTGGGGACAGCAGAGAAAGGACAGTGAAAGTGGTGACTGTGTGTGGTGTGTGTGTGCGCGCGTGCGTGCGTGTGTAGGGGGTGTGCGCCAGCTTCTCTAGGGAGGAAACCCGCCAGCTCGCCCCGCCTTCACTGCCATCCTCCCGTGCTCCATAATTTGCAGGTCCCGACATAAAATAGAGACGCAAGGCCCCTTGTTCAAAAATTATTAAAGATTGCAAGAAGGTGACATCAGAGCATTAAACCAAGTGCAGGGCCTTCTGAGCACGTAGTCCTGAGTGACCGACAGGTTGCAAACTCATGAAGCTGGCCCTGCCCCCAGTGCCTGAGACAGACAGGGGATGGTCTCAGAAGAACAGAGTACCTATCTTCCGGGCCAGCCTGAGGGCAAAAGCTGGCCCGTTCCTCTGTCCTCAGCCCCGCGGGGCTCCTGGGGGCAGACAGGAGTTTTGAGTTTCTTCCAGGACATCCCCCCCAGGTCTTCTCTTAGGTGGTCTGATGCCTTCACACTGGGAAGGGGGAGGCTTGAGACACCATCTCAGCACCTGCCCTGATCCCTGCCAGAGCCGCCAGCGGGGGACCAGGGAGGCGAGATGCAGTAAAGCAATGCACGTTCAGTGAGCGCTTACTTCACGCCAGGTGCCGTGCTAAGTATCTCGCCAGTATTACCTCATTTGATCTTCCTAACACGCCAAGAGAGAGGTACTCTTGTCTGCCCCTTTTATGGATGGGAAAACTGAGCCCAGAAGGAGAGACTTTCTGCGGTGAGGGAAATGTTCTTTATCTTGATTGTGTGGTTTGTGACATGCATGTAGACGTTCGTCAAAATTCATCAAGCTGTACACTTAATCTGCACGTTTACTGTGTGTAAATTATCCCTCAATAAAGTTGATTTATTAAAAAACATATTTTGAAAACTGAGACTTTGAGAACTTGCCCAGGGTCGCATTCCTAGTAAGTGACAGAACTAGGATTTTTAACTGAGGCTAAAGAGGAGTACCAAGCTGGTGCAAAGATCCCCCCTGGGGTCCTGGGGTCAGAAAGATGAGGTTCCAGACCTACCGACTTCTTGTTCTTGAGCGAATTACAGAACCTCTCGGAGCCTCATCTACAAAATGGGCCTCCCAAGGGGGTGGTTTAGGGTGCTGTCAGGGACCTGTTCACAGGGTGAGAACCCCACAATGTCCCCAGAAGCTGTACTCAGTGCTCTTGTTCGTGCCTGTGCACTGGGGGCAAAGCTGAGGCTCTCATGCGCCATGCTCCTCTGCTTCTACCAGACCCTCTGTGGCTTTCGGCTCAGGTGCTGCCCGGTGACTGGGAAGCAGGGGCACGGTGGGGCATGGCCCATGCAGGGCGAAGGTGGCACGGTGACACCAGGGCTCTCCAGGGCGGCATGGGAGGAGGGGACCTCCCTTTGTGGAGTCACTGACAAGCTCCCCACAGAGGGAATTGATTTGGGATTTAGAATGTGGAGGATGGGAGGTGCCTGGAGGGCGCTTGTTAAGGTCCTCCTGGTCTTTGTTGGAAGGAGGATGGAGTTTGCTGTAGATTTTATTAGAAAAAAAATATCAACTTAAGAACATCTTGAAAGTTAAAGAGTCTCCACTGAAAGTCTCGAAATAGAATGTGTTACTTCCAGCTCTGGCCTCACTCCATCTCTTCCATTCTGCTGGGTTGGACTCTATTTATTTATTTACTGGTAGGCAACCCCCCACAAGGAGCTGAAGTTGTATTTATCACTTTGGTCTCCCAACCCCTGCCCAGGGCCTGATGCATCCTAGGTGCTTAATAAATGCTGTTAGACCAAGAACTGAGAACTGGGGTTAGCCTGCCAGCACGAGGACTTAGGCCCAAACTCTACCAAACTACCAAGGGGGTCGGTCTCCCAATCCATTGCTCAGGTAGTGAAGTGACTCTGGACCCCACCAGCTTCCTGACATGGGCCAACTCCGGTGGTTCTGTTTCCAGGCCAATTCCTTCTCAGTTCTGTTTTTGGGGAAATTCTGTTGTTTTTATCCCTAAAGAGCCACCTTGGTCCCCAAGTCCTAATAATACGTCCATCAGTAGAGTAACACATGTGTTACTCATGAGAAAGCTGAGGCTCAGAGAGGTTACGGACTCTCCCAAGGACACACAGCGAGGTCTTGACAGAGCCACCCCAAACACTCTGGCCTCCTGGCCCCCTGTCCAGCGCCATGATACACCCATTGCCTCTAATGCTGTCAGCCCCTACCCCCCACCCCAGTAATGGAACCCAGCTGAGTGGGGTTGGCTGCTGAGAGGCTCCAGGCTTGGCTTGGGCCAGCGACTCATGGAAATTGGGCCATTTTCTTTGGGCGGAAATGAGAAGCAGATGTGGCTCGGGAGCTGGGGTGCAGGCTTATGCCGTGTCAGGGGGCTCAGGTTACACGAAGGAACACGTGACTGTGGTTACAAAAACAGCCTGAAACCCCCAAGCCCCACATCGTTGGGGGTCCGCCCCAGGCCTGGGGAGCCAAGCCTCATCCCCACTCTTTACCTCCTGGGTAGCCCCTGAGATCCTGGAGGGAGCATGAGACAGGAGGAGCTGAGGGAGACTGGGGCCTTGGCCGCCATGCCTTCTCACTCTCACTCTGTAAGGGGGCGGCGGGGTGTAGTCACTGCCCCTCAGCTCAGGGATGAGCCCCAGCAGCAAGTCCCTGTCCTCTGGAGGACACCCAGGAAGGCCAAGGCACCCTGTACAGAGGCCACAGCAGGCTCCCCCCCAGGGCTGGCTTGAGGCTCGGCCCAGGCCCCAGACGTCTTTTACAGCCTGAAACACCTGGTGTTTCACCGCTTTGCTCCAATCCTTTGTGTTAAGGGATTGTCCCTGGTTGCAATGCATAACCTTTCTGGGAAAGCATCCGGTCTTAGGCAGTATTCAGGCAACCTTACCTGAGTGGAGATTAACTTATCACCTCCTTCTGAACAAACGGCCAGTGGGGCCTGGACCCAAGGCAAAAGGGCAGAGGCAAGGCTCTGGAGGAAGAGGCTGGAGATCCTGGCACAGGAGGGGCCCAGGAACAACTTGGCAATGGCATGGTTTGTGTGGAGGGGTCTCTGCTCAGACCTCTGCTCTTCTCCCTCAGCCAAAGGGGCAGGACCGCATTCATTCAAACCTTCATTCATTCAAGAAATAAATGGTTCTTGTATACCCACTGTGGCCAGGGCAGTGGGCTAAGCCCTGAGGGTCCAAAGGTGACCGAGCATGGATTTCATCTCTAGGGCTTCGCTGACTGCTGAGGGAGCCCACCAATAAATAGCTTTGACTGACGGATTGATTATTGAGTGTATACCATGTGTCAGCAGTATTCTAGGCTCATAGCATCTATGGAAGGGGAGACAGACTATAAAAATAAAAAATAGGCCTTCCCCGGTGACGCAGTGGTTGAGAGTCCGCCTGCCGATGCAGGGGACGTGGGTTCGTGCCCCGGTCCGGGAAGATCCCACATGCCGTGGAGCGGCTGGGCCCGTGAGCCATGGCCGCTGAGCCTGCGCATCCGGAGCCTGTGCTCCGCAGTGGGAGAGGCCACAGCGGTGAGAGGTCCGCGTACCGCAAAAAAAATAAATAAATAAATAAGTTAAATAATATGTTTAGAAGGTGAAAAGTGCTATAAGAAAAGAGAATGGAGCAGGTGAGGGGGGTCAGGAGGCACAGGCTGGTTGCGGTATTCACAGGGCTGGGAGGGTGCGCTTTCCTGAGAAGGTGAGACTGGAACAAAGACTTGAAGCTGATAGGGGAGATGAGAATGGGCTTTTGGTGGGTGTGCAAAGGCCCTGGGGGCAGGAGGTGGCCTCGGGAGTTCAGGAGCAGCAAGGAAGCCAGTGCGTCTGCGGTGGAGAGGGAACAGTGAGCAGGGTTGGAGGTCCCGAGGTAAGGAGGACCTGGCCAGGAGGATCTCAGAGGCCACTGTAGGGTTCCAGCGTTTATGTTGAGTGAGATGGGAGGTGCTGGAGGGTTTTAAGCCGGGAGATGTGTGTTGACTGGCTTTTTCAGAGGACCGCTTGGGCTGCTGTGTCTGCAGTAGCCTGGAAGGGGTTAGGGCAAGGGCAGGGGGACCAGTCAGGAGACACCTACAACAGTCCAGGTGGGAGGCGACGGTGCTGTGGCCAGGCTGCACGGTGGAGGATGGGAGAGGCACCCCGGGAGAAACCTGAATAAGGTTCCACGGTAACCGGAGCAGGGAGTGATTAAGTCTGACGAAGGACGCTTTCCCAGGGGATGTGACTCAAGCGGGATCTTGAAAAATGAGCGGTTCAGCAGTCACTCAAGAGAGTGAGCATTCCAACACCAGGTGTGACAGGGGCCAAATCAAGAGACAGCCAGGTCTGTTTGGGGACCCGTGAAGTAGCTCGTCAACATCAGAGCAGAAGGGCCAGGGGAGGCCGGATTGGGAAGGAGCTCGCCACTCTGCCAAGGTTGTTATCCTGTAGACACTGGGGAGTTTGGGAAGAATTTTAAGCTTGAGGGCTTAAGACCTAATTTCCCATTAAGAAAAGTCCTGTGGTCACCAGGAAGGGCTGGGAGGGAGGTGGCGAGAGGAGACCCAGATGGGGAGCAGAAAATGAGGACTGATCCAGTGCAGTGGGGGAGGGAGGGAGGGATGAGAACTGTTTACGGAGAAGAGAGGACCAGATGCGTGTGGGTTTGGGGAGAGAGGAGCAGGTACTTCTGAGGAAGAGGATGAGTCAGTTTGGGACAGGCTGAATTTCAGAAGCCGCTGGGAGATCAGCTAGCAAAGTCTCAGCGCAGCCAATGGAGGGATTTGGAGCTCAGCGGAGGGGATGCGTCCAGAAGCCTCAAGGGGCAGGAGGCATTTAAGCTGTGAAAGTCCACCAGCTAGAGGGCCCCTCCAGATTTTTATCTTTAGGAAGATCTGAACAGAGGTATCGTTGCCTCCCTCCCAAGGCCTTTGAGAGATGGGGAGAGAAAAACATTGAGAATGAAAAGGAAGGATCCAGGAATGGGTCTCCTCGGGCACCACTGAGAAATCCCTGAACTGGTCCCACTTCACCCCAGGGTGTCTGTGGTGGGCGTCTCGATAGGCAAGGGTCTTGGTGTTCGTGTCTATGGATCTCTGCATGCAGATATGTAAAATGATGTGTTTTTATCTCCCCGTGATTACTGTTTTCCTGTAGCCCCTCTCAGTGAGGCTCATTGCCCACTGAACTGGAGGGAGGATTCAAAATAAGGCTTCAAGCAGGGGTGAAGCCGACATGATGTAGAGAAGCTGCTTCTGATGGCAATGGGACCAGAAAGGGGGATCCAAGGAAGAGGGAACATGAGAAACAAAAAGGCAGCACCATCCTTCAACCTCAGAGGCTGGTGTGGGAGAAACCCCAGTCAGCTCTGAGGGAAAATCTCGCTGCAAGGGATGGGTGGGGCTTGACTCAGACTGCGGCGGGGAGGAAATTCTAATGAACTCCCCTCTGCAAAGCAGAGATTCAAATGGTGCCAAAGCAATATGGTGCCAACCAGGAGGTGGTTTGAAATGGCTGAGGAAAGGGGTCTGGGAAGTGGCTTCTTGGAACGCTGCTTGTTCCGGTGTGGTTGGGAAGAATGTGGCCAGGTGGTCCTAGGTCCCGGCGGCCATAGAGGCAAGCAAGATCTGTACCACCAGCCACATGTGGGGACCACACACTTCAGCATCACCCCTCCTCACCCCAACCAGCGAGCCCCAGGGACCAGGCGGGACCAGCCCTGTTCCACCTGTGTGTGTTTGTAAGAATGCAGAGGACTCCACTCAGAACTTCCACCTCCTCTTCCCACTACCATGAGGTCCATAAACATCTCTTTGCACCAGGAAACTATCTTGGCTAGGAGATGAGGGAGGGGTGAGAAAACCTTGGAAAACTGAGCAATTTTACTCAAAGGAGACTGAGTTAAACATTACAGAAACGGAGGTACGTCTAAGGGGCGGTCTAAAGGTTTCTTTTTGTTTGTTTTCTTTTCTTTTTTCTTTTTTTTCCCCTCTTGTCAATAGTAGGAATCATCAGATCAAGATGAGAAGAGTATAAGAAAAATTAAGAATGATTCTGGTTTGACCCATCTGGGTAGGAGTGTGTGATTTTCAGCCCTGCCACAATCATGTCTGTACGAGTTTGCTGGGGCAACGGTGTACTTTTTTTTTTTAAGATTATTTCTTGATTGATTGATTGATTTTTGGCCGCCTTGGGTCTTAGTTGCGGCACGCGGGCTCATCGCTGAGGCATGCGGGCTTCTCTCTAGTTGTGGCATGCGGGTTTTCTGTCTCTAGTTGTGGCGCGAGTGTTCCAGAGCGCATGGGCTCTGCAGTTTGCGGCACGCGAGCTCAGTAGTTGTGGCATGTGAGCTTATTTGCCCCACAGCATGTGGGATCTTAGTTCCCCAACCAGGGATTGAACCTCCAGGGAAGTCCCCTGTACTTTTAATTCTATCCGTCAGACCTTTCCTTGAGGAGCTGAGAATCATAAAATCTGTATTAATTATCTATTTCTGCATAATAAATTATTCCAAAATTTAGCTGAAATAAACATGTATTATCACACATGCTTCCGGGTCTCTGATGAGGTTACAATCAAGATGTGGTCATCTAAAGGCTCAACTGGGGCTGGAGGGTCTGATCCTAAGACCCACCTGCCAAGCTGATGCTGGCTATTGGCAGGGAGTCTCAGTTCCTCAACTCATGGATCTCTTTCTAGGGCTGCTTGGGTGTCCTCATGACATGATGACTTACTTCCTCCAGAATAAGTCATGGGAACGAGCAATGTCTTTCATGACAACTTTGCCCCAGAAGTCGCACTTTCCCAAATGGTCCCTGCTCTCAAAAATGTTATGGTATTGCAGTCTAGATGAAATGTCCCTACCGCAAAATGCGACGTCTGAGGTCCAAGAGAAGTGATATGGGCTCTCTGAGGACAGCATGAGCTGACCAGTCAGGCAGCAGGAAGCTTCCCGGCAATGGGCAGAAAAACCCTGCCCCCTTGTCCTGCCCCAAGTGGCTCTTCCTCGTGGAAGGAGGCCTGGTACCTGCAGACCGGTCAGATGGGGAAACCTGCAGCGGCCTGGCTGAGTGAGAGGACTGATTCGTGCTCACTGGACAACCAAGGGTGTGAAGAAGGGGGCACTCTGAGACTGGAGAGAGGCTGCCAGGGGGCTTCTGGGCGCGAGGCAGGGTAGGGCCCCAGAGGGACTTAAAAGTGAGACAAGGAACGGGGTGGTCAGGTGAGAGACAGGGCTTAGCGGGTGGAGGAGGGCAGAAAACCCAGAGGGCCACATGGTCCTCTGTTGGTCAGCATGCCATCTTCCTGGCTGTCACCCCTGGCCACAGATGCATTCGTTCATTCATTCATTCCTGCATGCCTGTTTGCTACAAAGTCCAGGTCCCTGTTCTTGGTGAGGTCAGAGCTGGAGGGTTGTTTATGTACGAGGAGCATACCTTCTTAGGGAGGGTCGGGGGGCTGTCAGGAAAGGCTTCTCACCGGAGGTGAGGTCTGAGCTGCTTCTTGAAGGGGAGGAGGATTAAGCCAAGCAAGGCAGGGTGTTCTAGGCTGGGAAACCAGCACATTCATAGGCCCAGGTGTGGCAGAGCACGAGGCATCCCTGGCACTGCCTCAGCGGGACGGCTGGGAGAGTGTCGAGAGATGAACCCGGAGGGACCAGAAGAGATGTGGCCCTGCCCGCCAGACGGGGTGGTTTGGAGTTCTTCCAGAAGACAACAGGGAGATTATGCAGGAATTTAAGCAGAGGCATGAAGGGATCTGCTCGGAAACTTGGAAAGAGTGTCTGGGCAGTGGGAACGAGGATCTGGAGAGGGAGAGTCCAGGAGGAGAGGGCACTAACCCGGGCTATGCCTGAGGGGGAAGAAGCAGGGGTGGAAAGGAGAGAAGGAGCCCAAGAGGCCTTTAGAAGGCTGGGCAGCATCCACTCCTGCCTAGAGGCTGAGTGGCAGCCCGGACCAGAGACTGAGCCGTCTCAGCTCATCTCAGAGAAACTGTCTAATTCAGGTCGAGCACAAACCCAGCCCTCTGCTTTTTAGAAGGTCTCATGGTCCCAACAGCCTGGCCTCACATGGACCCAGCCAAACCCCTACCCCAGCCTGCTGCCCTCCTGCTGGGGGATGCTCAGTCTTGTAGAAGCCGGCCTTTAGCTGGAAGGTGGTGAGGACCTGTGAGTTGGGAAGTGCTGGGTGGAGAGGCAGCTTGGGGGCTGTGGCCACAGGTCAGCCCGAAGAAAGGAGGCACTGGGCTGGGGTCAGTGAGTCAGGAGAGGTCCAGCCAAAGACCAGAGACACGGGCAGGGTTCCAGCCCCATCCAAGTGGGCCTGAGTAGCAGTGTGGGCACCTAGAAAGTGAGGAGAAAGGAAGACTCTGGGCACCCAGAGCACTGGCCACCTGAGAGGTGCCTGGGGGTGATGGGAGATGGCCCCATACTGAAGGCTATTCCCTATGGCCCAGAACCAAGGCTGTGATCCCTGAGATGGGAGTTACTGCCACCCCAAATTCTCAAACCCTTTAAAGGAGTAAGCCGTGCTGTTCCCTCCTCACAGCAGATGGCGCCATCGTGCTGGGATTGGTGACCGAGGGGCCTGAGGGATCCCGCCCGGAAACCCTGCCTGGGAGTGGGAGGGGCCGGGAGCCCGCGCTGGGAGCTGCTGGAGGGGGTGGAAGGGGGCACTCCAGTCCTGCCTCCCTCCCGGAGGATCTGCTGCTCCCTAGGCCCCTCACCTCGTGCCTGGCCGCTCCATTCACTCCTCCCCGCTGGCTGAGCCTCATGGCCCCCCTCTTGCTGCCTCTCTCCTCCGTCCCTGCTTCCCTCGCTGTCCCCCACCCTCCGTTTCTGCCTTCAGCTGGGGTCAGCATCCGGGAGCTGGTTCACTTGGAGGCATCATCACAGAATAAGGGAACTCCAGGCCCAGCCAGGGGGGATGCGTTTGCCAGTGGGAATGTCCCTGTGGGGTCTTCCCTGCGCAGCACCCAAGGGCTTGCGCACATCTTATGTCCTCAGGAGGTGCTCAGTGCTCCTCACTAGGGGAGGGGGTAACCAGGATGGTGGCAGGAGCGGCAGGGTAGAGAGGGCGTTCGCTCTGAGTGAACGAATGACAAAATAAAGTACAGCAGCTTTCAGTGTGGCGGGGAAACTTCCACTGATGGCAGTGCCTTGTATCTCCCAGTCTCTAGGTCTTTAGTCAAGAAGGAAAACCTGAAGAGCCCTTTCTCTCCCCACTTCTTCCTTTCCTGTGCTTGGGGTGGGGCAGCCCACTCGAGGCAAAGAGCGGGTGTCAGCTGGTGCTGGCGGTACACGGAGTTGGGGGTGGGCCCAGGAGGGCAATGGGATGGGGAAGCAAGGATGCCCGGGGCAGAAGGACCAAGGGGAGACCTCCAGGGAAACTTCCAAAGGAACCTCAGAGTCCCTAGCATGGGGTCTTAGGGGCATGAGGGCTCCTGGGGAAAAGAGCAGGGGTAAGAGGTGTGTGTGTTGGCTGATCTCCGCCTGGGATACACAGTGCCCCGCCTGCCACTCCCCTGATCCGGGATTCCTTAAGGAGAGCTGCCGTGTTTTTTAGCCTTTAAGTTGGTGCCGTTGGTTTGATAAGAACGAGGCCATCTATGAGACAATAGGGCAGAATATGTTACAGAAGGGCTGCCTGGTTGCAAGAAGTGCCCACTCCCCGGCACCCATACCACCTGTCCCCAAGCTGCCATCCATTTCCTTACCTCAGCTGGAGGTGGGTGGGGTGCTGCGTTGTATTTCAGCCTTAAATAAGCAGCCAGTTGTCACACTCAGCCTTCCTAAGGATGGGCTGCCCTCTCTCTAATAGCTCTGGCTCACCTTGAACTTTTAGGTGGTCAGTGTATCGTAGGCGATGGTGAGTCTGTGGGTTAGATGTGAACTCTTGTTTCAACGTGCACCTGGGCAGGGGCAGGCGGGTCGGTGCTGAGTGGCTGGGAGGGAGGAAGTGTGAACAGAGGGGGAGAGATGAGAGGATATCAGAGAAAGTGGGGCGAAGACAACCAGGCAAGAAAAGGGTGTCACTGTCAACTGCTCTGTCGCTGCTCAGGAAAGGATGCCGGTGGCACCCCAGCGGTGGGCGTGGGGCTGCCGCAGGGAGGAAGGGGCCGGGAGCGGTGGGCCTGCACTCAGGACGAGATCGATGGGCAGTCGTAAGGGTCCGCCAGGGGTGTCCTCGTCTGTTCCCAATCCAGGGAGCACGCAGGCTGGGCTGGAAGTGAGGGAGGAAGGGGATGATGATAAAGAGTCCTCAGATGTCTTGGGCAGCCAGCTGCAGGGAGGTCTGGACTGGCAAGGCTGACTCTGGGACTCTGCTGTATATCTGGAATTTTCTGACCGAGGTAAAAGTTGTCCTCCGAGTTGCTGTTCTGCAAGAAGGTAGCTTCTTGCTTGATTTATGGCTGAGGGTGACATTGCTGATAAACCTACTAATGGTGCTCGTTGCCCATGGCGGGGAGAGGGGGCAGTCACGGCTCCCAGCCCCGAAGGAGCTTGCGGTGCACCTGGGGAAACAGCCCGGGCTCGAGGAGGTAAGAGCTTCAGTGTAGGAGGAGCCAGGGGGATGGGATCAGGGTGGGCAACGAGGACTTCTTGAGAGAGGAAGGAGATTCAGATGGAGAAAGAGGAAGGGTTTCCAAGATTATGGAACAGTGCAAGCAAAGGCATCAGGAAGGAGTGGAAGTTTGGGGGGATGGGGAGAGGTGGTGGGGGACACTAAGGAAGGACTTGGCACACAGAAGACACTCAACAGATTTCCTAAGGAAGGAAGGGGGGGCGAGGGGAAGGCGGGAGAGAGGGGAGGGCAGAGAGCTGCTCTCAGAGGCAGGTCACCCCCCCATTAGCCCTGGGGCTGACAGCTGCAGAAGCACGCCCCTTGGGGAACCGCATGGCAGGCCCTCGTTTCCCCAGCTCCCATCCCGGGCTTGCTCGAAAATATGTAGCTGAGGCTTAAAACCAGGCTTGTGGCCAAACCCCACCCCATCGTCTTCTTCTTCCAGGGCCTGTCTCTAGCCAATTCCTTGCAGAGTGGCAGCCACTCCAGCGCCCCGCTGGAGAGGCAGGGGTGTTGCCACCATGGGGTGACTGACCGGCCAGTAACCCCCCACCAAGATGGCAGCTTAGGGAGACAGCAGGGCCTTTGTCTGGTCCTGACCCTGCCGGGAGGCCTGCCGGCCTGAGTTTGCTCAGTGTTAATAATTGACCAGGTGCCCAGGGACAGGGCCCCCTCCGGCCAGCTGGATGGAGGGCACTCAGGACTGGGGCCTTGGCCTCCCACAGCATCAGGTGATACTCACCTGGGGCCGGGGGAGGAGAGAATCCTGGCCTTAGGTGAGGCTCAAAGAAGCCCGATGCCTCCCCCACTGCTCCCCAAGCCCATAATCATGTGAGGTGCAGAGAGGGCCCAGCCCACGGTGGCTGGAAGCCTCGTAGTTGTGACCCTCCAGAAGTACAGGGCGGGGCAGGGGCAACACTTTACCCCAAGAAGAAAGGAGATGGAGGATGGAGAGGATACCCTGGAAGGCAGGTGTGAGGTCCCCTGAGGAGGACAGAGCTGGACTCTTAGACCCAGTGGCCCCATCCCAAACAGCACATGGCCACAGACCCCTTCCTCAGGCCCCCTGATGGAAAATGCCAGCCAGAGAGAATGTTTGGGTTGACTCCTTCTGGGCCAGAGGGAAGAGGGTTAAGGACCACCAGCCCTGGTCAGACCACCTGTGGTCTCTGGCCCTGGGTGAGTCAGGCACTGTTCACCCCAAAGCCACGTCGGGGAGGCCTCAGCCGGGAGCATGGACGAGGGTGCCTTGTGATGTGCATCTCAAGCCACAGGAGGGAGAGGAGGAGAGCAGAGAGAGAACGAGAAGGGGAGGGCGATGCTATTGATAGCAGCTCCAGCTCCTAGGGCTTCTTTATAAGAGTTAAGTGATCTCGGTCAATCTTCCTATAGAGCCCTTTGAGCCGGTTGCTGTGACTACCCCCATCTGACAGTTGAGGAAACTGGGGCACAAGCCGGTCATCTGTCCAAGCCCCAGAGTTGGGAAACAGCAGAGCAGAGGCAGTCTGACTCCAGCCCTGTGACCTGTACCACTCCCTTATCTCCTGGGGTCAGGGCAGGTGGGAGGGCTGCGGGAAGGGGAACGGGCCCCCCCGAGTAGCAGAGAGTGGAGAATAATTGAGGAGGGTGCCTGGGGATGCCTTTGAGGTGGAAGGGGGTGGGATCCAGCTTGTTCAGCTACTGCAGCCCGATCACCCAGTATTCTCCTTAGGGAAGGAGACCAGGTGGGCTGGCCCCTGGGTGTCAGGCAAGTGTGTCTCAGGCCTTGAGAGGGAGGGGTGGCGAGCCTCACCCCCCCTCCTCAACCCTACCTCTCCCTTTCCCCTTTGGCTTCACCTGTGAGAAGTCAATATTGATGTTTTATGACCCAAGATAAACACACATTTTTTTCCTCCCATACAGGGGTTATCTGGTCTGGAGGGTTAATCAATGACCACTGTGGGTGGGGGGAGCCTCTGAGAAGAAAGCAGCTATTCAGTTCAGTCCCCTGCCCCAGCCTCTCCCCTTCCCTCCTCCTCCCACCTGCGGCCTCCACCTCCCCCAGCCAGTGGGGACTGACCTGGCCCTGCCAGTGAGCGGGGACGGGGCATTAGGGAGTGCGAGGCTGGAGTCCGAACGGGTGTGTTTGGGGGACTTAGTGGGATGCGGCAAGGAGAGCATCCTTGAGGCAGTTTGCCCTGTGGTTTTCACCACAATGACCGTTTCATTCAGTTGGCGGGACAGGTGGGCCCACACGAGGCTGCTGTGGGCCCAGCCTGGCTAGGTGTCTGGGAGAAAGAGGGAGCACCGTCCCCTGGGAGCCACACACAGAGGAGATGAGACTCATGTCACAGAGCACTCGAGTTGACCCAAGATGATGCTGGACGCTTCCCAGGCAGGGGCGTTGGCACCCAGTGTGTGGGCCAGCCCTGCCTCTCAGCCGCTCTGTGGCCTTGGACGGTGGCTTAACACCTCTGGGCCTCAGGGGCCTCACCTCTCCTCGCAGGGGGGTTTCAAGGGTCGAATGAGATCTTGTACTTAGAGTGGGGAGGAAATAAAGTGACTAAAGTTCACACGGATTGTAGCCTCCTCTGCCTTCTATGGGAAGGGCATGATTCATCTCTGGGTTAATGGTCCTTTTACTTAAACAGTGATCGGCCTTTAGAGTTTAGAAAACAGAGTGCCTGTGAGCGCAGCCTGGAGGGGTGAGGCTGAGCTGAAGCAAGTGAGCAGAACTGCGATGCTGTGAGGACCGTTCCTGGGAGCGCTCAAGGGACCCAGGAATAGGGGAGAATAGAGTGGTGTTGGGAGCCTGGAGAGAAGGCTTGAAAAATACCTTGTGGGGCAGAGGAGAGGCCAACAGAGGAATACTGCCAAGCGGAAGCTCCTCGGGTAGGGAATGACCAACACATTTTGAGAATGTAGAGTGTGACCTTGAATTTGAAGTCGTTTCCACCTGATGCTAAAATCACTGTCCATTATTCCTAAATGTGATTAAACATCTGCTACACCCATGAGCCTTGGGTTCTGGTACATTGTGCAGGGATGAAGGAGGAGACTGGCGTCAGCTTAGCAAGAGGCAGTTCTCAAACGGGACACCAGGCGCAGGGTTGAGGGCCACGATGAAGAGTAGCATCCCGGGGCTTCCCTGGTGGCGCAGTGGCTGAGAGTCCGCCTGCCGATGCAGGGGACGCGGGTTCGTGCCCCGGTCCGGGAAGATCCCACGTGCCGCGGAGAGGCTGGGCCCATGAGCCATGGCCGCTGAGCCTGCGTGTCTGGAGCCTGTGCTCCACAGTGGGAGAGGCCACAACAGTGAGAGGCCCGCGTACCGCAAAAAAAAAAAAAAAAAAGAGTAGCATCCCGGCTGCATCAGGAGAAACCAGCCGCCCACCTCAGAAAGCCCTCAGTAATACAGGACGTGAGAGGTGACTCCACGAGGCTGGAGAACTTGAAGACACACAGACCAGGGGCACCTGGTTAAATCAGTGAAGATGCCGTTTAGACACAATCGTGCCACAGATGGCTGCCGTCAGGGGATCTGGTTATGGTCTGGGAAATTTGAGGTTGAACACATGTAGTCACTGACCCCCTGCTGGGCACTTGGCTGTGCCTACAGGTGATGATGGTGAGACAGGTCTCTGCCCCTCCAAGAGTTCTCTTAAGAGACGACAGGCTGTGACCGACATGACTAATTGTCCCTTACGTCACTGCCTCCCCTTCTTTCTCATTGTGATGGAACCCCCATGTTTTCAGCTGGGCACATCAGCCCAGAGTAAAGACTGCCTTTCACGGTCTCCCTTGCAACTCAGTGTAGCCACATGGCCAAAGGGAGGCGAGCAGGAGTGGTGTGTACAACTTCTGAACTGCACACTCCCCAGCCCCTTTCCCCCTTCCTGTTCACTGGAATTGAAAACTGGGGGTGACCATGTTGGATCCTGTAGGCGGGGGCACCCTCCTGGGACGGGAGAGCAAAAGGGCAAAAGAAGCCCAGAGTGTCACAGAGTAAAACCATCAGACCAGCTTTGATCTTCTCACGAGAGAGAAATAAACTTCCATCTTGTCGAAGCTGCTGTCATGTTTGGTCTCCCAGTTATAGCTGCCAAAATCTTTTCCGTATTTGATTTCGACTACTTGGAAGTAGAGGACTGTCATAAAAAAATACTCACTTACGTGGTACTGGCTTCACAGTCAGGTAGGGCAGACACAGATAGGCAGATGGGGAAGTTGGGGACCCATGTTATGCTCTGGCAGAAGATTTAGTAAACTGTCATCTTGATCAGTACCTTGACAGGAAGACCATGTGCTCTCTGAGCCTGTAGGGAACTTGAGAACTGGGGAGGTCCTGACTACTTGCTGCGTTGGGCAGATTCCTAGAAAAGAGAGATGAACTCGGGTTAGACCTATAGCCAGTTTTCAAGCAGAGACGGAAGGGAATACAGTTCTACTAAGGGCACCTATGCTGGCTGCCTGCAACCTAAATTGACTCAGAGTCTGGAATTTTGGAGCCTCGAAGAGTTGGCAATGCCAACTTCTTCTGCACCCCAGATGGAAGGAGTGACCAAAGTTGGCTCTGAACAGACAGCCTTAGTAGGAGTTAAGACTATGGCCCTGAGCCTTCCTCAAGCTTTCCCAGGTGAGAATTCTCTGCCAGACTGTGGGAGCCAGCCCAGCAGCCAAGATCAGATTAAGGGTGTTCCCTTTCCACCCTGGCCTATTGTCTCAGATGGCCTGAAGATAGCAGCCATGAAGCTGAGAGAGGGGTCTGGGCAGAGCACGGAAGACAGTAAAAGTACAGCCTGACAAACTCTGTCAGGACAAGACCTTTGGCTGAGTTACCTGCACATGGAACTGACTCAGCAAATAGGCCAGGAGCCCGAGGGAGGCATATTCTTTGATGCCCACTTCAGATATGGTTATGGAGGTCAGTGACCAAGTAAGAGTCTCCCAGAGGACAAAGCCAAGAGCCAAGGAGGACAGTGGACAAGGGAGTTACTTCTAGAAAACAGAAGGACAGGAGTCTTTATAACGTCTAACTAGCATGATTTGGTAATTGCTGTGGACTGGGACCATCTGTGTAGTTCCCATTTTTTTATTTTCCGAGTAAGAATTGTTTTTAAAATGTGATATGTGGTTCTTGTTCCATCATTGTCTGTTGGAGGAGGGTGGGATGCAGATGTGTCTTTTTATATATATATAAATTTATTTATTTATTCATTTATTTAATTTTTGGCCGCATTGGGTCTTTGCTGCTGCACGCGGGCTTTCTCTAGTTGCTGAGAGCGGGGGCTACTCTTCGTGGTGGTGCGCGGGCTTCTCATCGTGGTGGCTTTCCTGGTTGCGGAGCCGGGGCTCTAGCCCCACAGGCTTCAGTAGTTGTGGCACGTGGGCTCAGTAGTTGTGGCTCACGGGCTTAGTTGCTCCGTGGCATGTGGGATCTTCCCGGACCAGGGCTCGAACCCATGTCCCCTGCATTGGCAGGCAGATTCTTAACCACTACACCACCAGGGAAGTTCCAGATGTGTCTTTTAAGCGTGTTGCTCTCCAGGCCACAGGTAACCACATCCAGATCTGATTGAGGTGTTGGGTGCAAGATGACCTGGTGTTTGAGGTTGTTTGTCTTGGAAGACAATGTTAGTGTTTTATGTGTGAAGAGGAGAGTGACCACAGATAGTAAGGTGGCCAAAGGGGTGAACTGTGGCAGAGACTGCTAATTTGCCCCAAGATCCATTTTTCCTTTGTCTCTCTAATAATATAACACCTGAAGTAGAGTGAAGCAAGTGGCCACCCAGGATAAAACTGCATTTCCCTGATGCTTTGAAGTTTTATGTGGCCATAAATCTAAGTTCTGGCCAGTGGGATGTGAATAAAGTGATGGTACAAGTTCTGGATGATATCATAGAAAGGCAGGAGACACTCTCTCCATCCCCTTTCCCTGTCTTGATGGCTGGAAGGCAGACATGTTGGAGAGTCATGTTGGTCCACGCATATGATTGCAAACCCTAAGGATGGTGGAGCAACAAGATAGAAGGAGCCTGGATCCCAACATTGCAGAGCTGAGGCAGCATGCCAGTTGGGACTTTTTTTTTTTTTTTTTTTTTTTTGCGGTATGTGGGCCTCGCACTGCTGTGGCCTCTCCCGCCGCGGAGCGCAGGCTCTGACGCACAGGCCCAGCGGCCATGGCCCACGGGCCCAGCCGCTCCGTGGCACATGGGATCCTCCCGGACCAGGGCACAAACCCGCGCCCCCCACATCGGCAGGCGGACTCCCAACCACTGCACCACCAGGGAAGCCCCAGTTGAGACTTTTAAATGAGACAGTAATAAACTTGCTCAAATCACTGGTATTTGGAGGTTTTATTTGTTTTTGTTGTCGCGTCTGAGCCTCTAACCTAAGTAATACAGCAACTCAATTACTGCAGTACCGTGGAGTAAGAGCTCTAGTACACATATATGCAAGGTGCTATGGGAGTGAAGTGAAAAGAGTGATTAATTCTGTTTTGGGGAAATCTGGGAAGACTCCCAGGAGGGGATGATATTTAAAATGCATCTTGAAGGGTGAGAGATTTTTCCAGATGCACAAGTGAGGCGAAAGGGAAGGACATACCTGGACGTTGGACAGTATGAGCAAAGGCTCAAAGTGGTGAAAGCACCTGTCAAACGGCTCAAGATGCATAAAGGGAGAGGCCGTTCTGGGAGATGGGACTGGTGACTTAGATGGAGTCAGTTGGGAAGGACCTTGAATGTCATGCTATGAAGTTTAGACTTTATTATTTGGAAACACGGAGGGGTTTAACAGGGAAGTAACATGATCTAATTTTTTTTTTTTAAAAATAGGTCTGCAACTGTGTTTAAGATGGATTTGAGAAAAGAGAGCCTGGGGGCAGAGGAAAGGCACTATGTAAATGTAATGCAAGTCAATTTTGACTTTCCCACAGAAACAATGTTATAAAAGAGGATTATGCTCCTGGCCATGGGTCTGACATACAGATTTTTATAGAACTGACCACAAAACCAAACTCAAGGAACTATAATGGTATACCCATAATCTCTACATTACAAAGTTTCTAAACAGTATATGAATAATTAAATAGGGCCACACAGTAACTAACCACCAAAAGATATGTATGATATAATATAATGACTTTAGTCTCTTATTTCTACCCTTTAAGGAATTTATTGTTACAAAAGTAATCTGTTTATTTTTAATAGCTTTATTGAACTATAACTGGCCTATAGTGAACTGCACATATTTAAAGTATACAATGTGATAAGTTTTGACATATTTATACACCCTTGAAACCATCACCACAGCCAAGAAAATGAACATTTCCATCACCCTAAAAGTCTCCTCTTACGTAATTCTTCTCCCACCCCTTCCCCATCTACCAATTCCCAGGCAATCACTGCTCTGCTTTCTTTTTTTTTAATATTCTAGAATTTTATATGAATGGAATCATATCATATGTACTCTTTTTAGTCTGACTTCTTTCTCTCAGCATAATTATTTTTGAGATGCATCCGTGTTGCAGCACATATAAATAGTTAATTCTTTGTTAATATTGAGTAATATTCCATTGTACAGATATACCACAGTTTATGTATCCAGTCACCTGTTGATGGACCTTTGGTTGTTTCCAGTATTTGGTTATTACAAATAAAGCTACTATGTGCATTCACGAATAAGTCTTTGAGAAACATATGCTTTCATTTCTCTGGGTGAATACCTAGGAGTGGAATGGCTGGATCACGATAGGTATATATTTAACTTTTTAAGAAACTGTCAACAAGTTTTCCAAAGTGGTTGGTGGTTGTACCATTTTACATTTTCACCAGCTATGTATGCAGGTTACAGTTCCTCCATGCACTTGCCAAAACTTGATAGGGTCAGTCTCTTTATTTTAGCCTTTCCAGTAGGTTTTTGGTGGTATCTCAAATCTTTTATCTGTTATTGATTAGATTATTTTCTTACTATTACGTTTTGAGAGGTCTTTATGTATTCTGGATACAAGTCCTTTATCAGATATATGATTTGCAAATACTTTCTCCAAGTCTGTGGTTCCTCTTTGCGTTCTCTTAATAGTGTCTGTTAAGAGCAGACATTTTTAATTCGGATAAAGTCCAATTGATCAATTTACTCTTTTATGGATCATACTTTTGGTGCTATATCTAAGAAATTTTTGCCTACTCCATGGTTGCAAAGGTTTTCTTCTAGATGTTTTACTTACAGTTAAGTCTATAGTGCATTTTGAGTTATATTTTGTATATGGTGCAGAGTATAGATAGAGACCTTTTTGCTTATGGGTGTGTAATTGTTCCAGCAGTATTTGTTGAAAACACCATCTTTTTTGGACAGCATTGCCTTTGTGCCTTTGTTGAAAATCACTTGTCCTGTAAGTATAGGATAATACTTATAGGTCAATTTCACCTCAATAAAGCTGTTTTTTAAAAAAAGTATAGGGTCTATTTCTGGTCTCTTGATTCTGTTCCATTGATGTCTATTTTTATGCCAATATCAAACTGTCTTGATTTATTGTAACCTTTTAATAACTTTTGAAATCAGGTAGTGTTTTCCAACTTTGCTCTTCAAAAGTTGTTTTGATGATTCTCGGTCCCTGGCACTTCCGTATGAATGTCAGAGTCAGTTTTCAAACCTCTGTTTACTTTTATATACAAAAAAACACAGAGAAAAAAGTAAAAATCACAATAATCTTACCACTTAGAGACTATCCCTGATAATATTTTGGTTGTATACTTCTTTTTTTTTTAAGTCCTTGTTTGATTTAACTTTGGCCACACGGCTTGCGGGATCTCCGTTCCCTGACCAGGAGCTGAACCCGGGTCAGGGCAGTGAAAGCACCAAGTCCTAATCACTGGACCACCAGGAAATTCCCTTTGGTTATAGATTTTTTTCTATGCTTTAAAATATTTGCTTTATTAAATGTTTATGTAGCATTATATGCTAAGCACTGTTTTTTTTTAACATTAGGTTTATCGAAATATATGTATGGTGAAATTCACTTTACAAGTGTATGGTTTGATGAGTGTTGACAAATATAGAGAGGCACGTAACCACCATCACAGTCAAGACGTAGAATATTTTCATCACCCAAAAGGTTCCCTCAAGCCCTTTTACAGTCACTCCCCTCTTCCAACCCCAAGGAATCACTGGCCTGATTTCTGTCCCTGTACTTTTGCCTTTTTTCTAGAATATCACGTATTTGGAATCACAGTATATAATCTTCTGTGTCTGTCTTCTTTCACTTCGCGTATTGCTTTTGAGTTCCATGCATGTTGTATATATGAGTAATTTGTTCCTTTTATTGCTAAGTAGTATTCCATTGTATGGATATACCAGTTTGTTTATCCATCCACCAGTTGATGGACATTTGGGTTGTATCCAGTTTAGGGCAATTGTGAATAAAGCTGCTATAAACATTTGCATACAGGTATTTGTGTGCACACGTGTTTACATTTCTCTTGAGTAAATACCTAGAAGTAGGATTGCCGAATCATTTGCCAAGTGGATGTTTAACTTTATACATTTTGAATCTTGATATTCATAATGGCCACAGCTGTAAGAGATACGTCACCAAATGATAGACATGCATCATTCGCTGGGCCCATTCAATCACGGCATTTGTATTTCACTCCCATCCATCCATTCTGCAATTTACTTTGACATTTAGCTAGTAAATTTCCACCTTTCCTGGTTATTCTTGCAAAATAACTGGAAGGTTTTGTGTTTTTATATTTTTAGCCAACCAATTCAACATTCTCTTAAACTCTCTGGAAAATTGTCCAAGCTTATTTCTTTAATTGTGTAGTGTAGATAGAATTTTTAATAGGTGACATATTTACTTAGTTTTCAGGAATAACATCACCTTATGATGGAAACATTTCCAAATAACCAGTTTCAAAATGCTCTCTCCTTAGCCTATATTTTAGTTGAAAAGATGTGCCTCTCTCACTCACTGCTGAAATGTTCCCTACAGGTTGATAAGAAGGACATTTTCTGTCCGAAATATTGGCTGGGGTCACACACTGCCAATAAACACTTGTCATAGAAAAGGTCAGAGAGTCTAGAATATACTCGTCTTTCTGTAAAAGAAAAATGCACACATTGTCCTTAGATCTGATTCCCAGAAGACCTGCAGGTTCAGAAAGAGTTTCCTGTTATACCCTTCTCTTTTACAAAGTATGAAAATATACTTCTGTTTAAGGCATCGCTTTTATTTTATTTTTATTGAAGTATAGCTGATTTACAAGTGCCTATCTCTGCTGTACAGCAAAGTGACTCAGTTATACACACACACACATATATATATATTCTTTTCCATTATGGTTTATCATAGGATAAGGCATCGCTTTTATAAAACCAACCGCACTGGTGGCACACTGGAGCACTTAGGAACAAATGAAGCCTTGTGCTGACAGGGAGCCAAAGTAGGAAGGTGCCCCCTAAATACCCCACACAGAGGAGCTGGCCCTCACCTCTAGGGTTCCCAGAGAACCTTCTGGGACTCAGGATAATCTGAAACTGGGACTGAGGGAGGGCACCGTGTCAACCCATTTATTAAATATTTGGTAAGTCTTAAATTTCTAGATTAAAATAAAACCCGACTCAATATTTTTATGCCTCACTCCAAGGATCATATTGCAGTTTTCACTTTGGAGACCAAGATATAGGGAGGGACTTCTGGGGCATCAGCTGAGAGACGCCTGCCTGCAGGTTGGACCCTGAAGGCTGGAGGGCCCCCTTTGGGGGAGTAATAGCTTTTCCTTTTAACCAGAAGGAAAACCCAGACTCCCAAGTCCCTCAGTCCCTGGTACTATCTCCTGAAGTGGGCAGGGGACCGCCACTCCTCTGCCACCTACTCCTCTGGCTGCCTCTCGGAGGGGTCCTTTGATCCTGGAGGGTGGGGAGAGGGCCCCTGGGGGCAGGGAAGGGGCTGCCAGTGCTGCGGGCATTTTCTCTGGGAGGTTCCCGGGTGCACCCTCACCAGGCAGGGCCTCCATCAATTGCTGGTTGAGGGGACGGTTGAGGCGGCAGCTGTGGGTGTTGGTAGGGAGCAAAGCCCTAAAGTGGGACCTTATCACCCTAAACCTGGAGTCATCTGGGAGGCAGGCCCTGGTAAGAGGGCTTCACCCCACTGCTTCCAGCTTTACAGAGCCTTGTGCTTAGAACCTCCTCTGTAAATATTTGTTGGATTTAGTTGAATGGAGTTGAAATCTCATTTCCTGATTCCAGCCAGATTGGAAGGGAAGGCTGGGTGGGCCGGGCTCTGAGTTGTGGGGGGTGGAGTGGGAAGGAAGCAAAGCCAAATTGGGCAGCTCAGCCCTTAGGGGAACATCCTGAACCCCGAAGAGCTTCAGCCATTCTCATCCTTCCAGCCGCTACTTGGCTGAGGGTCCGCATCCCAGATGAGGGCCCCTGATGGTCCAGCATGCAGGGAAGCAGGTGGAGGGAGAGGCTGGGAGGGGCCAAGTGAAGGGAACAGCCAAACCCAGAGCCCCAGGGGATGTGTGTGCAGAACACAAGTTTCAGTGGAACAGAGTCTTGGTCCCCATCTTCTAGGACTTCTCTCCCAAGGAAGCTTCTCAGCCAGTTCTGCCCTCCTTGGCCTGGTGCTTGGAAAAGGCTCCCTATTCTGGCAACGGGAGAAGACCTCAGCACGTGTCCCCCCACGTGCTCAGAAGCATTACCTGTCCTCAGCGCACGCACACAGAGCCGCGTCTGTGCCTACTTGCAGACTCACACGGCCAGCCCAAGGCACACGTGTCCCACAGGCAGACACACAAGCACATGCACTTGCCTGCCCTCCGTCAGACCTTCTGGTGTGAACACACGTATACGCACTCCTAGAGGCAGCCAGCACCCCCAGACACGGGTCGTCCCTCAGGCACAGACAGCCAGCCCACAGGTCCCACTCGGAGGGACGTGAAGCAGATGGGGTCCCCCAGGCTACGTGCTCCTCCAAGGCTGGTGTCCACCAGAGTCAGAGCCGCATTAGAGCAGCTGGCGTGACGCAGGCTCCCACTGTGGTGCCAGGCCCAGGGGACAAAGGGGGCCTATTTCCTCCCTATCCCCGCAATCCTCCACCCTGGGGCCTGGGAGCCCAGCCGCCTGTTGCAGAGGGTTAGGGAGACTCCCCAAGAGGCCAGGTTCCGCATGAGGGGCTCGTGGAAAACTCCAGCCTGGGCGGGGATGGGGGGATGTAACGCCTGCCTCAGGAACCCCAGAGGGACGGGGGACCCCCTCCACTCTTTGGGTGGGGAGAGGAGAATCAGGGTTTGCACTTGTCCTGCTCGAGATGGGCACAGACCCCTACGATGTCTGGGAGGAGAGTTTCAGCTGCTCGTGGAATCAGGACATGGCCACTCTGTAAGGGTGTGGAGGCTGCAGCCTGCTGGTCACTTGACCGCCTCAAAAGCCTCCATGACCACAGCCACAGCCATCATCACGCCCTCCATTTCTGCTTTGACATCTTCACTACTTTTTTCTGGCACTTAACCCCCCACTCGCCCCCCTGCAATGTGTTCGTTCTGTCGCATCCCTCCATCACTGGTGATGGATTTCTTACTAGGTACGGGTGCTGCTCTGAGCAGAGGCGTGCTGGGCTCCTTTCATTTCACTCTGTGACAGATTTGCACCAGGGCTATGTTCCAGGCAAACTGATGCTTCTCGCTTTCTTCCAAAGACAAGACCTTTTCCTTTCTCTGTGCTTTTTGCTCATTCACTTAGTAAGGAGTACAATAAACACTTATTGAGCATAGGGTTACCAGACACAATAATGCAGTATTTTTATTCATTCTTAGTAGTATTTGTTATTAGTAGTATTCATTGTTTATCCAAAATTCAAATCTAACTGGACATTCTGAATTTTTATTTGCTAAATGTGGGGACCTAACTGAGCACCTACTGTGAGCTGTGCTTGGGAGATACAGTGACGACAGAGCCAGTGTCTGCCCTCAGGAAGCTTCCAGTGTAGTGGGCGAGACTGACAAGTAAATACAGCCCTACCACAAGGAGAACTGGGGCTCTTATAGGGGAATTTCAGGGTGCCATGGGTACCTGGGGAAGGGAAAGCCACTCTGGTCTTGGGAGGTCAGAGAAGGCTTCTGGGAGGAAGGATACTTGAGTTAAGACTTGTCTTAGTCCGTTCAGGCTGCTGTAACAGAATACCATAGACTGGGTGACTTATAAACAACAGAAATGTATTTCTCACAGTTTTGGAGGTGGTAAGTCCAAGGTCAATGCACCATCAGATTCAGTGTCTGGTGAGAGCCTGCTTCCTAGTTCACAGATGACCATCTTTTTGCTGTGTCTTCACATGGTGGGAAGGGTGAGGGAGCCCTCTGGGGTCTCTTTTATAAGGGCATTAATCCCATTCATGAGCGTTCCACTCTTATGACTTAATCACCTCCAAAGTCCCCACCTCCTAATAATATCCTGTCAGGGTTAGGATTTTGACATGTGAACTTTGGGGGCACACAAAAATTCAGTCCACAATGAGTCGTAAAAACTCAGCGGGGGTGGGGAGCCACAGTGAGCACTGGGACGGGAGAGACGGGCTGCAATTCTGTGCATTGGCACAGGGAGCCCCACATTTAAATGGCTCTCTACCGGCTGGGGGTGGGGTGGTCAACTGGGACAGGACTGAAGGCATTTGAAGGAGCCACAGCCAAGGCTAGCATGCAAGACAGGGCAGGTAGAGACAAAGGAAACTCCAACTGTATGGGTAGCCTATGCTTTCTATAAAAGGCTGAGGCAAAGAAGGACCCAGAATCAATTACAGATTGAATGCTTGGCATTCAGAAGGGGAAATGGCATTCAGAAGGGGAAATTCAGAAGGGGAAATTCCTTGACCTTGTGTCAGGAACCACCATGATATCCTCCCTTCCACTGTATGACTCCCCAGCTGGGACTTAGGTAGCCAACCCATGGCTGGATGTGAGGGAGGGGACTATGGCCAGACACAGACCTGAATGTACATGCATGTGAGCATGTACGGCTGGGTGGAGTGGCCGGGTGCCCGAGTGCATGACATCTCTTATTGTCTCATTGGTTTGGGCTTTTGCAAGACTAGGGCAGCAAAGGATGTAAAGAGCATGAACATCACCTTTAGAAACACCCGAGTTCGAATCCTGACTCTATCACTTACTAGCTGGTTAATCTCCACTGAGTTAACATAACCTCTCTGAGCCTAAGTTCCCCTCTTTGCAAAATGGGGGAAATTCCACCTAGCCTTACCTTAAAACAAACAAACCCAACAAGTTAATGGGGCTAATGTTAATTTTGCAGGATTGTTGGGAGGATTAAATGAGATGATGTAAATAAAATAACAGGCACATAATTGGCTGTGTAAAGGTTTATTTTTCTTTCCCTGCAAGCACCACACCTGCTATTCACACAGCAGTCATCACATGAAAACTAAGAGCAACAACATTTATATAATGTGGACCAACCAGTTAAGTCTTTTTTTTTTTTTTTGGCCACACAGCGCGGCATGCCGGATCTTAGTTCCCTGACCAGGGATTGAACCCATTGCCCCCTGCAGTGGAAAAGCGGAATCTTAACCACTGGACCGCCAGGGAAGTCCCAAGATTTTCTAAGGTATTCATAATTAAGAGATGGAACATCATACTCTTTTAATATCCCAGTGAGATTTTCTGTATTTATAACCTTTCTTAAACTAAGAATCATAAAGACTTGTTACTCACCGATGGTTAAGATCTAAAGAAAAACTAATGTCTGGGTATAGTCAGGTATTTCCATCATTAAGTTTCTACTGTTCTCAAATGAATGCAAAAACTGTTTTCCTTATTCCAATGTAAGAATTTCTCTGGAAAGTGTTCTCAGTACTCCCAGGGAGTAATGGGCCATCTGTAGCTCGTCCTGGGCTGTCAGCGTTAATTGCTCCAAGAGGAGGACTAAATGTGTGATCTGTTCTGCTAATCCCAGGGAAAACTTTATTTTCTAGCACACTACTTTCTCTTGCCTCTTGCAGACTAAAGGAGATCTCTGTGATGGATTAAATGTTTGTGAGCCCCACTCCCTGCAAATTCATATACTGAAGCCCTCACCACCCATTGTGACTCTGTATTTGTAAATGGGGCCCCTAAGGAAGTAATTAGGGTTAAACGAGGTCATGAGGGTGGTGCCCGAATCCAATAGGACTGATGTCCTTATAAGAAGAGGAAGAGACACGAGAGATTTCTCTCGCTCTGCACCTGCACAGAGGAAAAGCCATGTGAAGACACAGAGAGAAGGCAGCCGTCTACAAGCCATGAGAGTCCTCGCCAGGAAGCAAATCAGCTGGCACCTTAACCTTGAACTTCCAGCCTCCAGAACTAAATAAATGTCTGCTGTTGAAGACACCCAGTCTGCAGTACTTTGTTATGGCAGCCCGAGTGGACAAATAAGGCTCTCTGTTCCTCCCATGCCGCGTCTGCCCGTGGCAGCTTGGTCTCAGACTGCTGCTAGTGCATGACACACATGCACAGGACATGCTTTCCCCCCTCCCAACCCTGGCCCCTTTCTAATAGCAGGTTTCCCCAGCAACCAACTTTCCAGGCAGTCCATTCCCTTTCCTCTTAATCAAGTCCATTCTCCATTGAATGGGCTTCTTTACTCACTGCCTTGAGGGAAGCAGATTCTTTTTTGTTTTTTATTCTTTTAAATTTAATTTTATTTATTTTTTTGTACAGCTGGTTCTTATTAGTTATCTATTTTACACTTATTAGTGTGTATATGTCAATCCCAATCTCCCAATTCATCCCACCACCACCCACCCCCCCGGCCACTTTCCCCCCTTGGGGTCCATACTTTTGTCCTCTACATCTGTGTCTCTATTTCAAGGGCAGCAGATTCTACAGACTGACATTTTCTAGGGACTTTTCATCTTTTTTTTTTTTTTTTTTTTTTTTTTGCGGTACGTGGGCCTCTCCCTGTTGTGGCTTCTCCCGTTGCGGAGCACAGGCTCCGCACGCGCAGGCATGGCTCACGGGCCCAGTCGCTCCGCGGCATGTGGGATCTTCCCGGACCAGGGCACGAACCCGTGTCCCCTGCATCGGCAGGTGGACTCCCAACCACTGCGCCACCAGGGAAGCCCTTTTTCATCTTTTTTTCCAAATCTATATTTCAAAGCATACCCAAAGGGCACAGCAGAATTTTTAAATGGTGATCCCCATGAGTGACCGTCTTTGGTGTGCTCCCTCTGGGGTCTCTGGGGATGGGATGGGGGAGGGGACAATGGTATGTGAATGGTCCCGCCCTTACCACCTCCCACCCCCAGATGGGCTGGGCTCCTTTGGGCCGCCATTCCTTTGCTCCTGCTCTTCCTGTCCTCAGAGCTGTCTTCCCCACTCCTGCCAGCTAAGCCAGTCCTAGCCCACCACCCTGACTTGGGTCCACCCCACCTTTCCCATGTCTTACCTCCCTTTTTTGACTGTCTGCCCCCTGCACGTGGTGGCTGCGTCTCTCTCACCCTTGTGAATCTGACTGACCAAAGGCTTATCGTGATTTACCACCGTGCTCCGTGCTTACCTGGGTTCTCTTTCCATTCTCAATGTTAATTCCTTTGGGTAGTTTCT
This sequence comes from Phocoena sinus, assembly GCF_008692025.1. NCBI lineage: Eukaryota > Metazoa > Chordata > Mammalia > Artiodactyla > Phocoenidae > Phocoena > Phocoena sinus. The sequence continues at coordinate 35,140,741 of NC_045775.1, forward strand.
CTTGTCCCCATTTTACAGAAGAAGAAACTGGCTCATTGAGACAAGGTTCCTTGCCTAGAAGCAGGCAGCCAGGGTAGGAGCTCTGCTCCCTCATCCCCCAGCCCAGGCCCAGCCCTCAGTGCCTTTGCTGACCTGCCATCTCCGAGACCCGCTTCTCTCTGTCTGAGTCCCGACCTGCTCTCCTAGGTGCTGGTCTTCAGGACTCTTTATTTTCCAGTACAATCCACTAGAACGCCAGCCCCGGGAACCCCCAGCATTTATAAACAGAGCCTGCAAGTGGTGGACCCTTGATTATATTGGGTGAAGAAAAGAGCCCTGTTTTCCTAACTAGACTTCAAGTTATAAGCGGCAGAATGCACCTGCTTGGCTTCTGGCCCCGGCACAGGGCCGGGCACACTGGGGGGGCTCCTCCCCCACCCACTGGACACTCCTCGCCGTCCCACCCCTGCCTCCAGCTGCTCGTTATAAAAACCCCAGACTAGCACCCATGGTCTTCACCCCTGCTGCCGGAACTCACTTTTGCCATGATTGTTAATGTGCCTTTTTCCTTTTTCTCTCTGAATCAACATTAGCTTTGCTAGCTCCCTTCCCTCCGCCTGATAAGGATGGGGTAACGGCATCTGTATGAACTTGGGGTGTGCTTTTGTTGCCTTGTCAGAACAGCAGCTCCTATCTGGCCGGTGATGGGCTGGGAGCCAGCCCCCAACAATGGAGGCCTTGTGAGCCGGCCTTGGGGGGTGGTGCTGGGAGCCTGCAGTTCAGCACACACACAACCCTTCCGGGTGCCACCTTCATATCTCCGGCCACCGAGCCCTTGCCAATGTTGGAACTGTAACCCAACCCCTGTAATTGCATGTCCCGATAGAGCATTGCTGGGCTTGGGCCACCGCTCAACAGTGAGTTAGGGTGCCGGGGATAGTCACCATAGACTGTGGGTGCCCCTGATTGGGGTAGCCTCTGGCTGGGTGTCCCCCACTCTCCTCCCGGGGGTCTTGGGCTGACTGAGAAAACCACAGCACGAGGCAGGCGGTCTCAGCTTCCCACACCTTGGAATCAGTGTGTTGGGAGACCCACCACACACACCCTGACCCGTTCAAAAAGAATGGTTTCTCTTTCCTCTACAAACCTCCCACCCCCAGCCTACCTCCCGCTGATCCTAGCTGCTCCTTTCTCTGGAATTCTCCACCCCTCTCATTCTGCTTACCCTACCCTTCTTTTTTTTAACATCTTTATTGGAGGATAATTGCTTTACAATGGTGTGTTAGTTTCTGCTGTATAACAAAGTGAATCAGCTATGCGTATACATATATCCCCATATCTCCTCCCTCTTGCATCTCCCTCCCACCCTCCCTATCCCAAAATAGATATCTAGTGGGAAGCTGTATAGCACAGGGAGACCGGCTCCATGCTTTGCGCCCTTCATATCTTTGGCTTTCTCCTGCCTTTTTTCTTAGGCTCTCCTCCTCCTTAGGCCCAGCCTCTCTTCCCGTCTTCCTCCTTCTCCCTGGGTCTTCTCCCATAGAGGGAGCTCAGATGGCAGCTCTGCGGTCCCCAGCCCACCTCTTTGGAAAATCTAAGGTGCCTTGGGGGAAGCAGTTAGCTCCAAGACCCCCTCCCACTCGTACCAAGAACATCATCCTGCCTTCACCGAGCCCCCAGGGCTGTGTGCTCCAAAGAGTGCCTGGGATGAGGTGGACTATGGGATTGGCAATATCCCTGCCCTCCCAGAACTTCCAGTTTGGGGGAGGAAATGGGTACTGAACAAGTCCTCAGGTGCCAAGTGCTATGATGAGTGACAGTGAATTCTAATCTGGGACTTCTCCAGTGGAAAATAAGAATTGGGTACTTTGCACTGGTGCCCATTTGTTCCAGGTACACCCCTAGTCATCATGTTATATTCAGTCCCATGTGCAGGTTTCAGGAGGATGCCTCTGGTTGCCACGTAACAACCAGCAACAAGACAGTGAGCGTACAGAGACAGGGGAACCCGTCAGAATAGCACAGGATGAGGCGATGGAGGCTACACAACATACTGGCGATGGAGAAGATGGACGATGGGACTGATTGAAGAGCATCTGAGTGGTAGAATCTCTAAGTGAACGTTGGGATGTGGGGTGAAGAGGGAAGGACGTATAAAGATGGCTCCCAGTTGTCTTGCTTAAGCAGCTAGGTAGATGGAGGTGCCATTTACCATATGGGAAGAGTGGAGACAGCACATATTTGGGGCTGGGAGGGGAACCAAGAGTTCAGCTGTAGACATGTTAAGTTTGAGATGCTCAGGCTATAACAGCATCAGCATCCCTTCCCTCCTTTTTAGCAATAGAAGCCCACTGCCTATCCCCCCCGCCCCAGCCAGTGTTTCTGGTTGGGCAATCACATATACGGTCTCACTTCCCCAAGCACGCCAAAGGGCATGACTCAGGCTGGCCAGTCAGAGCACTCACCCCCACTGGACACAAAGGTTTGTCCTTGGGTGAGCACACATGGGGGACATTGAAGGAGAGAGGATTGCACTCTTCTCTGAGTTTGTGAGCTGTAAGAAAATGTAGGGCTGGCACTGTCAGTGGCATCATTCAGTCAGAAAATGAAACCAACACAGAGGAAAGACAGATCAGGAAATGGAGAGAGACAACTCTGGTAACATCATTTGAACCTCTGGGTCCATCCATGCCTGAAGGTAGATCCTCTCTTTGATCCAACACATGACCTCATAAAATCTTTTTTCCCCCTAAGAGCTAGTTTGAATACTTTTGCAGGTGACTGAAAGAGATAATCCAATAAGTCTAACACAGCATCCAAGAGATGTCAGGTGGGGCTTCTGGAGCAAAGACAGATGCAGAAATGGAGGAAGCCAGGTTCTGAGGAGGGACAGACAAATGAGACAGTGGCTAGAGAAGGACACGGAATCAAGGGACACATGGCAGAGGCTCCCAAATGACTTCACTTTTGCTTTCTTTCTCGAGTGTTTACCTTCCAGGTAGGTGCAACCATGTGGCTAAATCTGGTTAAAGGGATGTGAGTGGAAGTACTGTGTGGGCTTTTCCATTTCCCACTGGATGGGCAAACCTGGTGGTGAGAACCTTGGGAGCTCTCGTGGACTCTGTAGCCTTGGACACCAGTGGACACTGCCTGATGCCCCATCTAAAACCGAGGCCCTCCTTCCCCCAACTGCCAGGAGCACTGTCCACTCACAGCTCAGCTGAATCTTTCCCCAGAAACTGCTTTGCCCAAAGTTATGCTTCCTCCCTGGGGGTATCAAAAGGGGGCCCATATCCAATGACTTGTGGGGTAACAAACCTAGTTCCTTGCTTCAATTGAGACAACTATGAAGGCCACCCCAGCACCAGAGCTCCTCTGGGATTGGCTGAGTCCTCTGTTGTGACTGCATCACAGCTCAGCTCTGCCCTTTGCCCAGTGTTACCTCCATCACTCCCCCTGCCATCAGGGTTCACTCCCCAGTAGAACACCTGGCTGCAAATCTGTCTCAGAGTCTGTTTCCTGAGTAATCCAACCTCTGACAGAAGCTGTCTTAGACTGTGTGCTGGAAGCAACATGTTGAAAGTAGCGAAGTAAAAAGATACAAGAAACCTGAGTCCTCCAAAACCACTAAACCCCCGTATCAGCCCTGAACCATCAAGGTACATGAGAGAAAAACAAACCAAAAAAAACAACAACAAAAAAAAAACCCTTCTATTTTGTGTAAGCCAGTGTCGTTTGAGGCCTTTGTTACAGTAGTCTAAACTATATTCTGATTAACATAGAATTTGATATCCAGAAGTGGAATATTGGATGTGGCAAAATTTTAAACATGAGGCGTTGTGCGGTGAGCAGATATGTCAGGTTGGAAAGCTGGTGACCCATGCAATGCAAAACAGTTGGTAACACTATCTCCTCTGATATCTTGGAAGACAGTTCACATGCCTACTGAGCCTCTAGTTCTAGAGGAAGTGGTTAGAAAAGGTGCAAGTGTTGGTAGGTAGTCTTCTCCCCCACATTTATAGCAAGGTCCTGGAAGAGAGAAAAACTCAGAAGAGAGACAGCAGTTTGCAAGCATAGATGAAAATAAACAGAGCTCTGTTCATGGAGATTCTTCCTGCCTGTGGCCAGTAAGGTAAGTTGACTAAGAATCCAGTATTTGGAAAGGTGCTGAGAAAGTCAACTGCTTTTGCACCCCAAACTGAGGAAGTGACGTGAAGGAGCCCTGAAGAGGCAGCTTTCCCAGGAGACAAGACTGTGGCCCAAGCCTTTCCCAGTTAGCTCCAGTTAAGAACACCCTGCCCGACAATGGGAGTCAGTTCAACAGCCCAGAGCAGATTCAGGGTGCTGCCTTTCCACCCAGGCCTACTAGGTTCCGTAACCTCATAAACTATTATAAAGTTAAGACAGGGTAGGATGGTCAGAGTATAGAGGCTGGGAAATAAATGTGCATAAAAATGTCTTCAGGTTTAAGAACTATGTCTGCTCCAGCTTTTTTGGCTGGCTTACTTGCTTATGGAACAGATTAGAAACAAATAGACTGTTGTCATACTAATTTTTTAATAATAGTTTTAGGGACTTCCCTGGTGGCGCAGTGGTTAAAAATCCGCCTGCCAACGCAGGGGACACGGGTTTGAGCCCTGGTCCAGGAAGATCCCACATGCCACGGAGCAACTAAGCCCGTGCGCCTCAACTACTGAGCCTGCGCTCTAGGGCCTGCGAGCCACAACTACTGAGCCCGTGTGCCACAACTACTGAAACCTGTGTGCCTAGAGCCCGTGCTCCACAACAAGAGAAGCCACCACAATAAGAAGCCTGCGCACCGCAACCAAGAGTAGCCCCTGCTCACAGTAACTAGAGAAAGCCCACACGCAGCAACGGAGACCCAATGCAGCCAAAAATAAAATAAATAAATTTTAAAACATAGTTTGGGCCTTCCCTGGTGGCGCAGCGGTTGAGAGTCCACCTGCCGATGCAAGGGACACGGGTTCATGCCCCGGTCCAGGAAGATCCCACATGCCGCGGAGCGGCTGGGCCCGTGAGCTATGGCCGCTGAGCCTGCGCGTCCGGAGCCTGTGCTCCGCAACAGGAGAGGCAACAACAGTGACAGGCCCGGGTACCACAAAAAAAAAAAAAAAAAAGTCAATGTTTAATCCAAGATCATGAAGTTTTATAGTTTTCTTTCTTACATTTATGTCTATAATCAACTTTGAGTTAATTTTTATATGTGGTGTGAAGTAGGGATCTGATTACATTCTTTTGAATAGGGAGATCTAGTTGTCCCAGGACCATTCTTGAAAAAGACTACTTTTTCACCATGTGTCAAAGTCTCCATGTCCAGAGTCTCAATTCTGTCTCATTGACTTATGTGTCTATTCTTATGCCAGTACCATGCTGTGTTGATTAATATAGTTTTGCAGTAAGTTTTGAAATAGGGTAGTGTGAGTCTTCCAGCTTTATTCTTCTTTTTCAAGACTGTCTTGGCTATGCTGGGCCCCTTGCAATTTTATATGAATCTTAGATACATTTTCAATTTCTGCAAAAAAGGCAGCTGGAATTTTAATAGGGATTTCATTGAGTCTGTAGGTCATTTGGGGAAATATTACCATCTTAACAATATTGTGTTCTAATCCATGGACACAGGATGACTTTCCATTTATTTAGTTTCTCTTCAATTTATTTTAATGATGTCTTATAGTTTTCAATGTACAAGCCTTGTTCGATTTATTCCTATTTAATTCTTTTCTATATGATGGTACATTGAATTATGTTTTGTATTTCACTTTTTAATGTTATGCTAAGTTTTTGAGGGAAAGTCATTGGCAAAAGTCTACAAGGCTGGCCAGTACAACTCTAGAATTGCTCAACTCCTAAAGCAAGCTGTGAGCTCCCAAACCTGCACCGGCAGGAAACAGGCTGTGAACACTGCACCCTCACCACCCAGAAGGGTACATTCTCCAATGCCCTTTTCAGATGTGGCCCTGGAGGACAACAGGTAGACAAAGAAGTACTGCCCCGAAAGCAGAGCCAAGAGCCACAGAGAATGTTTTCAGGTATTCAATACCAAAGAACATTCTCCTCTCTGAGATAGGGAACCCTTGGAATTCCTGCCCAGTGGGATCTGTTAATTGCTCTGTTCCTGCTATGTGTTTTCTATTTTTCCCCCTCCAAATGGCAGATTAATTGGCGTTATCCTGCTCCGCCTTGTAGAGTGTATGTGTATGTGTTGCTGGTTGGTAAAGGGGAGCAAATAGATTACTTGGTTTTTAGTTTGTATGTCACCAGACCAACATCTGAACTTCGTATAAAGATCTGACAATTGTCAGGAAGGCCCGGGCTCTGAGCTGGTTGCAGTCATGGATGAAACCTTGTGGGTTTGGGCTTGGGAAGGGGATTAGCATGTTGCACGTGTCAGAAGAGAGCGTGCGTTTATTTGGGCGGTCAAAGGTGCAGAGGGTGAGAGAGGTCGTCAGCTTTCCCTCAATAGCCATGCTCCTCTTCTTCAATAGTGATGGAATCTTTAAGTGGACACATTGCTGCCCAACGAAAGACCATATTTCTTAAGTTCCTTTGCCACTAGGTGTGTTTTTTGACCGAGTCTGAGGGCAATACCTTGTGATTGGACATGTATGCAACTTCCAGGCCGTGTCCCTCAAAGGAAGTAGCCTTATTTCCTCCTTCCTCTTTTCCCCTTTCCTTCTGGCTGGGAGGTTGAAGTGCTGGCAAGGGCTGGGGCATCCATCTTGGAAAGAAGCTGCAAGTTAAGGATGGCAGGGCAACAGATAGAAGAAGTTACCATATCACCCCTACAGTGCCTTCCTAAGCTTTTCATGTGAGAGTCAACTTCTACCTTTGAGGCAGTCTTTGGGGATTTCTCTGTTACAGCAGCCTAACGTTATCCTAACTAATACAGAAAGTTCATCTGTTTTTTCCTTTTTATTTCCGGCCGCGCAGCATGACTTGCGGGATCTCAGTTCCCCGACCAGGGTTTGAACCCGGGCCACGGCAGTGAAAGCGCCGGATCCTAACCACTGGACCATCAGGGCATTCCCAGTTTATTTGTTTTTAAGATGGGAGAGACTAGAGCATGTTGTGTGCTCGTGGAAATAACCCATTAAGGAGGGAGAGATTGATGAGGAAAGAGAGTGGGGAGATAGCCGAAGGAAAAAAGCCCTTGAGAAGATGAGAAGCAATGGGATTCAGGGAACAAGAGATGGAATTTTCCTTTCACTGAAGAAACTGGGACGCTTCTTCCATTGTAATGAGGCAGACACGGGGATATCTGTGAATTTAGTGGTGGGAAGGTGAGGGAGGTTCAATATAATTGCAAGAGAGTAAAGCCACGATAACCCATGGAATCTTGATTTCATTGGACTCCTCCACACATCCTTTGTTCCCTGACGCACTCATCGTTGATCCACTTGTGCTATATATATTTTTTTTTAATAAATAAATTAATTAATTTATTTTTGACTGTGTTGGATCTTCGTTCCTGTGCTAGGGCTTTCTCTAGTTGCAGCGAGCGGGGGCCACTCTTCATCGCGGTGCACGGGCCTCTCACTATCGCGGCCTCTCTTGTCGCGGAGCACAGGCTCCAGACGCGCAGGCTCAGTAGTTGTGGCTCACGGGCCTAGTTGCTGTGGGATCTTCCCAGACTAGGGCTCGAACCCGTGTCCCCTGCATTGGCAGGCAGATTCTCAACCACTGCGCCACCAGGGAAGCCCTTGTGCTATCTTTTTAATTCGTTATTTGTAATGATTAAATAGGCTCCTAAAGAACCACCACCCAAACCAAAGCCTTGACAATGCCCCACATCTTTCCATACGATTCCTCCTCGCCATCCCAGCCCCCTACCTCCCCCGATCCACAGTAGCTATCATCCTGAAGTCTGTGTACCACATTCCCTTGATATCCTTTTTATATAGTTTTATTGCATCTACATATATTTCCAAAAATTATGTATTTTATATTAATTGTTTTTAACCTCATTAAAAGGGTATTGCTCTCCATGCAATCTTTAGGGACTTACCTTTTTTACTTAACTGTATATGGCTAAGATTTATTCACATTGTTTTCCTTTGCTGTGGCTCATTTATTTAACCTGCTTTGTGATAGCCCATTGTGTGAACATCCCACAGTTTATTCATCCACAAACCATGGACTCTAAGCTGGGAGAGGAGAGAAGTGAAGGCAGGAGGGGGCTGATGGATAGAGACAAAGTGAAGGAATCAGTGGACTGGAGAGTTCTATGAGACCAGAGAGCTGTGGCAGGGCCACCTGGGCCAGGAAGCAGAAAGGCTTGGAGGCAATGGATGGATGGATGGATAGTGGAAGGTGAAAAGTTCTGATTTCAGAAGTAAGGCTTTTGGTGGCCATAAGGTCTTCAGGGCTAAATGTGGCAATGGATAGCTAAGGTGGGAATTATTGGAGATGTAGGCGATGGAAGCAAGAGGTCAGAGTGTGGATATAGGTCATTCTATTTGTCTAGGATAGTGGCAGGAGGGGGTATGGGAGAAGATGAGGAGGCTGGAACGTGGGTCTTCAGTGGGGGAGGGAGCAAGCCTGGGAGGCTGGGAGATGACAGGGCCGAGGAGGGAGGATGGCATAGCTGGAAGCAGCAGTGTCAATGGTTCAGGGCTTTACAAGAGGATGGGAGTAATGGGCTGGAAATGACCATGAGGAATAATACGGACAACTCCATCTTTTCACCCTGAGGTGCAGAGAATGTGAGACTAAACATCCTCCACCTGAGAGGGCTGCTGGGAGGTGGTAGCTCAGGGTCAGGAGGAGAAGGACGCATTCCAAGAAGAGGCTGAAGATCTAGGAGAGAGCACTGCCTGTGGTGCAGGAGCTCCAGGGCGCATCGTATGAGAGCAGAGGGAGGGCAGCTCACAGGGGAGGGCAGGCAGGCATATCAGGGCTCAGCCAGCCAAGGCAGGCGAGGAAGCCGTGCTGTGGTGGGAGGGGAGGCCAGATTGGCTCTCTCTCATCAGCTAGGAGCGCTGCGTGCTGTGGCACATGCGTGGAAGGGTCATCACTCAGCATCCTGCTTCCATGGGCTGTGTCATCAGCCCTGTTTGTCTCTCAGGGTTGATGTACCTCATGGGAAGGGGAGCCAGGAAGTCAGTACTCTTCCCTTAGATCCAGTGCTGGGGTCAGGGGAAAACAGTGCAGAGAACTGTCTTGGTTAGAGAGGTGGGGCTGGAGGTCTTGCCTCCATCTCTAAGGAGATCCAGGGATGCAGCCTGGACACCTGATGTCACCTTCCTGTTGGTTCAGGTTGACCCTGGGCTAGTCCAACTTGCCCTGTGAGAAGTCTTCAGACCCCAGTCTGAGGGTAGAGACACCATCTTGGCTTTTAGGGAGGCCCCTCTGAGGGAGGATATTCAGAGGGAAAGAAGAAGAGGTGAAGCCAGCCACTTGGGAGCCAAGGACGGCTCTAAGAAAGACGCGGGCCTGCCCACCATTGTTCTTCAACACAATCAGTACAGAAAGAAAGGAAGAGCCCAGCCCAGCCCAGCCTGTTTCTGAGGCAAGCTTTCCTTCTGGATTTCCCACCTAGGATTAACTCAATTATCCTTCTTAAACCATGAAAGCTTGGAATGAGGGTCTGGGATCATTAGACTCAAAGTCCCTGGATTATTTTCTGTGCCTCGTCTCCTACACTGACCTCAGATATGACCTAGCCACTGCCCCTCCCCCATCCCAGAAACCCAGCCCCTACCTCGCTGGTGCTTTCTCTTCCCTCCCTCAGGACCATGGGCCTCAAAGATCTGAGTAGAAGCCCGAGGTCGGAGCACTCCCAGGTGGCAGCAGAAGAGGGAGGAATCAGCAGTTTCTCCTGAGTCCCCCACTTCTCGGCTCTCAGTAACTCTGTGCCCCAAGTTTCCTGCCTCAGAGGCAGATGGGCCATCTGTGTGCTGCCCTTACCCTAAAGAGAGTGGCACAGCGAGTATCCCGGGGGCAGGGCCTGGGCTTTATACTTCTCCACGGCTCCAGCGCTCAGAAGTCCCGGTCTGATGAGGGAGCATGGCCTCCACTCTATAGGAGCCCCGGGCTGACACAGAGTCTGGTCTAACCCACATACAAAACACTTTGGAACATGCCCAGTGAGATGGAGTCAGGGTGTAGGGAGAAATGAAAATAACTTCTCAGGTTAGAGAGAACAGATCTGCCTCTGTGGTGTGTCTGGTCACACTCCCAGCAAACGGTAGGTTGGTTACTAGGAGGACTTTTCTGGATTTGGATGGAGGTATACATACGTGGTCAGAGAACAAATTCTGTCCTGGATACAAGAGATGGCATTTTCAGCCCACAGCAGTGGGTGCCAAGAGAAGGTCCAAGATGTATTACTTGGGATATAGCCTTGGCTGATGTAACAGAGACCCAAAATAAGAGTGGCTTAAACAAGAGACATGTCTGTGTAACAGTCCAGGCATAAACAGTTTGGGGCCACAATGGTATCAGGGACTCAGACTTCTTCTAACTGACTTGTTACTCTGCCGTCTCCGTGGTCTTGTTCTCACCCATAGGATCCAAAGTGGCTCACCATCACATAGGCTTCCAGACCGCACAAAGTGGGGGAAAGAGGGCCAAGAGCATGCTTCCCATCTGGAAGTTCACACTTGGCTTTGCTCACGTCCCATTGTCCAGAACTCTTAGCAGCCTGATCATCCTTAGCTGCAAGGGAACCTGGGAAATGTAGTTTTTATTCCAGGCAGCCATGTATCCCAGTAAGCACCTTTTGTTCTGTTAGAGAAAAGGGGAAATTGTTATTAGGGGAACAACTAGCAGTTCTGCCTCAAGAGACCCCAAGTACACAGCAAGGAGGTTATTGTATTGTATATGTCTGTTCAGTACCTCATTCCCACAGGGTTGGGCAAGTGACTCAGTCTGGGAGAACCACAGCAATGCATCCCTCTGGCCACAGCAATTGGTCCAGAACTGAGCACATGACTCAAGGCGAGCCAATCAGAGTTCTTCCTCAGGACTTTTCCCTAACCAAGTAGCAGATGGTATAATTTCCTTTCTGGTCATAAACCCTGAACTGACCATGGTCGTTTTCCCTGCCAAGGCAGGGTAAAGCCTGTCTGCAGAAGATAGGATGACACCAGCCTCTGAGAGATGCAGAGAGAAGGGAGTTCCAGCAGGGTGAACTCCATTCATGCCCTGAATGAACTAGTTAGTCAATGCCCTCTTTTCACCAAGTTGATTCAAGCTGAGTTTTGGCCATTTGCAACCCAGAGTTCTGACTTACACAGTAATGAAAGTGATGTTTTCTCTGGGGTACTTGGGGGTGGGAGGGAGGGGACACAGATGAGATTGAAAACCTGGATGAAAATAAAGTGGGCTCCAGCCAAGGTGCATCTTTCTCCTGCACATTTGCCCTGAGGCATCTTAAAGTTCTCACACAGCATCTTACTGTAGAGGACGTTCAGTTTCTTTGCATTTTTCCAGTCAGTCCTGTTTCCTGCAAGGCAGCTCTCCTCACAGGCCTGTTGTAGCCGGCCCAGCTGTGAGGAGGGGGCCTGCGGAGGAGCCACCCTCACAAAGGGCTCATCCTCAGCTTTTCTGGGGCTGTTATCAGCCAAACCTAAACTCTGAATCACCTGCATCCGTGGGCAGCCCTGTAGGTGGCTTGATTCCCCCCTGGGCTTCCCTGTGTCAGGACCTGTGAGTGGAGGCGGACTTTCAATAAAGGTTCATGGTCTTCTGCCCGCTCACGCTATCAAGGTTCTGTCCAAGACCTTCCTGAGCCCCATCTTCCTCGTCTCTTCACTCACCACCCATCCTGGGCCCCCATCCCTCTGGGCACCATCCATCCCCATGCCACCTAGTATACCAGCATAAAACCCTCAGGGGAGATGGGATGAGAGCTGGAGAAGGAAGGGAATGTGCATGAGCGTTCTCTCTCCAACTCAGTCAGAAGGAGGATGGAATCTGAGAATGTCCTGTGCTTCCAAACCTGTGACTCTCCCGGTCCCCTGGGACCTCCCGAGTCCCCTCTACCTGCCATGACTGCAACCAAGCTGTCCTGGGCCTGTGGTGTCACCTGGTGGTCAGCCTTGGAACAGTCCAGCTTCCACCTCCTTTTGAGATTGGAAAGATGGGGTCACATATGTACCATAATTTCCCTTTTCTTTCTGTTTTTGTTCTTTGTTTTTTACCACAATCAGTTCAGTTCAGCTCATTCTTCCTCAGGCCTTTTTTTTCTTTTTTAGCTTGTGGGATCTTAGTTCCAAGACCAGGGATTGAACCCATACCCTCAGCAGTGAGAGCGTGGAATCCTAACCACTGGACTGCCAGGGAATTCCCCTCAGGGCATCTTTAAAACCCAAATTACACACCCTTGAATCCACTTCCTTCATCTCCTTTCTAACAACCCGACCCCAGTTACCTCATGAGTTCCTTTCCCCAGTTTATTCTTTCCACCCAAACAATCCTGGCTGACTGCATGTCAGGATAGAGCCAGGACTGCCCTGTGTCAAAAAAAGGCAGACTGAACGCCAGAAAGATTCATCGGAATGTTAAAGAACAAAAGCTTTCAGCCTCTAAAGCCTTTGAAAACACCTCAAAGTTTCCTTCAGAATGTCCCACCCATCACCGCATACTCCTGTTAAGAAACCTGCTTTCCCTCAAGCACCAGCTTTTAAGAAAAAATAAATAATTTTCTACACCCACATTGTTATTTTCCATTTCTACCTATAGGTCTTGAAACAGTAGGGTTTTTCTTTTCTCCCCTGTGTGGGTGTGTGGCAGCCTAGCTTTGTGATGCGTTAAATGAGCATTTATGGCTCAACCTGGAAAACTGAGCCCCATTCATAACGCTGAGTCCTCGATTTTCTCTTGGCTCGTTGCTGGAACCCCAGTCCACCTCCCAGAAACCAACTTTTGAAATGTTACTCACTGGCAAGCGGGGACTGCCTGGTGGTAGACATTTAAGATAAGGAGATACTTTCCTCCGGGACAAGATAGCAGCTGCCTTTTGTTGTTTTAAACAGGATAATGTATAAGAGCTATCTGACTTCCCAAGAAATGGAAATCTTGACGCCTGCTAGAAGCCTCGAGGCTTGCAGGATGGGCTGGGCCAGTAGGCTAAGGTTGGGGGGAAAGGGTGTGGTGAAGATCTAAGTGATGCTGTAGACCCAAGGACCAGGCAGAGAGGATTTGAGAAGGGCTAGGCTGAGCGGAGGGGGCTGCAGAGAAGTCTTTGGGCCAAGCACTGGAGAGACAGACCCGACTAACATTCATTAAGCACCTTCCACGTGTCAGGAAGGGCCCAATGGGGAAGCATGTGGGTCCCCCAAGCAGGCTAATCATTTTATGTCCCATCAAACTGTATTCCTTTACTATCAGTTCAACTTTAGTATAGTGGAACTGATCTCTGCTTGGAGAAAGGGGGGAGTGGGCAGAGGAGGGGACCCCTGGATCTCCTCTGAGCAGTTCAGCTCTGACGCTGAACTTGCATGCTGCAATTAGATACACAAAAACTCTCTAGAGACCTTGCCCCGCCCTCCTTACGGAACAGCTTAGAGACCAACGATCGTTATTCTGGCCTCTTCTTTTGGGGTCCCCCCACCACCCCACTGCAAGTAGCTTATTAAAGCAGAATGACCAACTGACCCTTAAAAGAGTTCCAGACGTGGTTTTCTCATCTCCTTATATGTCCAGTGATGACTGAGTACCTCATAAAGACGACACCCTAGCCAGCTACATGGCTGGCTCACCCCTTATACCATCTCTGGTCCTGGGCACTGAGAATGTTCTCACTCTGCCACCTAAGTAACACGATCTCCATTCTAGCTGGTGAAGCTGAGGCTGAGAGCAGTTAGGTTAGCTGCCCAGGAGGCCCATAGCTGGTGAGTAAATCCCACCTCTGGGCTGAGACCTGAATTCGGGTTCATCCATCCTATTCCAAAGGCCAGATCTTCTTCACTTCCTCCCTCTCCCCCAGGAGAGAACGGAAAGAAAAAGCTGTTGAAAGCGGGAGGGTGGTTTCTGTGAAGAAGTACAGGAGGTGGAGGTTTGAACAGGCAGCTGTAGCAAGCGGAGTCAGAGACCCTGTGGGTGGCAAGGGGGCTGGGTGCCCAGCAGTGCCACTGCAAGATGGCCTAGGCGGGGTGAGGGGAGAAGGGTGGAGTCAGCTTGGGCTCCTGGAGTGTGGGAGGGTAAAGCCGCCTTGTCCTGGAGAGAGGGGTGTGTGATGCCGCCAGGCCAGGGCCCCTTCCTCTGCACGCAGCCATACTAGCAGCGCCCACTGAAAGGGCACGGTGGGTCTGGAGTCTGGCAAAAAGAGGCTGGGGTCCAAGAGGAATCTTTGCGAGGGAAATCTCTCCTTCAGTGCTAGATTGGAGGCTGCAGAAAGTCATTTGCACCACGTGGGGGCAGGATGCCGAGGGCCCAGGGGCTGGCTGTGGTTGGTTCCCTTTCTCTCCTCATGCCCCTTCCCTCCAAACCCCCTGTCCAGGCCAGCTCAGCTCCAGGGCCAAGGAGCGCCTGACAGCCTGTTCCTGGCCTCCCCAGCAGAGGGCTCCAGAGCAGAGCTCAGGAGGGTGGGTTGGGGAGGGAATCCCCACCTCCCTCCCTGCAGGGAGGTGTGGGAAGCACTGGACAGTCCTCTCTGCTCACAGGTGTCCAGGTGTCCATCTGCACAGGTGCTCTTCACTCGTGCATGGGTGTGTCTGCATGTGTGTGCACCCCTGTGGGTGTGTGCAAGTATGTACGGTATGTGTGTATGCGGGCGTGTCGATGTCTGCCCTGCTGAGGCAAAACTGCCTGTTTTTAAGTGTGTTGGGTGGTGTCTGTGCACACGTGTTTGCCCATTTTCTCTTTGCACACGCCAGCGCCGCTTGTGTCCCTGTGTATGTTTGTGTGCAGGTGGGTGCCTGTGTGACTCGTGCATAGCTGTCTATGCTTGGCCTTGTAAGGAGAGGGGAGAGAAATAAGTGACAGGGGGTGCTGTGGAATCTCAACATTCTTAGGGGCAGGGATGCGGGGTCCTCTGACCCTCTGTACTGTCCCACGTCCACACACACTGACCCTGCCGGACCACCTCCTGCCCTGGGTTTGTTAGGACCCTGTTTACAGCAGGTGTAGCTGACGTCTAGTTCCCAGGAAGCAAGTACTTCCAGAGGTATGTGTGTGTGTGTGTGTGTGTGTGTGTGTGTGTGTGTGTGTGTGTGTGTGTGTGTTCTGGTTCCTTCTTTTGCACCTTGAAAATGTTGTTCTCCTTGTTGGCAGTGGGGAGCAGAGCCCCAGAGAATGGGGGGAATGTAGAGGGCTGGAGAAAACGGCAGGCGCGTGGCTGTCTCATCCACGGGGTGAAGGAAGGCAGTGGCTGAGGGGGAAGGTCTTGGCCCAGGAGTCTGGGGTCCTGGATAGGGCCCAGCTCTGCTACCAGCTGGAGGCCCTGGCTGGCGAGAAGCAGCCCCTCCCGGCCTCCTCGTGGTGGTCTGTGCTTGTGTTCAGCCAGGGCCGTTGGGGGAGGACAGGTGGGATACTCCCCTCACCCTGTGTCATGTTGAAAAGAAACTTGTCGAAGGGAATGGGGCAGAGAGCATGACAGCCACCACACGATGGGAGGGTGTATTCGTTTCCTATCGCTGCTGTAACAGATCACCACAAACTTAGAGGTTTAAAACACACAAATTTATTTTACATTACTGGAGGTCAGAAGTCCAAAATCGACCTCACCAGGCTAAAGTCAAAGTACCAGCAAGGCTGTGTTCTTTCTGGAGGCTGTAGGGGAAACTCCATCTCCTTGCCTTTTCCAGATCCTAGAAGCCGCCTGCATTCCTTGCCCTGTGGCTCCTTCCTCCATCATGCTGTCGCATCGCCTTTCCATTACTTTGACCTTCCTGCCTTCCTCTTAGGAGGAAGCCTTGTGATTACATTGGACCCTCCCAGACACTCCAGGACAATTTCCTCATCTCAAGCCCCTTAACATGATCACATCAGCCAAGTCCTTTGCCTGTGAGGTAACATATTCATAGGTTCTGGGAATTAGGATGTGGTGCATTATTCTAGCTGCTAACTAGGGCAATCATAGATAAGCTGCCAAAAGGGGGTGACATTTTGTTTTCAATTAATTTTTATTGGAGTATAGTTGTTTTACAATGTTGTGTTAGTTTCCACTGCTCAGGAAAGCGATTCAGCTATATGGATACATATTTCCCCTCTTTTTTGGATTTCCTTCCCATTTAGGTGAAAAGGGGGGTGACATTTTTTGTGGGGGGGAGTGACATTCTTAATCCTCTCGTGGTTTCACTGAAGCATCGAGGGGGACCCTCACTCCTGCCGAGGAGCCATCTGGTCCTGACGTCTTGTCTGGGGGACTGAGCCCCAGGAACCAGGGTACGCTGGCTGGGTTAAGGGCCTTTCCATTCTGCCTGCCCTCTCAGCAGCCCCTGGCCAGGCACCAGCTATGACCTCAGTGCAGACTGGCCCCTTGGTTCCCTGAGCGCCGCCCCCCGCCCCCTCCACAGCCTGCTCCAGATCCAGTATCTGGCCTCGTCCACGTCCCCCGAGCACTCCTCACAACTTGGTTCCTTCTCTGTCATGGCCCCCACTACCTGCCCCAGAGGCACTCTGGGCTCCAGCCTGCCGGCTCAGGCCCAGCCAACACCCAGCCCTCTCCACACGTGTGAAAGCCGCATGCATGGGCTCTCTCCAGCTCTCCAGAGAAAAGTCCAACTGCAAGACCCGGAGTTGAAGAAGGGGGACGCGCACAATTGTACAGGCCAGTGCTGGGGGTGTCTGATGGGATGATGGGCCTCCGGATGCTTTATAAGGCCAAACTCCCCAGCACAGTCAGCACCACATCTGGAATTAAGCTGGAAATTCCAATTGCTCTCTGCTGCTAAAAAAAAATGTGTCAAATTTTCCCAGAGATTTTGTGGAAATGGGAAGCCCTGCGGGGATGGGGGTAGGGGTGGAACGCTCACTCCACGGGACCCCAGAGCCTTGGGGAAATCCAGATGTCACAATGTGTCCACAGTCCTTGGCTGATGGCTCCCCCAGCCTCCCTCAGCTGTGCTCCCTGCCCCGTGAAAATTAAAGACGCCTGGAGCGGGAGGGGTGTTTTTCTTCTCCCTAGGACCCACAAGTCCGTCCAGGTATGTGCGTGTGAAACTGTGACTTTTTTGATAGGGATTGAGTAATTTTTTCCTGGAGAGAAAAACATTGACGTGGCTTTGGTGGATCGTCTACCCAGAAATTCCCAATGCATGAAGGTGTGCTCTTCCCTTCGCTCTGACACACAGGCACGTACGTGCACACACCTCCCACAGGCCCGTATCTCACCAACTGTGTTGTCTGGGCCCCTTCAGGGCCTCACCTGCACTTCGAGCCCAACCCCAAGCAGTGTGGGACAGAGATTCCGTAGAGCTGGGCCTGAGGGTCCGGAGGAAGCTTGACTACTTGCTAGTTCTCTATCTCTAGGCTAGTGGACGAGTTTCTTGTTGCCGCTGGAACGAATCACCACGAGCCGAGTGACTGAAAACAATGCAGATTTATTCTCTTACAGTCTAAGTCAGAAGTCCACAATCAGCCTCACTGGTGTCGATGCCACAGTTCGGTCATGTGCTGCCCCACCTCCCAAGGTGGTGCCCAGGGTTCACACTATCCTTTCCATGGCAGAGATGCTAAGAGAAAGATGTGGGTCTGAGTTCCAGCTCTGCCTCTTCTGAGCCATGTGACCTTTTTGAGCTCCCATGTCCTCGTCAGCAAAATGGAGGTAATCATTGGCCATACCTTTGTTTTTGATGACTGAATAAGATAATGTCCTATTTAACTGAAGTTTGCAATTCTCTGGCACATAGATACGCCTCTGAACGGTGACTCTAAATATTTTCTCTCAACCGGGACCCCACCATTCCCTCTTCACGCTCTCATTCTAGGGGCTCAAACTTCTGGAACCAGGAAAGCAGTCTGATAAAACCGAATCACACCGATTCCAGCCTCAGCCCTCCTCAAAGAGATTCTCATTCATTAGGTCTGGGATGGGTTCCGGAACTCACTATTTTTATTAATCTTTATTTTTTAATAAACATCCTGGGTGATCCTGACGTTCATCTAGATTGGGGAGCTACTGGAATAAGTGACGATGGGGTTTTATTTTAATAAAGGCCAACCTGTGCCCTCAAAAATGGGGGTTTAGCTGCGAGGTACCTTCCCACGGCCCCTGGAACCACAACAAGGAGGACCCTCTCACGCCCCATGGGGAGGGTGGCATTCCTCCAGGGCAGCTCTGTAGGAAGGGGTGGGGACCGCGCCAGCTGTGTCCCCTCCTGCAGCTGTTTCAGTGCCATGGCCCCGTGGAAACCACTGTGAAATTCATTCTCCGCATCTTCCAAAGCTGGGCCAGGTGGCGACTGGCTGGAGTGGCTGATCCCACCAGACGAGAGGCTCTGCGGCCCAAGGAAATATACCCACCCACCTCCACTCAGCACAGGGCTCCCCCAAATCCTATGCTCCTGGGCCATCAAGTGCTTTTTGTCCCAAATCAATTCATGCCCTCTCACGGGAAAACTTTACTCAGGAAGCACCCAGCTCTTGCATTTCTGCAGGTTCACTCAGGACTGCATGGCTCTGGAAATCGGTTGTGGCTAGATTCTGCCTCAACCCGGGGACGCCTGAGGCCTGGGACAGAGCTAGCTGCTCTGGGAAAATGCAAAGAAAGCTGCACATTCCCCTCATCCCTGAGAATGGCAGCGGGTGGGAGCTTTCCCTGCAGCAGGGAACTCAGCCTTTTTATTAGCTGCACAGAGGTGCAGAAGCAGGGGTTTGGCTGAGGAAGAGGGAAAGGCCCAGAATGAGAGCACTGTCTTCTGCCAAGGACACAGGACTGTTGACGTGGGAGAGATGGGCGCAGCCTCTGGATCAAGTCCACGGTGAGGAGGAAATGGTTTTCACTGAAAAACAAAGTTGAAAAACAGTTTACTGAAGGGAAGAGAAAGAGGAAAGGGGTGGGAGGGGGGAAACCACCTCAAACTGTCTGATCATCAAAATCACCTAGTTGGTTTAAAAATACAGCTTCCAAAACCCGTTCCAAGTCAATAAAATATTATTCTTGGTAGCTCTGGGTTTCTTTTCCTTGTGGTTTAAAAATGTAGATCCCTTGTCACTTATATCTCACTAGAGCTGGGGAAAAAATTAAGCTACATATAAAATCAGTTGGAGAATGAAAACCAGTTGCACAATGAGAAAAAATTTTCAGAAGGTATTGAGTGGACGTGAAAGTTGAGGAACGTGAATTAAATCATCACCTTTCTAAGCTGGACGTCAATATCTGAACTTGAAAAATTAATAGCATAATCAGCTTTTTTTTTTTATTAAGGAGAACCTGCCGTTGGAAATAAAATGAGAACCAATCTTTTCAAAATGCAGATTTCAGCTCATGGAGCTTGGAAGACCCCTGGGTGGGTGGGTATCCTGAGTGAGGGGAAGCAGTTGATTCCTCATGGGTTATGTTTCCAATTTTCCCATTAGGCTTCGGGAAGGAGGGAGAGAAGGAGACACAACAGGATGGGGAAAAAAAAATCCTACAAGCCACTTCCCTCCAACCAGGCTGGGTCTTCGTCTGGATGACTCTGTCCCATCCCTCCTTCCTTTCTCACGCGTTTTCCAGTGAATTGTCTCCACTCACCTTCTCCATTCCCTCCTCTTCCCTTCCACCATCAGCCCCTGCCACCTGAATAGTGGAAGGCTGAATAATGCCTCCTGCTGCAAAATGTCCATGCCCCAAACCCTGGAATCTGTCCATGTCACCTTATGTAGGACTTTGCCTGTGTGATTAAATGAAGGATCTTGAGATGGGGAGATTATCTTGGGTTATTTGGGTTGGTCTAATGTAATCGCAAGGATCCTTTAAGAGGGAGGCAGGAGATCGAAGAGTAGAAGACGATGGGGATGACAGAAGCAGAGATTAGAGTGATGCCTTTTGAAGATGGAGGAAGGGGCCACAAGCCAAGGAACAGAGGCGGCCACGAGAGGCTGAAGAGGCGAGGAGATGGGTTCTCCCCTGGAGCCTACGTAAGGAACCAGCCCTCTGGCACCTTGACTTTAGCCCAGTGAGACTGATTTTGGATCTTGGACCGCTAGAACTGGAAGAGAATGAAGTTGTACTATTTAAGTCACTCAGTTTGTGATGATTTGTTACACAGCAATAAGAAAGTCGTACACCTCCTGAACTCTGCTCTGTCCACCCCACCAATGAATCCTCACCGAGGTCTCCAGGGACCAAACTCTTGCCAACCCTTGAGCCCTTCTCAGCACTTCTCTCTCTTGCTCTTGGCAATGTCTGACATTTTCCACATTGCTTTTTTTTTTTTTTTTTTTTTTTTTTGTGGTACACGGGCCTCTCACTGTTGTGGCCTCTCCCGTTGTGGAGCACAGGCTCCGTACACGCAGGCTCAGTGGCCATGGCTCACTGGCCCAGCCCCTCCGCGGCATGTGGGATCTTCCCGGACCGGGGCACGAACCCATGTCCCCTGCATCGTCAGGCAGACTCTCAACCACTGCGCCACCAGGGAAGCCCCACATTGCTCTTTCTTAAATCTTGTGTCAGCCCACTGCCCTGGTGGTCCTCCTGCCTTTTGGGTCCTCTTCCTCAGCCCCATCCTACTCCACTTCCAACATGGCCATGTACCCCAGGGTTCTCTTCTCAATGCACTTGTCTTCTTACTCTCTACTTTCTAGGGGTGCCACATCCCAGTGATGACCCTAAATCAAGGCCCTGTGCTCCACACCCTAATAGCCAACTGCTGAACGGTCCTCCTGTTCCCTCCTCAGTAAACAAGTATCAGAAGTGCATTTTCCACCTTCCCCACCTGTTTGAAATCTGGTTCACCTGTTCATTCCTCAAGGTCCAGCTCAAACGTCACTTTCTCCAGGAAGTCTTCCCTGTCATGCCCTAGGCTTGTTTTTATTTTTTAATTTTTTTTTCATTTATAAACTTTATAATTGGGACTTCCCTGGCGGTGCAGTGCTTAGGGCACTGTGCTTCCACTGCGGGGGGCTTGGGTTCGATCCCTGGTCGGGGAACTACGATCCTACACGCCGTGCAGTGCGGCCCGCCCCCCCCCCCACAAAAAAAACCCACTTTATTTTTTAGAGCAGTTTTAGGGTCACAGAAAAATTGAACAGAAAATACAGAAAGTTCCCGAGGAGTACTTATTTTTCATAGGCTATTGTGTGACCAGCTTTTATTGACATTAACTTATTTGTTTCACTTAACAAATATATGTGGTAAAGATGCATTTTCCCTTTCTTTTTCTTTCTTCCTTTCTTCCTTCCTTCTTTTCTTTCTTCCTTCCTTCCTTTCTTTCTTCCTTTCTTCCTTCCTTCCTTTTTCTTTCTTTCTTCCTTTCTTCCTTCCTTCTTTTCTTTCTTCCTTCCTTCCTTCCTTTCTTTCTTTTTCTTTCTTCCTTCCTTTTTCTTTCTTTGTTTCTTTCTTTCCCTCTCTCTCTCTCTCCCCCTCCCTCCCTTCCTTTCTCTCCCTCTCTTTTTTTCCTTCTTTCTTTCATCCAGGTTTTTTTTGTTTTGTTTTGTTTTTTTGTGGTACGCGGGCCTCTCACTGCTGTGGCCTCTCCCATTGCGGAGCACAGGCTCCAGACGCACAGGCTCAGAGGCCACGGCTCACGGGCCCAGCCGCTCCGTGGCATGTGGAATCTTCCCAGACTGGGGCACGAACCCGCGTCCCCTGCATCGGCAGGCGGACTCTCAACCACTGTGCCACCAGGGAAGCCCTCATCCAGGTTTTTTGGGGTATAATTGACAAGTAAAAATTGCATATATTTAAGGTGTACGACATGACGTTTTGATATACATATACACTGAAATGATTACCACAACCAAGCTAGTTTACAATCTGTTACTTCACACATTACCTTTTTTTCCTTTGTGGAAACAATTAAGAGCTATGCTTTAGCAAATTTCAAGTATATAATATATTAACTATAGTCTAGCGCTATACATCGGATCTCCAGAATTTATTCATACTGTGTATCTGAAACTTTGAACCCTTTGATCAACATCTCCCCATTTCTAACACCTCCCAGCCCCTGGTAACCACCATTCTACTCTCTGGTTCCGTGAGCTGGACTTTTTAAACTTCCACATGTAAGTGAGATCATGCAGTATTTGTCTTTCTGGGTCTGGCTGATTTCACTTAGCATAATGTCCACCAGGTTCATCCACGTTGTCCCAAATGACAGGATTTCCTTGCCATATACTCGTTGACTGTGCCCATCTGTTGTCTCCAGGGGACTGTGAGACCCTTAGAAGCATAGTTATGGCCTGATCAACCGTGGACACTCAGCACCCAGCACAGCGGGATGGCTGGAGCTCTAGAACACTCTCCCTCCCCACAGCCTTGGTATCAACACCTGACCAGGAGGTAGAACACTACCCCAGCCCCTCTGCCATTCTCTTGTCTTCTGCCCCAGAGCAGCCTGCCACAGCAAGATCCCCTACCCTCAAAGGTTCATGACAACCGATGTCAAGTGTCCTGTATGGTACCTGAGGCCCAGGGGAAGCTCACAAATAGTGCCCTCTCTCCTCTGATGGGGATGCTGCTAGCTCTGTGACGTCATTCCCTATATTCTCCACTTGTCACTCCATTCCCACCGTACTGACTTCCTGACTTCTACTCAAGCATGCCATTCTTGCTCCTGCCTCAGGACCTTTGCACTTGCTATTCCCTTTGCATCAGTGGTCTTCCTCCAGATACCCACAGGACATGCTCCTTCCCTTCCTTCAGGCCTTTGCTCAAATATCAACCTAGAGAGGCCTTCCTGGATTACCCTATCTGTAAGTTACCCACCTCTCCATATCACTTCCCATCCACTTTACCCTGCTTTGTTTTATTCACAGCTCTGAACACCACTGGCCATGTTTTGGGGTTTTTTACCTGGTTCCCTCATTAGAATGTTGTTTCTTGAGGGCAGGAGCCCTGCCTCTTTGGGTCACCCCTCTTTCCTCAGTGATTGGCCCGTAGTAGGTGCCAAGTAACTCTTTGTGGAAAATGACAGGCATGAGCCCATGCTTCTCACAGGATTTCTACCTCGGGTTGTACCAGGTCACTTTCCCATGGGACGCACCCCTCTGTGCTTTGGCAACGCTGGGTGGTGGAGAGAGAACTAGAGTAGTGTCTTGGAGTCCCAGGTCCTGTACCATCTTTCACACCTTGCCGGCCTCAGGCAGCCCTCTTTACCCCTCTGAGCCTTGGATGCCCCGTGTGAAGAAGAAGAGCGTGGTCCCTGCCCTGTATCCTCCCCGGAAGGCCACAAGGATGGGCTGGAAGGAAATCCTCCATAGAGGAGCTTCCAAGAGGGCTTGGTGCCCCACACCAGGAGCTGGGAGCCCGAGCGGGACCTGAACAAGTTGTGCACTGACCACCAAGCCCAGCACAGCAACTGCCCTTCCTGACCTCCCTCTGCTTGGCTGGCCACAACTCCCCCTGGACTCTGGGGCATTTCTGAGAAGTTGAGGGGGGCAACTGTGTGGTGGGAGGAAGGGCCAGGCCCAGCCCGGGAGCATTAGGGGCTGCTGGCTTCAGCCTCCAGCCAGGCTCCAAAAGGCAGTCACATAGGGTGGGTGGAGGGGGTGCACCCGAACCCCTAGAACTTTCTCTGGGTCTCAGAATGTGCAGCAAATGTGGTAAAGCATTGCTCTGGGGTTCCCTCTTACTTTTGTTCTCATTTATACAATTTGATGAGTATGCATTGATGGGAGACACCGAAAACTTTGCAGGAGTTCACATCCTTTGATGTGGTGATTCTATTTCTAGGAATTTATCCTAAAGAAATAACCAGAGATGTATGCAAAGGTGTGTGTATAGGATGTTGGTTAAATTATTATTTATGATCACAACCAATTTGGGAATTGCTTAAATGTCTGATAATAGGAGATTGGTTTAATAATTAGTGTGCTGTACAATGGGATATTACAAAACCATTTAAACTTACATTTTTAAAGACTATTTTAATGACCCATGAAAATTCTTATGATGTAATTTATATGGGAAAAAATCAGAATTTTATATATGTGTGTGTGAAGAATTTTATATCCATTTATAAAATCATGATTTTGTGTGTGTGTGTTTGTACATAAACACACACCTACACACATTATCTCGATTTTATTTAAAAGTGTATGTGTGTGTAAATATGCCAATAATGCTTATCTCCATTTAGTGTAATGATTATAGGGTATTTTTATTTTACTCTTTACACTTTTCTAAATTTTAAAGTATTTTTTATGATGAACCTATATTCATATCACAATTTTTAAATGCTATTGGGTTTTTTGTTTGTTTGTTTGTTTTTGGCTGTGTTGGGTCTTTGTTGCTGCGCATGGGCTTTTCTCTAATTGTGGTGAGCAGGGGCTGCCCTTCATTGCAGTGCGCGGGCTTCTCATTGCAGTGGCTGCTCCTGTTGCAGAGCGCGGGCTTTAGGAGTGCAGGCTTCAGTAGTTGTGGCGCGTGGGCTCAGTAGTTGTGGCTCGCGGGCTCAGTAGTTGTGGCTCGCAAGCTCAGGAGTTGAAGCACACGGGCTTAGTTGCTCTGCAGCATGTGGGATCTTCCCAGACCAGGGATCAAACCCGTGTCCCCTGCATTGGCAGGCGGATTCTTAACCACTGTGCCACCAGGGAAGTCCCTATTAGTTTTTTTGGCCACATTTTTTTTTATTGAAGTATAGTTGATTTACAATGCTTTGCCAATCTCTGCTGTACAACAAAGTAACTCAGTTATACACATATACACATTCTTTTTTAAATATTCTTTGCCTTTATGGTTTATCACAGGATATTGAACATAGTCCCCTGTGCTATACAGTAGGACCTTGTTGTTTATCCATTCTAAATGGAATAGTTTGCATCTACCAACCCTAAACTCCCAGTCCATCTCGCTCCCTCCCTCCTCCCCCTTGGCAACCACAAGTCTGATCTATATGCCTGTGAGTTTATTTCTGTTTTGTAGATATGTTCATTTGTGCCATATTTTAGATTCCACATATAAGTGATATCATATGGTATCTGTCTTTCTCTTTCTGACTTACTTCACTTCGTTTGATAATCTCTAGTTGCATCCATGTTGCTGCAAATGGCATTATTTCGTTCTTTTTTATGGCTGAGTAATATTCCATTGTATACATGTACCACATCTTCTTTATCCATTCCTCTGTTGATGGACGTTTTGGTTGTTTCCATGTCTTTGCTACTGTGAATAGTGCTGCTATGAACATAGGGGTGCGTGTATCTTTTTAAATTATAATTTCATCCAAGTACATGCCCAGGAGTTGTATTGCTAGTTCATATGGTAATTCTATTTTTAGTTTTCTGAGGAACCTCCATACTGTTTTCCGCAGTGGCTGAACCAACTTACATTCCCACTAACAGTGTAGGTGGGTTCCCTTTTCTCCACACCCTCTCCAGCTAAATGCTATTAGCTTTTTTGATGGAGAAAAGTAATTCACTGATTACCTATCACAGCTTCACTGGGGCAGAATGTGGATGGAGTGGTGTTAACAAAGGCTTGGGGATATCAAGCATGCATTTACCCCTCGGGTCTGGAAGTTTCTTGAGTCCCAAGAGTCTTTTGATGCTTGTAAGGTGTATGTCCTCTGCAATGAGTGCCATGGTTTAGCGGTGCCCTGCGATATTTTTATCAGGAGGCTGGACTGAAGTCTAGCGCCCTCTTCCAATATATCATGATGGGTCCCTCCTGAGAAGGGAGGTCATTCTCAAGAGCCAGTACCTGAGGAAGAATGGGTTTTCCAAAGTGGAAAGTGAACCTGGGAAGAAGATGCTAAAGATTACGATGAGACAGAGGACTGGGTGTGCAGCCAGACCCCTCATGGATCTTCACAGAGGATGGGCAGGACCTGGGTGCCTCTGGAGGGAGCCTGAACCCTCACTGGAGGAAGCCTGGTTAGTTTTATAGTTCTTCTGGGTGCTGTGTTTCTGTTCCTATTGTCTCCCTGTAGGGCTTATTAACTCTACCCAGTATAATCATCACAGGTTTCTTAGATGTGTTCTGCTTAAAGAAGCCAAAGACTGGGTTTCTAGCTATGCTTGGTTCCGAGAATGGAAAGGACAGTGGCAACCTGAAGGGCAAGCAGGGAGAGGCAGTGGGAATGAAGAAAGTGACCCGAAAGGGAGAGTGAGCAGAGGCGGATAGAGTTAGGGCTGTTGATCCAGCCGGCCCTCCTGCCTGGAAATTCTCCTTCCTGAGCCAAATCTTAGAAGCTCTGGTTTGTAAAATAATAACACTGAAAATAATTTTAAAATCATTTTCGTACTCTGTGTATAAATAACTGCGTGGCAATTCTAGAAAAAGATACAAATTCAGATAACTAAAATCAAAAGCAAAACAAGGGATAAAGAAGAAATCTAAAATTACTCCTTATCTTACAACCTGTCAGTGTTTTGGTGTATATCCTTCCAACATTCTTAATGAATTGACCAGTTTTCTAAATCAGGTTACTTTCTATACTTATCAGCTTTTTATTTTGCTGTTTACTATGCTTTAGGCTTATTTCTACGTTCTTCTACAGCAACATCTTTTAAAAGCTGCATTGTGTTTTATGTTCTGGATGGTTCATAACTTATTAAACAATCCCCTCTTACTGGATATTTAGGTTGTTTTCAAATTTTCAGGCTTATAAATAATAGTAAAGAGCAACCCTATAGCTAAGTCTTTACACATACATGTATGCCCCTAGAACAAGTCTCAGGAATCAACTCCCTCGATTAAAGGGTGCTAGGTTTTGTCTCCATCCCTGAGCAGGCCCCAGGGAGGGCTGGGCGTTTCTGGAGGTCTTGGCACTGAGCCTTGCGCCAAGCTCCAGGGCCCACCCAGCCCCCAAGTCTGCATGATCCATGTGGTCCAAAATATCCTCCTCCCTTCTCCCAAACTCACCCCCAGGCTGTGGGCTCACCTGAGAGAATGAAGTACACCTCCCAGCCAGACATGGGGCCGTTTGTCTTATGCTCTGGGATCCTGATGAGGTAAAACCTGGGCAGAGCACGTGTCTTTATTTAATGTATTTCTGGGTGGGCAAGCCTCTGCCCTTGGAGATCGCCTTTCTCCAGATCGGGGTTAAGAGTTTACGGGGAGGGGCTTCCCTGGTGGCGCAGTGGTTGAGAGTCCGCCTGACGATGCAGAGGACACGGGTTCGTGCCCCGGTCCAGGAAGATCCCACATGCCGCGGAGCGGCTGGGCCCGTGAGCCATGGCCGCTGAGCCTGCGCATCCGGAGCCTGGGCTCCGCAGCGGGAGGGGGCACAGCAGTGAAAGGCCCGCGTACCGCAAAAAAAAAGAAAAAAAAAAAAAAAGAGTTTACGGGGAGGAGCAGCAGGTCATGGCAGCCAGCTCATCCCATGAAGACCAGAGGGGGTCCCACTTCCCCCTGTCCCAGGCCGACCCTAGCCCCAGTTCCAGCCTCCCAAATCCTCGCTCCCAACCTGGGGCACAGGAAACATCAAGAGCCATTCATATAGCTGAGCTGGCAACAAGGATTCTGCTCTTCAGAGAAGGAGCTGGGTTCCGAGCGATGTGCCTCAGTCTCTCGTGCCGTGAGAAGCAGAGTCTCCCTGACCCCTATTCCGGGCGCTGGATGCCACTGCGAGGCCTCGCTGGCATTGGCTTCTGGAGAACTGCTCAGGTCTCCGGTTTGTCTGAGCCCGTACGGCGATCCCCTCTCTGGGGCTTTATCCTTGTTTTAGGCTCAAACTCTGCCAGTTCCCCCTTGAGACCCCTCAAAGATCCAGGGTTCTCTTGTGCTCAGACAACCAGGACACCCCTCCTAATGCCACCTGCCACCTGTCCTGAAGGTCACAGCTTTGACTCTCTGAGTTTGGTGTGTCTCCATGTAGTATGGGGAGCGTGAGGCTCCCAACCCCCATCAGATCACCAGGGGAACTCTGTAAACACGCAGGGTTCAAGGCCTCTCCCCCAGAGACACAGACCTTGCAGGTCTGGAGAGGTGCCCTGGAACCCGTATCTTCACAAAATGTGGTCCTCCCGGCTCTTTGCACAGAACTGGCTTCCTGACCCTCATCTCGGCAGATATGGGGGGACAGGGAATTTGGCCCCCAGGTCGAGCAGGCCCAAGGCAGGGGCAGCAATGACAAACAGATGGGCTACAAGTCTGCTTCCTCGGGTAACCTAAGTTCAGGAGCTTTGGCAGCCAAAAGGGCTTCTGCTGGCTGGGGGACTTGGCCACGGGCAACCTGAGAGCCAGACAAAGCCATCCTCACAGCCTCTCTGGCCGTGAGTCCCCAGGCGCTTGCTTGCCCCGGATGCACAGGCACGCCTCTGTCAGCCGGGCCTGCAGGGGTTTGTGGCCAGGAGAATTATAGCAGCCATCCTCAGCTCCTGTGGACACCTCCTCCAGAAGGCTCTGGAAACAGCACACTGGGTTTGAGGAGAAAGGGCCTCTGTGAGCCAGAGGTGGGTCTCTGCAGACAGAGGCCCCCACACCTCCCTTCCTGTTCTAATACCACCCCCTGCCTGGGCACTGGGTCTCCTGTGTCAGCCCAGGGGACTCAGGGAGGCCAAGCCCCTTCAGGCTGCTGCCCCTCCCCCACCCCGAGGCAGGAAGGTGAGCCTCCTTCTTTCTCTACCAGGGCCCCCTGGGAGCCCCTAGGGCTGCGGTGGGTGGTGTGATGAGCCAGAGGTCCCTGCGGGCAGTGGGGACCCCACAGATGGCCTGCTTGGTTCCAGCCATTCCTGATTTCTGGATTTTTGACAATTAAAGAAATTTATTAAATGTTCAACAAAACTCATTCTCTATTTGAGTTCATGGCAACTCCATGCCTTCAGTTGCTCGGGCCAAAACCTTGGAATTGCCCTTGAATCTTTGCTCTTAGACTCCATGTTCAGTCCATCAAGAATCCTGTCAGCTGGATTCCAACATATTCCAGACCCCAGCCACCTCTCACCATTTCTGTTCTGGCATTTCTTGCCCAGATAATTTCAACACCCTTCTACGTGGTACGCCTGCTCCACAGAGCAACCAGGGAACAAAGCTGGGTGGTGATGGGGGCTCTGCCACTGACCCCCATGTGTGTTCAGGACCCTCCTGTCCAGATTTGATTGCATCTCGGCTGGTCTTACCAAGAAAAACAGTTCATTAGTCATGGACAAATGAGATTCTTTTTATATCTTTACAAAATATCACAATGCCCCAAATTCTTCTTCAGATCTTACGTCCTAATTCAGGGTTTATGAAATCTACCATCCTCACAGGGACTCCTCTCCGGCTTGAGGACTTTGAGCCATCAGCCAAAGCAGGAAACACAGCAATCCAGGGGCCTCTCCGAGATGCTGAGACCAGGGCCGTGGAGCCCCAAGACTGCAGTGCCCTGCTTGGAATCTGCTGTGGGATGATTCTGTAACCGATGTGATGATGCAACAGCTGTGCATGAATGACATGAGAAAGCTGGGCCCCTTGGCCCTAAGGGATGCTTCCACCACACTGTCAGCAGGAGGGAGCTCCTCCTAGGAGCTTAAATCAGGACTCATCTTTCTGTGGGACCCAAGCCTCCATGTTGGGTGATGTGGGCAGAAACGGGATTTTCCTGGGAAGCTGGGGGGCGTGGGTGTGTACCTGTGTGTGATGACACACCCTGCCCTACATCCCCTGCAGCTCCTCCAATCTGGAGGTGACAGTGACCAGGCTCAGCCTCTCCCCACTGGCCTTCCTACCCCCAGCCCCACCGCTCTTCAAGGCCGAACCCTGCAACGGGCCTCAGAGGGCAGCTCTCCCAGGCTTGCTTTTTGCTGTTTTCCAAGCCGCCGCCATTGGACTGGACTCTCCCTGGCTGTAGCTGAGTAGCCCCATATCAGGGCTCGGAGGAGCCCGGCCATCTTGCCCAAGTGAGGACTTGAGGCTCAGAGAGAAGGAGGCCCCCGAGCCCGCGTGGCCCAGCAGGTCCACGGTAGAAGGGGGATCAGAAGCCAGAACCGCTTTTCAGCACAAGCCAGGCCTGCTGGGAAAGGGGTCGGGCAAGGAAGGAAGGAAGAATGGGCAGCTCTCAGGCTGGGGTGCCGGAACCTCACGGTGCTGGAGCTCTCCTCACCTCCAACTTAGCCCTGAGGCCTGCTCAGTCCCGCTCCCTGCCAGCCGTGCCCCCTCTGTCTTCATGAGCCCCCAGGGCCTGCCAGAGGCTTCCTGTTTCTGCTGCCTTGCGTCCATCCCCCTGCAGTTCCCTCCCTCTCTTGGCCGTGGCCTCTCTAGTCTCCAGGCAGGAGAGCAAGCGCTGGAGGGGAGAGGAGGGTCTGTGCTGGACTCGGCCAGCCTCACTTCCAGCCGGTCTGGCTGCTCTCCCCTTGACAGACTTCCTAGAAGGCACCCACCCCCCCGACCCTCCCCACCTCCACCCCGGCCCTGACTCAGCCCATAAATTACCTGGGGATGGTCGCTGACTCAGCCAGGAAGCTCGGAGCGCCCTCCTCTCCATCCCCAGGCCTCAACCTCACAGCTGGCTCTCATTCCAGAATGCTTGGTCTCCTCCCCTCAGGAAATTCCTGGAAAATATCAGGCTTCTTCGAGGGGAGATCTCCTGACCACAGCCGCAGCAGGGAAGGGAGCCGCTGCAGCCTCATCCGTCATCCTGTGGCCCCGGCCCTCCTCCCCCAGATCCCCCAGCTTGTGTGTTTATGTGGGGCTGAGTGTGGAGGTGTCGGTCTCCATAAAGTGACAGGCACCTGGCAGAGGCGGGGAGGAGAGGCCAGCGTGGGGTGGGGCACTCTGGGCAGGCTGCTGGGAGGTGGGACCAGTCCCGGGCCAGGAAGGATGGTGAAACTGAGAAGTGGAGAGATGGGAAGGGAGCTCCAGGCCCAGGGAATGGCCTGAGCAAAGGCACGGAGGTGGGAAGCAGCCCAGTCTCTACATGGAATGGGGAGGGGGCTGGAGAGCAAGCAGGCTAAAGGGGTCGCTGAGCAGGGGAGCCTGTGCTACACAGCTACTGAAGCCCGCGTGCCTAGAGCCCATGCTCTGCAACAAGAGAAACCACCGCAATGAGAAGCCCGTGCACCGCAACAAAGAGTAGCCTCCACGGGCTGCAACTAGAGAAAGCCCGCGCGCAGCAATGAAGACACAACACAGCCAAAAATAAATAAATAAGTTTATAAAAAACAAACAAAAAAAACACTTTTTTTTTTTGTTACTTCCCCTCAGACAATAACAACTTTTTTTTTTTTTTTTTGTCTGCGTTGGGTCTTCATTGCTGCGCGCGGGCTTTCTCTAGTTGGGGAGACAGGGGGCTACTCCTCATTGTGGCGCGTGGGCTTCTCATTGCGGTGGCCTCTCTTGTTGCAGAGCATGGGCTCTAGGCGCACGGGCTTCAGTAGTTGTGACTCACGGGCTCTAGAGCGCAGGCTCAGTAGCTGTGGCGCACGGGCTTAGTTGCTCCGCAGCGTGTGGGATCTTCCTGGACCAGGGCTCGAAAACGTGTCCACTGCATTGGCAGGCAGATTCTTAACCCCTGCTCCACCAGGGAAGCCCCAATAACAACTTTTTAAAGCACAAAAATTCCTGCCCAGCTTCTCCCCACAGGAAGGATGGCTGGCTGATGTGGCTGTAGCCATAGTAACAGAGTCACCCACCGAGGAGAGAAACAAAGTAAGCTAGGGGACCCAAGGGGTGTATCAATGGGGAAGATTTTCCAGACCCCGGGGGTGGGACACCAAGCCAGGGAGCTGTGGGAAGGGGGGCTGCTGATTTTCTAGTATTTATTTACCTTTCCTGGGAATACAAGTCCTAGGGCATGGCAGGGAGTCAGGAAGATGTGGGGTTAAAGACAGAGAGAAAGACGGGACACAGCCAGCCAGGGGAACCAGAAAAATGAGGGAAACACAGGGAGAGGCAGAGTGACCCAGAGAGGAAATTCCTTGAAAGCAAGGACTGGGTCTCACTCAGTTCGTGTATCCTTAGCCATGAAGCCAGGGAAGCTGCTTAATAAACCGTACCCCCCCCCAAAGCCCCACCAGCCCCGGAAGACATTCTTCATCCAGCCTGGACTAAATGCTTCTGCCATGCGCATGTCTGTCAAAGCCCTAAAACATTATATTAACATTCTCGAGTTGCCTGTTGGACCACCCCTCTCTACTCTGGACCCCCAGCCTTGTTCACGGTTGCATCTCAGCACCTGGGGTAGAGGCAGCCACTCCCCCCCACCAGTGTCTGTTCAAGGTATGAAGGAAAGAGGGAAAGACTGTGGGTAGGAGACCCTGCAGACCCACTATGGGGTGTGGCCTCTTGGGAGAGGCTCCAGAGCACCTGCCTCTCTTTTCCGGCCTTGCTGCAAGGGCCTGTCCTGTTCTCGGAGCCTGAGTTGGGGAAGGGCAGCCAGGGAGGGGCTGGGCTCAGCTGGCCCTCCCCTGCCTCTGCAGAGGCACCGACAGGCTGGAGAGGGTTACCTCTGTGGGCCCCAGCCCCCGAGAGGCGCTGGGTTCTGCTGGCGGGGTTGGCCTGGTCAGGGCAGGAAGCAAGGGCATCCTGCCTCATTGTCACTGGCCCAGCCGCATTTCCAGAAATTCTTTCCTCCAGTTAGAAGAGGAAAGAGAAGCCGGGATAGCCTCTCGGGCTGCCGGGAAACGGATGGGCAAGTGGGAACCAGGGTTCCCAGAGCTCTCACGGGCCAGGCTGGAGCACTGAGGCCTCTTGCCTGGGCCAAAGAGCCGTTTCAGCCCTGAGACAGAGACTGGGCCCCAGCCAGAGGTGTCAGAAGACCTGACCAATGGAACCTCAGCTCTCCATGTGCATGCCTGCTGGGCTGTGTTTGTGGCTGCAGAACAGAGGCAGGAAAAAAAGAAAGCCTGGAAATCACTGGGCTTCCCACAGGCCTTTTTAGATTCTGGGATTGGGGGAGATCAAAGCTTATATTCGATCCAGAGTACTTTTTGCCGCCCCTCCCATTTCAGTGTCTAGCCCTTACTAGATCTTAATGGGGAGACAAAGGAGAAATTATTATTATCGTTCCTACTCTCCAGCATAGCACTTTCCTAGTGCGTTCTGCTTATAGGAGTCATCCTCGATAAAAGCAGGTATGTTTATAGCACTCGGCACATCAGCTACCCTCTCAAAGACTCCTACTGCACGATGTGAATACTGAAGTCTCAAAAAAGTCCTGAAGAGATCCAATTAACTTTGGTTAATTCAGTGTTCTCCAGCTTATTTGACCATGGAACACGTTTTTTTCATGAAACACCATGAAGCAGAGTTCCCAGAAGCACATTCTGGGGAAAGCTCCGTTAAAGCTTCTGATGGGGATGGTTTTCTAACTTTGTTCCAGCCAAGGTGCCCCAGGGGTGATCTAAGGCAAAAGGGGGAAATGAGCCAGCTGGACTCTGGGTCTCCATCCCAACCCAATTCAACCGGCAGGTCCTGTATTCTGCTTGAATTGATTTTCCAACAATACACTTTTATCTGATGAATGGGCTCTGCTGCTAAAAATAAGTTCGAAATCTGTTTTACGGTTCTTCATGAATATATGAAGAAAGAGAAAGAAATAGGCAAAATTGGTCCGGGGGAGAGGGGAGGGAATCTAGAAATAAAAATAGTCAGTGAAATTTAAAAAGCAATGGATCAAACAGAACTGGAACAGGGTGTCTAGTGTATAACCTCAGAGTGCCCTGACCAGGTATTTCTAATTCCATTTTAGAAGTGGAGAAAATGGGACATGAGGCATTGAGCTACCTGCCCAGCACTCTAACCAGATCTCTGACCAGGTATCTTGTCATCCTTCCCCAGTACCAGGGGCTGGGAGAAGGGCTCCTACCCTCAGGAAGCTCCCAGTTTCACAAAGGAGGCAAAATTTGCTCACCAAAGAATGGCGAATGGAAGCAGTCTAAAGTCCAGGGCACAAGCCAAGGTCCTGTGGTTAGGGCTGAGGTGGTCAGAAGAGAGAGATTTTAGGAGCAAGGGGATCCAGAAGCTTTCTCTTTGAGGTCTGGAATTGCACCACGATGGCCCAGAACCTGGCATGATTCTGCTATGTGAAAACTTACGTGTCTTCAGTTCTAGAGATTTCTTAGCCATTGTCTCTCTGAAGATTGCCTCTCGTTCTTTCCAACCTCTCTTTCTGAAATTCTGCGTGACATAGGTTGGACCATCTCATTCTATTCTTCACACCTCTCACTCTTCCCTATTTTCCACTTATTTACTTCTTTGTGCTGTATTTTGGGTGAATTCTCAGATCTCCTTTTCTAGCTCTGTTTCTCCCACCGAGTTTGAAATTTCAATGATTATTCTTTTTATTTTGGAAGTTCTACAGTCTGGCTTTTGAAACTCAAAATCCAAGAATTCTAGCCTATTCTCTGAGCCAACAAATGCTGGAGTGGTCAAGCTCCCGCTTCCCACCTAGCATCCTGGGACTGATGCTTCCAGCCCCCAGCAGCCTCCCTAGGTCGCCTCCAGTTATCCCAGGGGCTATGCGAGCACTCACATTCTCTATGCGTACCTCAAACTAGCTACAGGAAGTGGGCGAAGCTAGGCAGTGCAAGAAAATATTGGGGGAAAAGACTGGCTAATATTTTTAAAAATATTATCTCACCATATATCCCATCCTATGTGGTAGATACTACTATTGCCATAATTACAATCATCATTACTAGTCTACCACCTTTCCACC
Organism: Phocoena sinus; assembly: GCF_008692025.1. Lineage (NCBI taxonomy): Eukaryota > Metazoa > Chordata > Mammalia > Artiodactyla > Phocoenidae > Phocoena > Phocoena sinus. The sequence goes on from NC_045775.1 coordinate 35,175,354, forward strand.
TAACCTTGGGAATGTTTCCCTATTCCTCGCTAAACCTTGGTTTCCTCACCTGAGGCTGAGCTAATCAGCTGCATTTGACACTTGATTCCTTTCTTCATCAGTCCCTGATAATTCCCCATAATCTTTCTCCCTCTCCTTTTCCTGGTCCAGTGAAGGGTCTAGGCTGGCAGAGGCCTGGGTCCTGATAACAGTGGAACAATGACAGCAGAAGTCCCTGAGCGAGGGCGTGGGAACCAGCCGAGGTTATGGGGAGAGGGACAGGAAAAGGGGAGGGGAAAGCCAACAGCTGGACAGGCAGACACGTCCGCCCCAGCCTTGCCCTGGAAGCTCTGCTTGGCGGTGGGTGGAAACCAGGCTGTTTCTCTTGGATGGTCCTTCCTGGGCTATTCATTCATTCAATGGCTATTTACTGGACACCTACTAAGTGGCAGGCCCCGTGCCAGGAACAACTTTGCCCCTCGGGACTGTCCCTTCGACTTGGCAAAAATATTCACAACTGTGGCTTCTGGGCTCACATCACAGTCCTGAGTAGCAGGAAGGGCTCCGATGGACAAGGCTTTTTGACAAATCAGAGGCCCAAGAAGGTGCCACGAGTTCTGCAAGTGTGCACAGAGAGCAGCCTTCACTCCACCTTCTGCGCCCTGGCCTGGGAGAATGAAATCCTCTGGACATCTTGCCTGAGGGCAGCTAAAAGAGATTGATTTACCACATTTTGTGGCCTCCTCTACGCTGGGGGGAACAATTCTTACTGTGAACACTTGTGCTGGGAGCTCCAACTGTCTGGCAACCTTCTTCCCTACCACGTGGTCACTTTTTAAAAACATGTGCCCCAAATCCATCATGGAAATTGCTCGACTTTCCAGTAGAAAGCCATCGGGAACCTCTTCCACCTTTGCCAAAGTGGGGAAAAGTTCTGAAAAGTTTGACGAGCAATTTTTCTTGGAAACGCCAAGCTGCAAGATTATTAATCAGCCTTCACGAGCTAGCAGCTGGGTTTCCACTGGATCCAGTCTCTTTCTGCTTGCCTGAACTTCACAGGGTATGGAAAGCAGACCCCAGAAATTCCTGATTTCTTCTTGGAAGAGCAAGCCCCGTAAAGGACTCAGGGCTTTTTTGTTCTCAAGCTCTGTTGATACTTCACGTCATCACCAGGCCCTGCTCAAGGCCAGTGAGTCACAGGGCAAGGACGCCATGGATCTACCCAGAATGAACACGTCGTGGGTCACGCAAACATATGTGATGCACACATGTCCTGCACACTCACCACACCTACTTATTCTGATGTCCACTATATACAACAGGCACACTTCACACACCCCGCACACCACTGACACAGAGCACAAACTATGCTCTACAGTCACAACTGCTGCACAGAACACACTGAATACACACACACACGTTCATGCCACACCTACACTACATGAATATGCCTCGTGCATTAACATGTATTATATACATACAACATATTCACCAACATACACAACATTCCCAAACACACACAGAGACACATGCATTTCCCAAACACATCCTATTTTCTGATTAAAGTTCTCAAGATTTTAGTTTCCGTTTAAACCCAATTATATGACTCATCAACTTCCTTTGGCCTGTCCTTTTCTTTCTTGACAATTTTTATGGATTTTTTTCTGTTTCAGCAAAAAACAAACAAAGCAACAACAACAACAAAATTTTCCTTCTTATTAGCTATAAATAAATGCAGCTGGGCATACATTTTTCAAAATGCCAGGAAAACAAATAGACCAAGAACTCAGATGTGGGAGTGTTCACCCTCCCTTTTCTTCTGCGTGAAACTGTGCCTATGCCTTTGTTTAGACAAGGCTAAGTGGTGGGTGCTTGGAGACACCTGCGTTCCATCTAGATGTTTGGCCCTGGGGAATACACAGAAGATTTGTCACAAGGACTGGGAGAACCTCTCTTCATAGAAGGTTGGTCCACCCCCTGCCCCTCTGCCCACCGTTAGAACGTAGGGCGTTATGAAGACTGGAGGAAGAAGGCATGTGTACCACCCCCATCTCAGGAGGCCACAGCAGACATCACTAATAGATCACAGCATCTGTCCCTCCCAGCCTGGACCTGGCATCACAATCCTCCACCCAGCCTTATCAGTTAGTCAGGGCTGGCAGGTGACATGAGAACTATTTGAGATCCCACAGAGCCCAGCGCCCTGGGTTTAGGGGTGAGGAAACTGAGGCCCAAAGAGGCAGAGTGCCTTGTGTGAGGTCACACAGCACCATTCAATCTGCTCAGCTCTGCGCTCCACAGATGTGGCTGGTGCGGGGCAGGGACCTTGCTGGGGGCTGAAGGAGAGGGGCCAGAGGGAGGTGAGGCCAGGCTGGGTCTCCTTAGACACACTGAGCCCCTGTTTCCCTGCTCTAAGCCCTGCCCACCCCTCACTGGGACAAGCTGAGGGTCCCTGCTCTTGGACACAGTGCCCCTGGCCCTCCATCCCTGGGCCTCTGACCTTTACGATCAAGGCAGGCAGTAGGGAGCCTTTCAGGGTTCGTGGAGGTTCACCCCCCTGCAGTGCTCTTCCCTCTTCCCCGAAGCCTTTCCGACCCCACCAGTTCTCACCAAGTGTCTCTCCCCAGAATTGCCGCCGCTCACAAAGAGAAGTTTGTCCATACACTGGTACCTATTGGCCTCTTAGCTGGGCACCAGGTTTGGTCCCTCTGCTAAGCCGGAAGTGCCCCTTCTGAGTGCCACAGCTTTGCCACTGCAGTGCCTCTGCCCTTCCCACCTTCCCCTGCTTCCCACCCACCCTTTAACACCCATCACAGATGTCACCCTGCCTTCCCCAAAGCACATATGGGCCTCGCTCAAAATCACCAAAACTGTGTTTCTGGGCTTTTCTCACAACCCTAATCAGGTTGCCTGCTGTTGTCACGAGAGTGAATGAGTGGTGTCTGGGTTGCATCCCCTCGATGCAGTGATTTTGGACTTGCAGTAACTACAGTACTCCTCTCCGAGGGGCAATCCCCTCCCTCCAGAGACAACGGCCAGGCACCTCAGGACTAGTGTGGGAACTTCTACTTGTCCTCACTGAACGCTCCCTGGCCAGGCCCCCGCTCCTGGCACATTGCAGGTGCTGGAACATATCTGCTGATGCATACGTTACAGGGCCCTGCCCTCCAGGGGTTCCTGGCCAACCGCACTCCCCTCGACTCCTCCAGGCTGGACACAGGAGGGCTCCTGTGGACTGGTTACCTGGCCTCCAGGCACTTCCTTTCGGGGCAGTCGGTCCCTCTGGGCAACAGCTGCATCAGGAAGCACTAACGGGGGACACTGGAGGGGCAGCTTCTCCTCCTGGGCGGCCCTGTCACAGGGCCAGCTGGACACGGTGCCCCACCTGTGCTGCTATTCCAGCCTGGGGTGGGCCTTGCGGCTGCCAGGGACATTCTTTCCCTGGAGGCAGGATACAGCTGCATCGAGAGTGGCAGGGCGAGAGTGTGAGCCTCAGTGTTTCAGTCACATCACACCCAGACAGTCAGATGCTGACAGAGGTAGATGTGCCATCACACGTGCTCATCACACACCCACACAGATACCCTCACCCAGTTACAAACTACACAGGGCACAGACAACTCCCCCAGGAGTTTGAGCAAAACCAAGACTGAGAGAGGCTAAAATGGTTTCAGACGATGAAGGAAGAAAACAGAGCAACCAAAGACAGAAGAGGAAAAACTCTGCCTCTACCAGTGGGAAAATCCTCAGATCCTATTGCTTCCAGCCCAGCTCAGACCTGGGACTTTGAGGACTGTCTTTATCGTCTCTGTACCCCAGAGCCCAAAGCCTGGAGCTCAGACTAGTTAGCCTCACCAGCAGCCCCATGAAGTACATGGTGGAAAAATGTTGGATTGGGACCCAGGAGGTCTGCGTCTCCAGGCTCAGCCAGGACCAGCTGGGCGACCTCGGATCAGTCCCTTGACTTCTCAGCTTCCTGGTCTCTGTGCAAAGGGCAGCTCCGATGTCTTTTCAGCTTGGAAATTTTGTAAAAGGGGGAGGGGGCAGGGTGAGACGAGGGGGCAGTGCGGGGTGAGAACTGAGAAAGGGAAGCCCTCTGTCAAGTCTGGGAATATGGAGCACATCCTAGGTTGCCCCTAGAAATCTTCTTAGAGAAAGGAGAGACGAGGCCCTCCCTCCACTGGGTTAAGAGGCCACATCCTATGGCAAGCCTTCTCCACCTCCACGCTCACAAGCCCATCCCGGGTGAGCTGCCCCATCAGTGCCCTCAGCAGGCATGCCCCCGTCTGAGAACCAGACTCTGTGACAATGCTGCAGTGAGATAATACGGGAAAGGGCTTAGGTGTGCACCCGGTACAGTAACGCTGGCCTCCTCGTGGGTGATTCCTTATACCGATTAGTGAACGGCTCTCTTATATTTCCAGGGACTTGTCTGTCCCATCCAGGGCTATTTCCTGAGGTGAGGACAGCAGCTGTTTTGTCCACTGCTCTACCCTAAATGCCACAGTGCTGGGCACACAGTAGGTAGTAGACTGAACTTCCTGTTGGGGGCTGGCCTGGAGACGTGCTTTGGGGGAGGGGTCCTGAGGGAGGCTTCCAGGCTGCTGGGCCTCTTCCTTTGCAAGCCCCTTCTGTGCATGGCTTCTTATCTGGGGTGCCCCCTTCTCACCACTCACCACTCCCTGTTGCATTCCTTGTGGCCAAGTCAGGGATGGTGGGACCACTGCAGATCACCCCTCTCCTAGACCAGTCTTCCCATGAGCAGGTCAGAGATGGTGGGACCACTCCAGGCCCCCTCTCCTGGACCAGTCTCCCTGGGGCCCTGACTGTGGTTCAGGCTCGTGCTTAGGTTCCAGAGACCCTTCTGGTATGCTTGGCCCTACAGGGGCCTCGACCTCAGTGAATTACTTGATGGGCACTGTCCTCTCTGTCAGGACCCAGCCACATCTGGATGAGGCTCGGCTACACAGGTGGAATCATTGCAGAGCCAGGACCAGTGTGGAGGCAGCAGAGTGGTAAGGGTGGTCACCATTCCCACACCAGAGGGGAGAGATGAGCTCCCACCCTCAGGGAGGGTCCAGTTGGCTCCACGTTTCTACCCTGGGGGACTCGATGCTGTAGTGCGGGAAATGATAACAGGATAACGATGATCCAGGAGCAGCTTGTGAACATCTGTTTGCTGTTGCTTTGTTTTCTGAGTATTTCCTCTATCCAGGCTCTCCCTATACTACTTATTTTACAAACATGATCTCCTGTATCATCAGAACAACTCTGTGTTAGAGACACTGTCTTCCTCAGTGTTTTAAAGACCAACTCACCAAGGCTCACAAAGTTTAAACCCCATGCCTGAGGACACAGTAAGTGATGTACTTGGGACATGAAGCCAGGACCACCTGACATGAGAGTCTGTTCTATGCCTCCTCCACCCCGGCAACGACAATCCTACTTTAGAGGTGTCGGGATTCTTTGGCAATTTATTAACATGTCTTCAATCGTTTGCTCCCTTGATCCTGCCAGCCACCCAGCATGGTGTGCATTATTATCCCCATTTTACAGGTGATGAAACTGAGACTCAGAGAGGACAAGTGATCATCCCAAGGTCACCCTTCCAGGAAGCGGCAGCATCAGGACCAAGACCCCAGCCTGAGTTTAAGTCACACCCTTCTTCATGCTGCCAAGATTCTCATCCACAGAAGAGAGAACAAGAGGTTTCCCTGCTGGGGACTTCCCTGGTGGCGCCGTGATTAAGAATCTGCCTGCCAATGCAGGGGACATGGGTTCGAGCGCTGGTCCGAGAAGATCCCACATGCCGCAGAGCAACTAAGCCTGTGTGCTACAACTACTGAGCCTGCGCTCTAGAGCTCGTGAGCCACTACTGAAGCCCGCGCGCCATAGAGCCTGTGCGCTGCAACTACTGAGCCCACGTGCTGCAATTACTGAAGCCCATGTGCTCTAGGGCCCACGTACCGAAACAACTGAGCCCACGTGCTGCAACTACTGAAACCCGTGTGCCTAGAGCCTGTGCTCTGCAACAAGAGAAGCCACGGCAATGAGAAGCCCAAGCACTGCAACGAAGAGTAGCCCCTGCTCGCCGCAACTAGAGACAGCCCGCGCGCAGCCAGGTTTCCCTGCTAGAACTGGCAGAAGGAGGATGAGGCAGAGAAGGAGGAGGAAGAAAGAGAAAGAGGAAGAAAGAGAAGGAAAAAAATACTCTAAATTTCTTTATCTGTTTCCATTGTATATAATTTACAGATATTCCTGCTTTATCGTGGCCCACTAGACACAGGATATATTTTCAGTCCTTCAAAATGTGGTACTGAGAGCTATAAAATTTTATTTCCTCATCCATGTAAAATTGAGTTGGGCTTCCCTGATGGTCCAGTGGTTAAGACTCTGCGCTTCCACTGCAGGGGGCGCGGGTTCAATCCCTGATCTGGTTGGGGAAGTTCCACATGCCGCAAGGTGTGGCCAAAAAAAAAAATAATTGAGTTATTTCTTATGTCTATACAGTGCTTCCTATGCACTTTGAATCCTTTTCAAAAACTATTATTCAGTATAACCCCCACGTTTTATGTTCGCTTAAAATGAGATCCACTAGACTTTCACCAAGGAAGAGTTTATGAGTGAAGCCCCAAAGGTCCACAGAATTTTGCAACCTGCTTTTTATATTTAATATATTTTAAACATAATTCCAGATTAATCAACATAGATTTGCATTCTTTTCTTTCTTTTTTGGTAAAATATTTTTTTAAATTTCAATATAAGTATACGTTCGTTACAGTGAAATGCAAAGTTATTCGGTTTGACAAGATTTTACATATGTATCACTCATTTAACCATGACACAGATCAAGGTATAGAACATTTCTAACACTCCAGAAGGTTCCCTCAACTCTTTCCTAGTCGATACCTCCCCAGCCCCATAGGCACCTATTCTGACCTCTAACATTTTAGATAGTTTTGCCTGTTTGGGATTTGCATCTAAATGGATTCACACACTATATATATACTCTTCTGTGTTTGGCTTCTTTCACTCAATGCTCTGTTTTTTGAGGTTCATCCGTGTAGTTACATGAATAAGTAGTTCATTCTTTTTCATCGCTGTGTAAATTCTCAGCTTATAAATATGCCACAATATGTTTATCCATTTTTCTGTTGACATATGTTTAGAAACGCAGAAGGAAACCCCAAGGCAACACCTTTACACATTTCCTAGAAAAGCCAACATGAAACAGGCTGAAGATACTGAGTGTTGGTAAAGATGGGGGCCAAGTGGAGCGCCACCAAGTGGTGGGGAGGGTTGGTTGGAACAGTCACTGTTTAGCAGCGTCAAGTTTCACATACATCGATCCTCTGACCCAGAAATTCCATCTTGGGTACATACCCGAGAGAAGGGCGTGCTTATGCCTGCCAAAAGACATGTACCAGAGTGTTCATGGCAGCTTTACTGATAATTCCATCACTGTGTAAATGGCTGCCAAGTTCTCCATAGTGTACACGTACCAGTCTCCCATTGCCCAATATCAGTTCTAAACCAGGCTGAGATAAGCGTCCTTATACACACACCTTGTACGAACTTACAACTGTTTCCTTAGGATGGACTCCCAGAAATGGATTGCTGAGTCACAAGGTACGTACATCTTTAGGGCTGGAGACTCACACGGCTAAGCTGTCCCCAGAGAGGCTGCATCACTTCCCCCCCTCGCATTGATCACGCGTGCCCGTGGCTGTGAGGCTTTCACAAACCCCACGGTCGCTCCCTGTTTAAACGTGCCCAGCCCCCTCCCTGGAGCTCACAGAGCTGAGGCTTTCTTGGCTCCTGGCGGTGAAAGGAAGGAAGGTTTAGGGTAAACACGCTAGAAGCACAATGGCCACAGCCCTCAGGGCCAGGCGCTGGGGCCACAGGGCCACCACCTTCCTTCCACCTGCTGCGGCCAGAGTGTCGCTGGTGCCGGTGGCTTCCCACAGGCTGAGCACGGGAAGTGGCGGCTGCAGCACATAAGGGACCAGCTGCACTGGCCCAGGAGTGCTGACGCAGGCCTCTCCGACATGGGAACATCAGTGGGTGAGCAACACACCCAGCACTTCCTCCTCAGCCCTTCATCTGGGCACTAGTCTCTCTCTGAACCTCTTCCAGATTTCCCGTCTCCGAGTGCCCGGAGGGTGTCCTGATGTTCAGGCGGGCAGCCGTGTGTACAGGGGCGTGGAGGAGGAGGTCAGAACGGCCCGAGTGTCAGAGGCCTTTCCTCTTCTTTGAGACCGGGGCCGGGTCTACCGATGTGATGTGAAGAGCCCCGAGAAGTCCCCGACTTGGCCAATGACAAGACAGTGCCTGAAACGCCCGCATTGTCCTCCTGCCTTTGTGTTCGAAGCCGCCCCACCTGCCCATCCACCCAGGTAACAGCAGAGTCAGCAGGATGGAGGGAAATCATGAGACAGACCCCTTCCTCCTAGGGGGAAAGGGGAAGGAAGGTTGCAGGAAGGCTGCTTCCCCAGATTCACAATTCAGCCGCCAGCTGTGTGGGTCAGGCCAGCTGTTCCAGCCATTCCAACCCAGTCAAAGCCCTTTCTCCACGCCGCGGGAAGACCCCGTGCTCAATCTCCCCCAGGTTCTTTCCTGCCGAGGGTCTGGCTTCTGCCAATGCCCACCCCCGCCAGGCAGGGACTGGGTGTCTGCAGGAGACTGGGAGCTAGAGTCTGGCGGAGGCTCTCGGTTCCCTGGGACACAGAGGCCTAGAGAAGAACTATGTGTTCTCACTTGCCACATGGAGAAGACAGGACTATGTGTCTCCCAGAGGCCAGGCTCAGGGTGGGGACTGAGGGAGGGCAGGAGACTTGCTGAGCAGCCCCTACCCTGGCCTCCCTCCTCTGCCCAGACCGGAGTCCCCAACTCAGGCTCCCAGGCGCCCCCGCCCCTTCTGTCTGCTCTGATCCCTGCACCCCAGGGCAGCTCGGGCCCTGATCAGCTTCATCCTTGCCCCATAGCCACACGCGCCTGGAGACAGGGGCCCTCAGGGTTCTCATAGGGCAGGCCTGAGCCTCAGGTTAGGGTCCTAGAAGCAGAGCCTGACACGGCCATCCCTGAGAGACGGTTAATTGGGCGAGTGCTCTCGGGGGCGGGGCAGTGAGGGAAGCGGCGGGGTCGGGGGGGGGGGGGGGGGGGGGGGGGGGGGCGCGGGCAGGGGAGAACCGAAGCAAGGATGTGGCCTCCGGCTCCAGCCTGATCCCGTGGAGCTCGTGGAGACACGGCCTTGGCCTGCCTGTGATGCCCTGGGTCAGTCACTGGCTGCAGGCGGGGCGTCGGTGCCTAGGAGGTGCCAGCCAGGACAATTCTCCAGAGAAGTGGGTACAGTGAGCCTTAGCAGTCAAGTCTTACAGCAGTCGCCCCACGGACCCCACTCCAGGTGGGGAGCGCCCAGGCAGCCAGCAAGGTGCCAGCCCACAGGCTCGCCTCGGCCAGTTCTCCGCAGTCTGCCTGGGAAGCGCAAGGGTCCTGTCTCCAGAGGAGCACGAGGGGGCCTGAGGAACAGGTGACGAAAGGTTAGCAGAGCCAGGGCCAGACCCTTGGCCAAGTGCCCTTACTTCTGGAGCGGGGCTTCTAGCTGGGGGCGGGGGGGGGCGGTCACAGACTTGCGCCTGCCCCTGGAATCTCATGCTGGCTCTCTTACGTGTGTGAGTGGGTGTTTGGGGAGAGGAAATCCACAAGCGCCATGGAGTCTCAAAGGCAAGCAAACTAAATGAAATGCTTGGTCCTCACCTGCTTGTTCCCACAGACACGTCACTGACCAGGTGGTTATTACAGGGGCCCTGGGCTCAGGAGCCTCAAGACTGGGTGCACACAGCCGTGCACTCTGCCCTCTCCTCCTGGTATGGGTAGGGCGGCCCGGCTGGCCTGGAGTCTGGAGGAGAAGGTGCTTCCCCTCTTCATCGTGGGTGGGGCTGGGCCGGAGTTCTAGGGCTGAGCCCTACAAGCTGCCAGAAAGCAGTACCCAAACCAGGCCACCATCTACCCCTACAACACCTCCATGCAGATTAGAAAAGGCACCCTCATGCGGAGAGACAAACTACAGAGAGCACCCCCTCGAGGTCAGTGAACTTCAGAAAGGGCCCCTTCTTCAGGGTGGGCCGGCCTGGGCCCTCCCCGTGGCTGCACTGCATCATTTCTCCTACCTCAACCAGTCAGCTCTAGGGGACAAGCCCACCACCCTCACTGGGCCCCCAGAAACTGAGACCTGTGTCCAGGGTGAGAGAGGGAGCAGGGAAAGCCCGGGGTAGGTGCCTAGGGCTCTGCAATCTGAACTAGGGCAGAGCTGGGCCAGCATCTCAATGAACCTGCCGACAGATTCTTGGCCTCGAGCCAGCTGCACACCAGACCTGTGAAGGGACCCCGGCCGTGCCAGGCTGGCGGGGCTGCTGGTCAGGGCCGGGGAGCGCACGGCGGCCGCCTAGTCACCATGGCCATGGAGGCGCCCCAAAGGCAGCAGAGGCTGTGGGACACGAGGGTCCTGGGAGGCAGCGTGCCTGAGGCTCCCTTCAATGCGGTGACGTCCACTGAGCCCTGCCAGGAGCTGGTGGCATCTAGATGCGTCTGAGGGAGCGGGCATCTTGTGCCCTCTCTCCAACAACAGCCTGCTTGTGGGGACTGGCAGAGGTGTCCAGGGAGGGGTCCTCCATCAAGTTCCATTCCCTGGACCTCAATCCCTTGATCCCGCCTGCTCGTGAGAATCACCTTAAAGCAGTACAGCCTCTGGGCCCTGCCAGGATTCCATAATTCTGGAGTAAGGTCATGCTTCGTTTATTCGTGTATTTTTAGACTCTGGGGTTATTGTACTGTGCCGCCAGCCGGAGCAGAGAGCTAGTGAATTGATCATCCACTCCAAGAAAGGCTCCTATTTCCAGAAAGGACTCTGAGACCAATTAGGCTTGGGAAATGCCTGCAGGGCACATTGACATTTCAAAAAACTTCCCAAGCAAAAGAGTCTTTGCTCTGGAAACTTGTTGTTATTTTTCTTGGTGGTGGTAGTGGCTGGGGGGGGGGGGGGGGGGGGGTGTGCATGTGCAAAACTGTCCCTGTTTTATAAATGGGACTCCAAGAGGTTAAGGAATATGCCCGATGTGGTCCTCGTGGCCAGCGGCAGAGTGCTGATTCAAACACAGGGCTCCCTCCACTTTGAATATTGTCCCCTCTCAACACCCCCCAAACACCTCCAGAAATGGGACTCTCAGCGACTCCGCCTGGGAGTCAGGTGGCCCCAGGGGGGCTGTGACAAAATGCTCTCCCAGCCCCTCTCCCCACTGGACTTCTGTCTCTCCCTGCAGTCAGGCCCCAGTCTGCTTCCTGTCCAGCCCCTCACAAGGCAGATGTGGTAGAGCCCGTGCCCATCCTTCCTGCGGGGGGTGCTAGTGCCTTCCACGTGTCCAGATCCTCTGGGTCCGGTTTGTGGCAGGCTCTCAATCCTCCCAGCTCTCCGTCCCCCCTGAGGGCGGGGAGGAAGTCAGATGGTTTCCAAATTCTCTTCCTGCAGGTCCACATCACCAACATGGCTTTCCCAGCACCAAGAAGTGGGTCATCCTTCCAGGCACGACGGTGGAGTGTAAGGCACTGGGGAAGGCTCCGGAGAGAGTTGCTGGGAGGTCAGGTGATTATCTTTAAGTAGGGCTTTAGGCCCCCCGCAAGCTCCAAAACGCAGGGCTGCTCTCCTGACACCCTCCAGGTCCCCGCTCCCTGCTCCTCAGGCTGGAGCAGGGGTTCCCCCTTCCAAAGGAATTTTAAAGAAATTCCCCTGGGCTCCAGGTCACTGTGTTCCTTCAGCAAAAGGGAGCTCCTCGAGCTGGTGAAACCTGAGTCCTGGGGTGCAGCCTGGACCAGAAGCACGTCTGAGTTCTCAACCGGCACGAAGAAGTAGGTGGGAAAATCTCTTGGAGCGTGTTCATTTTTCTCTGGCTAAATCTAATTAAGACGAAACCTTAGCTTCCTTGGGAGTCTGCTGCATCCGTCAGGCAGGTCCTGAGAAGGACTGTGAAAATTCTCTGGCTTTCCTGTGGCAAGAATCACTCAAAACGTGCTCCGTTCTCTCTGGACTCTTATTTCAACAACAAATCAATCTCTTCCCACGAGATGTGTGGATGGTAAGCTTCTGTTTCCCAGTTCCCAGTGAATTTTATGAACTAAAGATCCATCCCATCCACGTACCACTCTGCACAGTGGGGGACTCTACATCCACCTAACAACTCTTTCTTATTCCCTAAACAACCCGGCCAAAAGCAAGTAAGACAGGCAGTCAGAATCAGAGAGGTGTAGAAGAGACCAGACGGCCAAGCGCCATGACAGTGAGCAAAGCACAGGCAGAGCGATAGCTCATCGTCCAGAGAGGCAGGCTGGTGGCCCCTGGAAACCCAAGTGGCTAAGCGAGGATAGTCTTAGGTGACAGGTCCTCCAAGGTGGGCCCAGCTGGCTGGCACCCCAGCACCCAGGGGGGCTGGCAGCATGACCTGACTTGGCGGAGCAATCATGCACATCCAAGTGCTTCTCTATGTGCTTTATTTAATCTTCCCAACAATTCTGCAACATCCCATTTTACAGATGAAGTACCTGAGGCACAGGGAGAGTAGTTAACTTGCCTAGAGTCGTACAATCAGTATGTTGTAGGGTCAGGATTTGAACCCCGGCAGTCCGGTGTCAGAGTCTATGCACTAAACCACTACACCACAGCTCACACACAGGGGAGAGGATCCCGTTACCGGGTGTTCAGGTTCCTATGGCTGTGCAACCCCAAAACTTAGTAGCTTGAAATATCATCACTCATCTATTTAGCTCATGAATCTACAGTCTGGGTGGAACATGGTGGGAAAGGTTAGGTTCTGCTCTACAAGATGGTAGCTGGGGCAGCTCATCTGAGGACAGGAGGACCCACGGGCCAGATGACTCACTCACATGGTTAGCAAGTAAGAACCGGCTGCTGGCTGGGAGCTCAGCCCAGATAGAGAGCCAGGGACCGTGTTCCTGTCCACATGGCCTCCTCACACTCTGCTCGGGCTTCCTCACAGCATGGTGGCTGGGTTCCAAGAGTGAGAATCCCAAGAGAAAGGAAATGGAAACTGGCAGTATCTTAAAGCTCAGACCCAGAAACTGGCACGGCATCACTTTTACCATATTCTATTGGTAGAAGCAGTCAAGTATTCCAGGTTCAAGGAAAAGGGATCTAAATCTCACCTCCAGATGGAAGGAGTATTAGAATTTGGGGACCATGTTTTAAAACTGCCACATTGGGGCTGGGATGCAGGAAAAGAACTGGATCTCCTGAATGAGGGAGAAGCATCTGACTGTTGGCTCCTGCTTAGGGCTGAGCAGAGGGAAGTAAGTCTCCAGTGTGTGCCAGGTCCTGGCCTCACAGGCATTATCTCCTCAATTGGATGCAAGTTTTCTCACCACTTTTTATAGATGAGCACTCGGAGGCTCAGAGAGGGCGTTAGCCTTATGTGAGGTTGCACAGCTGGTAAGTGGCAGAGCTCTCTTGATTCCAGAGCTGAACCCTGAACTCCCCTGGTGAGCTGCCCACAGATTAGGATCAGGGCTGGCCCCAGATGAGTTTGTTTGGGAAGAGGTAGGAGGGCATGGAGTCAGGCTATCACTCCCTAACCACTCCAGGAGCCCTCCCATATCAGGGAAGGACTCCCAACACGCTGTCCCAAGGCATCCTTTCCCTATTGCGCCTCCTTTCAGGCTGGGGCATGTACAGACCTTCCTCCTTAGCCCTGCCTCCCAAGTTGTGTTTCTCAGCCCTGAGCAGTTCCCGAAATTCTCTCCGTACTTCCTTGAAACTTTCCCAGAGGCATTCCCCCAGCTCCACTTGTCTCAACCATAAGCTGTGAATAATTACCAGCATAAGACTTTCCATTTCTTAAATAAAGTTTTGTTTTAATTTATTTATTTTGGCTGTGCCACGTGGCTTGTGGGATCTTAGTTCCCCGACCAGGGATTGAACCCCGGCCCATGGTAGTGAAAGCGCTGAGTCCTAACCACTGGACTGCCGAGGAACTCCCTAAAGTTTTTATTTTTAGAATAGTTTTAGATTCATGGAAAAATTGTGAAGATGTTACAGAGAGTGCCCGTATTCTCCATACCCAATTTTCCCTATTATTATCATCTTATATTAGTGTGGTTCATTTGTCACAATGAATAAACCAATGTCAATATATTATTATTAGCTTTACGATATGGTTAGCATTATTATTAAAGTGTAAGCCCATATTTTCTTCAGGTTTCCTTAGTTCTTACATAATGTCCTTTTTCTTTTCCGGTTTCCTCTTGGCTGTGGCAGTTTTTCAGACTTTCCTTGTTTTTGATCGTCTTGACAGTTTTGAGGAGTACTGGTGAGGAATTGTGTAGACTATTCTGATGCTTTTTCTTGTGGTTAGGCTGGAATTATGGGTTGGGGGAGGAAGACCACAGAGGAAGAGTGCCATTCTCATCACCTCCAGATGGAAGGAGTACAGCAGGGGTACTTGCCACCAACATGACTTATCACTGTTGATGCTGACTTTGACCACCTGGCTGAAGATTCTCCGCTATCAAGTGACTCTTTTGTCCTCTTTCCACCTGCACTGTTTGGAAGGAAGTCACTATGTGCAGCCCACATTTAAGGAGTGGGGAGCTAGGCTTCTCCTTGAGGGCAAAGTGTCTGCATAAATCACTGGGAATTCTTCTGTCCTAGAGTTCTGTCTCTCCTCCCCCATTTATTTGTTTTATTTAATAACTTAATTATTTAATTGTTAAATCATTTGTTTGTGTAAGTATAGACTCATGAATATTTATTTTATAATTTGGGTAATAATTCAATACAACTGTATTTATTTTCTTGCTCAAATTGTTCCAGCTTTGGTCACTGGAGCTCTTTCAGTTGGCTCCTGTGTCCCTTTGACATACTCCCATCTATTTTTTTGAGCACTTCTTCGCTTTCTGGCACTACAAGACGCTCCAGCTTCATCTTATGTATTTCCTGCCTCCTGTCCTAGAAGCAGCCATTCCTCCAAGGAGCTCTGGTTCTTTTTACTGGAGAATGGTATTAGAAACCAAGATCTGGGCACTAAGTGTGCTCCTTGCTACTAGGGCATCACTGCTTCTAGACCCTCTCAGCTGACAGAACAAAGATATATATGTGTGTATACTAACCTGTCTATCAAACTAACCAAAGAGACACAAATCTATAAATATATGTATATTTTCTATATACATACATAGAAAATATACATATATTCTATAAATATATGTAGCCGTCTGTATCTAGATTAAGGTAAACCTGAGTTCATACTGGTGTCTACAACTTTAATCCATTACCACAAGGGTCATACTAGCCTTCTCCCTTTGCTTGTCTGTAACCTTCCACCTCCCACTCCCACAGTGAGAAACCCAGATCCCACCGTCCACCATCCACTTACTTAGTGGTTCAGTTCCGATATACATGTATAGGGGTTTCAGAATCGTTAACCCATTCCCTACAGCAAAGTGCTTCATCAACTAGTGTACAGTGTTTAGGCAGTTCCTTTTGCCTTTTGTCTTATGGACTCTACGCATTTCCAAAGTTATTTAAATTGAAACCTTTCCTCCCACCCACTTCACTGAGGTTGTTTCATACATTTCTAATACAGATAGCTTTGTCATAGTCTGCATTCCATCCTGGGATCTCCTGGCCTCCTAAATGATTTTGTTTAATGTGCATATATTAAAGATTCACTTTTTTAAAATTTTATTTTATAAATTTATTTATTTATTTTTATTTTTGGCTGTGTTGGGTCCTCGTTGCCGCACGCGGGCTTTCTCTAGTTGCAGCAAGCAGGGGCTACTCCTTGTTGCGGCACGTGGGCTTCTCACTGCAGTGGCTTCTCTTGTTGTGGAGCACGGGCTCTAGGCACGCAGGCTCAGTAGTTGTGGTACACGGGCTTAGTTGCTCCGCAGCACGTGGGATCTTCCCGGACCAGGGATCGAACCCACTGGCAGGCGGATTCTTAACCAACGTGCCACCAGGTAAGTCCCAAGATTCACTTTGTGCTGTAAACTTTTATAGGTTTCAACCAATGCAGTGTCATGTATCTATCACTAAAAGATCATACAGAACAATTTCACCCTCTAAAAAAAAAATACCCTGGGCTTCACCTATTCAACCTTTCCCCCCACCCTCAAGAAGCCTTCAGTTTTAAAGCATATTTAAATGTTTTTTCTAAGTTCTCTTTACGCACATTACTTATTTAATCTGCAGAACGGATTGAAAAGAACAGAAACATCATTCCCACTTTACCGAGAGGAGACCAAGGATCAGAAGCATCAATAGGCTTGCCGTTGGCCACATGGCTAGTGTGTGGCCCGAGACTGATCCTGCTGCTTTATTCCTACTCTACTCAGGTCAGGGGTGGTTACCAGACCCCAGAGGTGGAGACAGGAGGGGCTAGATTTCAGGCAGGCAGGAGATTGGGCCATAAGTGAAAACCAGCTGTGGGTTGACAGGGACACCTGAGCTCTAGTCCTGGTTCTGCCAATTTACTGGGTGGTCTTGACTAAATTACTTTCAACTTGGCTTGGAAGTTTACAGAAATTCCTCTTCTGTAAAGTAGTGAGGGATGTGGTGACCCCTGGGTCCCATTCGAATCTAGCAAGCTATGTCTGGCCTCAGCATGGGGCCAAGTGCAGTCAGCAGGGAGGTTTGGGGGCAGTCAAGAGAGATGGCTGAGAAGTAAAGCTCCAGTCAACCATGGAGAAGCAGTGGTGGGCCACGCTGGGGTCAGGGGAGTGTGCCCAGGGTGGCAGCTCCCACCCTGCTCTCCCCGCAGCAAGCTCTCCAGGCAGTGAAACCACATATGCTTTTGTATCCCATTCCATGGTTTATGGCCCAATGGGTCATGACTTGCAATTTTTAAAAAAATAGAATGAAACAGAGTAAGATAGATCAATGCATTCAACATAACAAGGAAAAGTGTAAACTTTTGTTTTGATTATATGTGCAGGTAACGGGGCAAAAGGTAAAATGTCTTGGTCGGAAAAGCCTGAAGTTGCTGGCTGACAGAACACATTCTGCGTCCTTATCTCATTTTATCCTTCCTATAACCCTGCGAGGAGGGATTCTTTTTATCATCCTTATTTACCAGTGAGGAAACAAGCTCAGAGAGGTCCAATAGGGCGCTCAAGATCTCCTAGTTAGTGAGGGGCGGGTTATGAAGAACTCTTACGGCTCCCAGACCCAGCTGGGCTTTCCTGCATTTGACCCCGAACAGAATTGTGGTACTTGTCTGCTTCACAAAGTCCCAGGCAACACAGCCCATGGGAAGCAGGTCCAAGTTGGAGGCTGTCTGGACCCCTGAACCTGGCCAGTCCCCACTTCAGCTTGGCAGGAGAAAGGCTCGTTTGCCATCCATCCACCATTGCCCTCCCCAGAAGCAGACTCAGTGGGAGTTCAGCCAGAACCAGGCTCCGCCAGGGTGGGCAATTAGGGTGTGGGGAGTGAGCTGGTGGGAGAGGCTGGGAAAGGCCACGTGGGCCTCCTCCCTCCACCCAGATGCCACACACACCACACTTAGCAAACACACTCGTAAAAGCATGCTCTGACTGGGGCTCCAGACTCCCTCAGGGCCCCAAATCCCAGCCGGCAGTAACTGTGGGTGCTACAAGGCATCTGTCTGTCCGGCCTCTGTTCCCCAGGCTCTCCTGCTTTGCCTGAGACCAACATGAGGCACCTGGGAGTATGTTTTGCCCCTTTTCTTCCTTCTTGTCTCTCCTGATCTGAATACCCACAGCAACACTGTGTTGTCTTCTGATTTATGAGTTCACAGAACTCACGAATACTTTTTCCTCAATTCCCTCGATGTAAAGAAGCCCTTGGTTTCTCTGCAGACATGAGGGCCCTACTTCTCCCCCAGACGCAGACCACAAGGCCCTAGCCAGGACCCCTCCCCCAGGGCTGTGTGGCTTATTTGTGATCTGTTCATTCAAAGGTCACCATTGTTGGGAAATCTCTGACAGTGGTGAGGAAAAAGCAAGAAAATTGAGGGCCAGGAAGAATTTTCCCACAGCACAGGTCTCCTGGCCAGCCCCTTCCTGGCCTCTGTTCCTTGGCGAGCCTAGTGCCTCCACCAGACCACAGTGGGTCTCAGCACCTCCCAGTGACTGGGGTTTGAGGGCACTAGGAAAAGCCTCCTGGTGGGAACTTTCCAGCAAGTCCAGGACCCACACCCCTGGAGAGAAAGCACTTGACCTCACTTCAGGTATCTGCTCAGGTGTCACCAACTCAGAGAGGTCTCCTGTGACCGCCACTCCCCTCACCCCCCAGCTCCCAGACCCCCTTCCTGGTTTTGCGTTTTTCCATAACCCTTCCTACCATCTGACAGCTGCTTTCCTTATTTTCCCAAAGCCTCTACCACTAGAATGTAACACAGGATCTTTGCTTTGTTCATAGCTTTCTCCCCTGTGGCCTAGGACAGTTACCGGCACATAGTAAACACTCCATAAATATTTGTTGAATGAATAACAAATGGATGAATGAATTTCTTGGGCTTAAAAGTGGCCAAAAGGACCCGTTCCATGGCCTGCCCAGAATCCTTCAGATATGTACTCCCGATGAATTCTAGAAGAGCAGTCATCCAGACTTGCTGGGGGCTGGTCCAGACCCACACCAAGGATAACCCAGACCCAGGCCCTCTCCTTGGCCAACCCTGTTGGGGCTGGTATTTGCCCCCAAGGCTGGGACTGCCTCAGAGTTGCTCTCCTTTCTGGCCTGGCCAAGGAGGCCATTAGGCAAGTGTCCTGGGTCCACTCAGGCCCTGTGCTCACACACTGCTGTAGGAGGCCCACCACATGTTCCCTGGGCCAGCAGAATCTCAGAGCTGCCCCTCACCAGAGAGAACCCAGAGCTTCCCCTCAAACGTGCAAGAGACATGGCTTGGGCCCCGAGCATCCTTGGTTTCCTTACACTTAGAAGAAACTAGGACCCTGGGGTCCCCAGGAAAGAGAGAAGGAAGGGCCTTGAGGCTCACTGAGCCCCCAGATGGACCCATAGGTGAGCAGGCAAGTTGAACCCTGACCATGGGAGAGATGCAGGGAACAGAGAGACAGAGAAAGCAAGCCTCGGAGTGGACAGACACAGAGGGAAGGAGACAGAAGACAGGGAGAGACACACAAGGCAGAGAGAAAAGGAATCAGAGGGAGAGAGAAACAGTCGGGGAGGCAGCCTCGGAGACCGGCAGGCAGAGAGAGACAGAGGACAAGAGAGCAGAAGACGACGCAGAAAGGGGCGGCCGAGGGGCTTGCGGGGCGGGCGGGCAGGCGCTGCTGAATCGCCGCTCTGTTCTCCAAACCGCACTGAGGGGCTTTCTTCGCGGCCGTGGGAAAGTGGTGGGCGAGTGCGCGCCCAGCCGCCATGTGGACGGTAATTAGCCGGATTAGGGCGGGAGCCGCGCGGGCCGGCCGGGAACAAAAGGCCCCTCTTCGCCCGCGCAAACGGCGGGGTCGCGAGGTCACCAGGCAGGGTCCCCCAGGAGCGGGAGAGGGGAAGCTCGGCCGGAGAATGGGGCCTCTGTGCACCCGGGGGTCCCGGCTTTGGGGTCCAGGCTTGGGGGTGCGGGAGGAGAGAAGCCCGAGGCGGCAGACACCTCCCAGCCCCGGGATCTGAACTGGAATCTGAGCTGATATTAGTAATAGTATTGGCAACATGGATGCCATTTATTGAGCGCTTACGGTGTACCAGCTCCACGCCAAGACATGCATCATCTCGTTTAATCCACATGACAAACTTCCCAGGTGGATCCTGTAATGCCCTGATTTTACAGATAAGGGAGGTAGGTACAGAGATCGTGACTTGCCCAAGGCCTTGCAGTAGGAGATGCTGTCTCACACATTTGCTGGCCCTGAGTAGACACTCACCAATTCCATGCGGAATGAATGAATGAATGAATGACAGGGTTGGCCCTGACCTCGCTCTGTGGTCTGTGCGTGACCTGGGAGGTTTAGGAAGTGGAGGCTCTCAGCGTGACACGCTGGTCCACAGGAAGCTGTTCTGGGAGATCCACGCAGGGGTGTGTCGGTACTAACACCTCCTCCCACCCAGGGCAGTGCAGGGGAACTCGGGTCACTAGGGTCAGGGGTTCTAGGGTTAGGAAATGTGACCATTTGGTTTCCTTTCCAGCAGCCGCGGCAGAACTGTGCCTCCCTTGAGGATCTATGGCTGCAGCCCCTGGGGCCTCTCCAAAGCACAGGGCAGCATGGGGAGCTGATGGTGACCCACGGGGGTGGGAAGAGGAGGACCTGGGATTTTCTCCTGCCACCCGGCTCTCACTAGCCACTCCAGAGGGTCCAGAACACTCCAGTTTTAAGTGAAGAGCATTCTCTGGGCTGTGGGCGTCACCCTCCTCACAGGTGGTCTAGTCGGAGAGCACACTCTCCCGCCCACAGTAGCAGCTGGTGATGGGAGCGGGAGAGGCGGGCAGGGGAGCCTGCTGTGAGGCTTTGAGGGAGGGGCTGCCGTGGCGAAGTCTGCAGTGAACGTGGCAGTGACTGCTCTCCCTGGCCCATTAGCGCCTTATGGGCCAAAGTAGCCAGGCCTGAGCTTTTCAAGAGAGAGAGAGAAATTCA
The DNA here is from genome assembly GCF_008692025.1 of Phocoena sinus. Lineage (NCBI taxonomy): Eukaryota > Metazoa > Chordata > Mammalia > Artiodactyla > Phocoenidae > Phocoena > Phocoena sinus. The sequence goes on from NC_045775.1 coordinate 35,195,946, forward strand.
GCCTTTCAGGTGGGATTTCCCAATTTTAAAAGATGCTGTGGGCTACACTAACACAGGGGGGGTCCAGATGCAGCCCACAGGTCTGCAGTTCACAACCCCCTTTTCTAGGTGTAGTGTTAGAAGTATTCCTGGTACTCAGCTTCAGGAAGAAGAAACACGCCATCCCTTCCCCCAAGCCCCTCTCCCTCCACCTTCTCTAGGGTCAGTGAGTGAGGAAGGGGTTAGGGATGGGGGTTGGGATGCCCAGCCCCTGCCCAGGTCCCTGTGCCCTGCATCAGGCTGTCCCCAGGATGCAGAGGGCTCAGGCAGGGAACCTCCAGGCCACTGAAATCTGAGTGACCAGGTACCTGACCAGAAGCCAGAGGTTGTCACCTCCAGTTCGGCCAGGGGAAGCCCGGTGAACCAGTAAATGAGAGTTTTCTCCAGCACTAGAGTGTGAAAGCCGCTGGCACATGAGAAGGAAATGGCGGCTTCTGGCCAGTTCTTCCTCACGCCCCACCTCCATCACCCTCACAAACGTCTCGTCAAGTGGAAGATTGCTGTAATCCCACTTCTCAGATGAAGAAACTGAGGCCCAGAGGGCTGGAGTATTTGTCTGAAGGGAGTAGAAAGTGAGCATCTAGGGGCATAGCTTGAAGTGGCTCCAAGTATGAAATTTGTTTGAAACGTTTTCTTAACAACTGATGTGAATTTTGCTTCCTACTTCATAACATAGACATGGATATTTCGCTATAAATATAATGGTGGTTTTTCCTCCAATAATCTGGTAAACCCGACCTTGGGAGGATGAGCCACGTTTATCCTGTGGCATCTCAAACCCCTGGCACTTCATTGTGAAGCCGCAACAGTCCACAGACACAAGAAAGAGAAGCCTGGATTGAGGGGTCAGACCCCCAAAGTCAGTTCGTGACAAAGTAGACCTGAACCCAGGGTGCCGACTGTTTCAGGGGGCGTGATAGGCAGAAAGGAGGTTTGTTGCTGTTCAGGTCTCTCCTCAGTTCCCCATTTCAGCCTCATGGAAAGCTGGGGGGAGGGGCCTGGTGCCTCACTGGGGCGGTCAGAGCTGAGTCCCGACCTCCACAAAGGCAGGACGCAATCTCCTGTTTCCTCCTCTCTTGGCCACCTCCATGTCCTGTCTCTTTTACAGATAAAGCTCTGCTACAGCAGCTGCCGCCTCTCGCTCCTGAGAGGGGCAGGGCTGTGTGGCAATGTGCACCCAGCCCCCGACGTGGACTGAGGTGCAAGGAAGGCCTTATGCCCCTTGCTTGGCGTTGGGGGCGGCTAAGCGGCAGTGGTGGGAGCAAGGGGTCAGGCCACTCTCCCCCGCTCCCAGCCCCTGAAAGAGCACAAATCAGGGTGCCTGACGCCCACAGGGGTGGATATCCATGGAACCCTCAGGGCGCATGGGACAGTTGCATGGGGCGAAGGACAGCTCGAACCCAGTGAAGGAGCTTCAGAACCTGAGAAGCAGGAACAACTTTGTCCTTTCCCAGGAATAGCCATCACTGGACCTCGCTGGCTCAGTGGAGTGCTCTGGGGGGTCCTGGGGGGCGCTCCCCACTCTCCTCCAACACTTGCCCACTTTTCCCTTCGGCAGCTGGTGGTGATTTCAGAAACAACCAGGCAGAATCTCTAAAACACAGTAAATGCTTGCTTCCTGTCCCCACCCAACCCTGTTAGAGTGGGAGACATGCTTAAGGGGAAGGATTACTCCAAAGAAACCCAAGTTCTGGCGAGAAAGCCCTCCTAGAAATGTGGGAAACGTCTGGAGCTGTTACAGTCCCCGATCAAATTTCTGAGTCTTGTGTTCCCAGCCGGGCCAGAACATTTAAGTCTCAGAGTCCCTCTCTTCGCCTCTTTCCCCAGTTTGCACGTTATAAGCACAAGGTCTCAAGTTCCAGCTCAGGAAGGACAAGGCGCAGCCCAGCCCCTTTCACCAGGGGGAAAGGAGAAATTTCATTCCAAGGCTTCATGCTAATTACATTGCCCACTTCCTCAAACCTCCATCCTGGAGGAAAACCAAATTCCCACAAATGTCTCCCTTCTGTCCAGCTCTGCACCCCAGCCCAGCTCCTCTTCTGGGTCATAAACATGGACATAGGTCTCCAGCCTGGAGCACTTGAGATGGCCAACTGCAGTGTGGATGCCAAGGCAGGCCTGGGGCTCAGGAGCGGGTGCAGAGAGAAACCTGCTCTACCCATCGATGAACTTGACATCACGGTTCTGGACATGCGTCGTGGAGAGATGGGTTTGTGCATCTAAAATGCAGTACACAGTGAGCTCAGGGCCTGATCTAGGCAGCCTTTGTGTCCTGCTGATGGGATGAGGGAAGAAACCCAGATGTACGGCCTTTGTAGCTGGATTCCAGCCAGCCTTTCATAGCATCCTTCATGATGGAGACCTGGAGGGTGGAGCCGGTTATGTCCAAAGCTTGTGAGTCCTCAGAGGCTGAGCCTCGAGGCCTGTGGCTGCAGGGAGAGAGCTTCCTATACAGCCTTGGACCCTTCAACATGTTTGTCAGGGACTGGCATGAAGCTGTGGGTGGTAGAATCCTCAAATTTGCAGACCATCACATCTGAGAAGAGTAGGAAATACATTGAGTGATAAAATCCAATAGGTTTTGTCACGCTGGGTGAATAGGCCCCGTTTCAGAGATGAGTCTGAAGACAGTTCAATGTCAGGCTCTGCTTATGAGGTCCAAGAAATCAACTGCCTCAGCACATGTAAAAAACTGAAGGATTTGGGGTATTCATCACAGTGCCCATTAGCTGTGAAGCTGAACGAAACAATGATGTGCTCTTCAAGTGCATTGAGGAAATTCTTGTTTTGCGGGATTTCTTTGTCCCGTAAATCCCATTAAGGGATCTCTTGTGGGGTCACTGACCACTTATATCAAAACCTTTGGGGCTTGTTAAAAATTCAGATTTCTGGGCCCACCCAGATGGCTCACTCAGGCACGATAAGGATGCGGCCCCAGAATATGTATTTTCAACCACCTCACGAGTGATTTTTTTTTTTTTTTTTTTTTTTTGGCTGTGTTGGGTCTTCGTTTCTGTGCGAGGGCTTTCTCCAGTTGCGGCGAGCGGGGGCCACTCCTCATCGTGGTACGCGGGCCTCTCACTGTCACGGGCTCTTCTGTTGCGGAGCACAGGCTCCAGACGCGCAGGCTCAGTAGTTGTGGCTCACGGGCTTAGTTGCTCCGCGGCATGTAGGATCTTCCCAGACCAGGGCTCGTCGAACCCGTGTCCCTTGCATTGGCAGGCAGATTCTCAACCACTGCGCCACCAGGGAAGCCCCCGAGTGATTTTTGAGAACATTTTCAGCTCTGCCTACCCCTTTAGCCCATGCTGGGCCCTCTTGCCAGGACTGTTCTACCTCTAAGCAAAATAAGAGGACCCCCTGCCCGGCAAAGCCTCCCTCTGTGCTAGAAATTCCACTAGTGGAGCTTTGCTCCTTTGGGTTAGGACACTGTCCCTACAAATGGCCTTGTCAATGAAGATTTTTAAAGATAAAGACAGCTGGCTTATAGCAAAATTGTGGTGGAGGCACTGGGTAGGGACACAGGCTGAACTTCCCAGACAAAGAGTAAGTAAGGCTTAATCATACTGCCAGAGGGCCTCGATCCAGCTCAGCCTGAAGCCGTGGAGAGACTGAGAAATAAGCCATTTGTTCCTCGCTGGCGTGGGAAGCGCTCAGGCTTTGGAGAAGCAGCCTGACCTGAGTGTAAATCCCAATCAGGCCCTCAGCAGCTGTGGGATCCTGAACATTGACCTCAGCTTCTCTGAGGCTCAGATTTCCTCTCTGAGATCTTGACACATTCTTTACCCAGCTGTTCTGAGGAGTCGATGAATAACGTATGTGAGGAGTTATGTGAGGAGCCTCAGGTAAAGCCCCCTGAGGCTTTGGCACACAGTAGGTGCTCAGTGTTGCTTGTTGAATGCGTGAATGGGTAAATAGTGGATGGAGGGAGGGATGGATGGATGAACGGATGGACAGATGACCTCTGTGAATTCTTCTTTTTTACTTGCAGACAATCAGCCTCTGCCTCTGGATTGCTTAGCCATAGTTTCCCCACCCCAGTGTCATTCCCTGACATCTCACAGATGTCTTGATTTGGGGTCCAAGTTGTGCCTCCTGGGAAAAGTCCCTCTCCCTTCCCCACCCTTCTCCCCCCCAGATGCCCTTCTCCCAGCTTCTGTCCAACTGCCAAGGCATTCCTGTCTGGCACTGGGTCTCAAATTCAGCACAGGGGCAAGTCTTAGGGCACAGCCTTTCAGAGACTCCCCTGATATAGGCCAGGAGCATGTTTCTGACGGTAACTCAGGTCCCCTTTCTGGCCAGCTCCTAGAAACAGCCCATCTTCAGGCTGGCTGGGGCATGCAGAGGAAAATCAGCTGCGTGAGGCACAAATCCTGCCCTCTTGGAACTTGGACTCAAGGAGGAAAAACTAGGAGACATTTAGAAGGTGGTCTCTGCTGAGCGTAACAAAGCGCTCCCAGCCGGCTGAATCAGAGAAGACGTCTTGAAGCGGGTGACATCTGGATCTTAAAGGATGGATAAGTTGGAACATTCAGAGCTGGGGGAAGAGCATTCCAGAGAGAGGGAACAGAGAGGGTGGAGTAGGGGATTGTTCAGTCTGGCAGGAGCACAGGTGGGAGGAGGCGGACAAAGAGAACAGGTTGTAGGATTGGCTGGGGCAGGCGTCGTGCAAGGCCGAGGCATACGCTTGACTCCCCCACTGTGAATCCAGGCAGAAGCAGGGGCTGTCGTTCCAGTGTGGCCCCCCCTCCCCTCAAGTCTCTTTCTGTACCCTGCTACCGGCCCCCCCAGCACACATCTGGCCTGCGTGCCTCTGTTGACCCATGCAAGCCTGGTGGGCCACCGCTTCTGGGGCCATCTGCATTAACAAAGCTGCACCGACTCTGCCCATTCCTGCTCCCAAAGGAATGAGTGGAGGACGTTCAGGCCTTGTGCGGGCTGTTGGGGGGTCTGCTGATGCCCGTGTAAGGGTGAGAGGCTTCTCAGCCCCAGGCATGTGCAACGGCTCCCTTGGTTGTAGGTCACCCTTTCTTCCCCCGCCACCCCCCTGCAGCCTGCAAGTGGCAGGTCTCACCCCTGCACTTTCCCCAGCTAATCCAAGCCACACAGAGAGCAGCCAGCCCGCCAGCGGGTCTTGTTTCACTGGAATGTTGGCATCAAACTTGAGATCGGAAATGAACTCATTATCTGATTATTTTTATTTATGAAAATGTAGCTGCTCTGGGAGAGGTCTTTCTTGAATAGCCTTCTGAGTGGATGAGTAATCCTCTCCCCTTTACACACACACACACACTCTCAGACACATATGTTCAGGGACACACACACACACACACACACATACTCAGATATTCCAAACCCCCCCTGCTTCAGACACACACACATACACACATACATCACACATATACACACAGAGGCGGCCGTATGTTCCAGCAGATACATACCTTCAGGTACACACACAATCACATGGAGACACATGTTCTGGGTCTAATAAGCTCCTTTGAGGGCAGGAACTTTGTCTCTTTTATTCACTGCAGAATCCCTAGTAGTACATAATGGGCAATCAGTAAATATTCGCAGAATGAATGGCTGAGGAGTAGATGTGCGCGCGCGTACATGCACACACACGCGCACACACGCGCACACACGCGCACACGCGCGCGCACACACCTTCATGCATGCACACCTGCCCATCCTCTCTCCCTTCCTGGAGAACAGCAGAGTCAGAGAATCCCTAATCCCGCAGCCTAAAGTCTTCACACCGTGAAGCACACCTAGTATTAGCTGAGAACACATCATCCAGAACCTTCCAGTGGAGATGTCCATCACCAGTTTCCAGGAGGCCAAGGCAGCTCCTCCCCTGAACTGCTACGGCCTCACCAGATGCTTAAAGCCATCCCATCAGCCTTGCCAGTCAGGAACCTATTGTGATGGTCCGGCCAGGAGAGCCTGAGGTGGTTATGCAGGGCAAGCTGTTTTCCAGGAATGTTCTCTGGGGGCTGTCCCCACTCACCCACACTGGCTCAGTGGCAGGCCCCCGCACAGGGTCTTGGGCAATGCCAGCCCCAGGGCTCTGGCTCTGTCTCTCTCTCTCCTCCAGTCCATGGCTATGACTCTGGCTTTCCAAGGCCTGTGAATGTCTCCTGGAGAGGAGACCTGGCCAGAGGCAAGGCTGGTGGGCCGGCAGAGGTGCAGAGGCCAAGAAAGGGCGGCCTGGAGTCTGATCTCAGGGTGGAGCGATGAGCAGGGCCGTGACCCTGACCCCTAACTGTCCTTAAGGCCTCCCCCATGGAGAGAGCAGTCTGCTCTAATCAAAAGAGCTCTGGGCTGGAGGGAGGCTCATCTGAGCTGACAACCCAGCTGGCCCCATACTGCCCGTGTGGCTTTGGGCCGGTCATCAGCCCTGGAGCTTAATGTCCACCAGCATCTTGGGCAATCACATCCTTCATGCCTCGCTGCCCTGGGCCTCACCCTCTCCTGACCTCCCTTCCAGCCCCTGAAGGAGAGCCCACTACTCCCTCTGTAGCCGTTCGGGACTCTTCAAGTGACTCTTTCAAAGTGCAGAGCCCTCCAGGGTGGGTCGTGCAGTTCCTCACACCAAGCAGTGTGTAAGAGCTGCCTGACCTTCCCAAGAAGTTGCACGCAGGAGGCGGGAGGACATGGAGAGGAAGGGACAACTTGCTTTGCTAACATTGCCTTGTCCCAAAGCCTGGCTGAGAAGGAAGGACTGTGATCTCTTAAAACTGCAAGTCCGCCAGCAATTCCACTCCTAGTTATATACCCAGCTGAATCAAATGCACATGTCTATGGACAAATACGCTCACGAATGCTTTATTCACAGTACCTCAAACTGAAACAACCCAAATACCCATTAATAGGAGAATGGTTAAACACACTGGGGTGTATCCATATAATGGATTCATACATACACAGCAATAAAACACAAGCGTTTCTGCTACACACAAAACAGCGTGGATGAATCTCCCAGGCATGATATTGAGTAAAATAAGCCAGATACTATTTGTAGAAGGTCAAAAACATTCAAAGTGAATGGATGGTGATAGAAGATAGACCACCGGTCACCTCTAGGGGTGGTGTTGACTGGAAAGGGGCACAGGAGACCTTCTGTAACACTGAAATATTCCATCTCTTCATCTGGTGGTCACATGGGCACAGACACATATGTGAATCCATCCGGCTGTGCACTCAGCTGTGTTAACGCTATTGTATGTGAGTTTTACTGGGGGAGCGACCCAAGTCACAAGGGGTCTAAGCCAGGCAGAAAAGAGGAGTTCTAAAGAGTATTCACAGGATTTTAGGGTGGAAGCAAAAGAGTGAAGCCAATAGTGGAAGAGAGAAGGCCCAGAGCTTTCTTCCCAGAGAGGCTGGGTGGCATGGCCCAGGAGGGGTTGCCGTGAGGAGGGGTTAGGGACCTGACCCTCCCAGTGACCCCAAATGTGCCAGATCAGGCTACCCTTCAGTGGGTGTCCTGCACAGCACTAGGCATTGGGGTTGGGACCCAGCATGGAGGCCAGTCTCAGACCATCTGTCTCTTTCCTTCCTTCCCTGCCCATGGTTTTGGGGCAAAGAATGGGCTGAGCCCCTAACCTCTCTTTTAACCCCAGTTAATAGATAAACTCAATCTGCTCCAACGTGCTTAAATAAAAGTATAAAGTAGAGAGCTAATTCACTCTGACTTGCTTTATCCTAAACCCCTGGATGGACTCTCTCATAAGAAAGAGCATCTAGAAACCTGCATGCTGGCCTGCCACCCTCTGGGCCTCTTGATGGTCTGTGGGCCTGTGAGTGGGCAGGAATGTATGTCTCAGTGTGTATTGTGTTTCCTTATAATGGGGTCCTCTGGTTTTATCTTCATATACCCTAGCCTCCCGCCATTCTGCTCTCTCGCCCCTGTTCAGCACCCCCTGCCCCTCCTCTGAAGATACCCAGTTTTCCTGTCCTGACAATGGGATTAGCTTTTCTCAATGACATGGAGAGACTAAGTCCTCATCCTTCTTGGACATTGTTTAAGGAGCCCAGAGAAGGAACCCAAAACTTAACCTTAAGGCATTGCTTTCGAGTGCCATGACAGGCAACTCAAAATCTCACCCCACTACAGAACTTGAAGGCTAACCATGGGGAGATGGTGGCATTTTGAAGATCTGGGACTCAAAGGCAGAGCACCCCCGTGTTCCTGGAGCCCCAGCATCATCTGAGTGACCAAGTGGGTTCAGTGAAAAGAGGTTGCCAAGCCTGGGGCAGCTCTGGACACATCTGCCTCTGGAATGATGGATCCCTTCCCCCACCCGGCCTTGTCCCCTTCTCCTTCCCTGGGCAGTTCCTGCCCAAGTCAGCTTGGTCCCCTCACACAGCCCACAGCCCACAGTGGGCCGTCCCTATCCTCCTCCCTCAGTCCCCACCCACCTGCAGACATGCGGTGCACATTTCCTACAGAGCCCAGCGAGCACCGTGCAGAGTGAGTCAGGTACCCACAAGGCAGGTACTATTATGCTCACTCCACAGGTGGGGAAACCTAGCTGAGAAATGGAGTGCTGTCCCTGAAGCTACACAGCTGATAGTCATTGGAAGCAGGATCTGAACCCCGGTAGTCAGACTCCAGAGCCCAGCCCAGCTCATCCCTTCACAGGAGGCTGTAAGGGTGGTGGTTGAGGGTGCAGGCCCAGGAGCTAGGCTGCCTGGTTCACGTCCCGGCTCCTCCTCTTCCTGGGTGGCCCCTGGAACACGTGACTTACCCCTCTGGACCTCCCCCGCCCCACCCCTGTCATCAGATGGGGATCGGATTGAGCGGGACAGTTGCTCCTGCCCTCTCAGAGCACTCACGTCCAGCCACCTCTCTGGATGCTGTCTCTGGCTCTGGCCACACACTTGGGCCATTCTGTCCAGGCCGGGAGCAGATCAGCGGTACAACACAAGGCAATTGTTTGTAGGGCCTGCTCCAAAGAGGGCCATGGGTCCCAGGGCTGAGCAAGAAAACCCAGCCGTCTGGATGTCACAGGCCCCTCTCCAACACGGTGGCCTGCGTGTACAGAGCCCTTTGCCAGGGACCCGGGAGCTCGCCGCCCCTGCTCTTCCAGCCCTCTCTGAGCTCCCACCACACCCCAGCACTGCACACTTGAGTGTACCCCGTCTAACACTTTTCCCAGGATTCCACCCATGAATTTGGTTCCCCTCTAGGCTGTGAAGCCCCAAGAGCAAGGGCTTGATTTTCCCCTTCCTGCATCTCCCTGACAGCCCAGATACAGGCCCATGCAGACACCAGGTCGTCAAAACCCACTTGAAATGTATGGGATTGGGTTGGAGGCTTAGATACCACAACTTTGGAGTTGCTGGTTAAATATTTAGTCTTGGGCTTCCCTGGTGGCGCAATGGTTGACAGTCCGCCTGCCGATGCAGGGGACGCGGGTTCGGGCCCCAGTCCGGGAGAATTCCACATGCCACGGAGTGGCTGGGCCCGTGAGCCATGGCTGCTGAGCCTGTGTGTCCGGAGCCTGTGCTCCGCGACAGGAGAGGCCACAGCAGTGAGAGGCCTGTGTACCGCAAAAACAAAAACAAAACAAAAAAAAAAAAAAAAAAAAAAATATTTAGTCTTACTAGAGGTGGAAAAGGGAACAGTGTAGTGTGGGGTGGATGTGGACTTGGATGCAAATGAATGCAAATCACCGTGCAGTGGTATGCAGATGTGCAGCCGGGATTGATGGGAAGGAGGGCCCTGACTTCAGAATCCTGGTCCCATGGGTTCTGCCCTCCAGGGGGTTCCGTGTCTGCCTGAGGTCTCGTGCAGCAACGCTCTGCACGGCTCTCCAGCACCACTGGGATCCAGCTGGGGGGCTACACCCACCCACAGGCAGCCTGGCCTACAAGAGGTGTATAAATCAGAGGCCTGCCCTGGAGAAGGGCTGGAGGTGGAGCCAGAGCTGTGGACGGCTGGGTTCTGGGCACACAGCTCTGGGCGAGCACAGAACACTGGACCAGGAAGGAACAGATCACCCCTGGAGTCACTGTCAGGCTTTCAGACTCTGTCCCAGCTCTCTGCCGTGACCACCACCCACCACGACCAATCCCAGCCCTACCTTGTGCTGCCCACCAGCCCGGACCCCCAGTGGGTGGGCAGGCCATGGTAACTGGAGGAGCTAGGGGCTTCCCAACACTGACGAGCACCCTCTTAGGCTAATGACTGGGACTGGTACTGTCACAGTCAAAGAAACTGAGGCTCAGAGAGGTGAGTGGCCCCAGCCCACACAGTGGGTCAGGGAGGAACCAGATCAGAACCCAGGTCTCCAGAGTTGGGGGGAGCACGATGACAGCCTGCACATGTGCGGCCCCATTGGCAGCCCAGTCCCAGAGGCTCCGTCTCCTTCGGGTAAGTCACGGCAAGGGGGCCGAAGGAGAAGAGAGTGAGGATAGGGCCAGAGACGTGGTGTGAAGAGAGCTGGGCATCTGGGAATTTTCAGGGGGCTTGCAAGGCAGCCCAAAGCTGGGGTTCCCACAGCGGCAGGTGGGCATCCAGCGGGCCAGGCCGAACAGGGCTGGCACCAACTCTAGTGGGGTTGGAGGTGCCAGCTCTCACCCGCCAGCCGGGCTGCCAGCTGGGGAAGCTTAATTAGAATTCCTCAGCCCTCCAACCCATTTCCTTCCTGGTGAACAGGAAGGCTAATGGCCCCTGCCGCCCGCTACTGGGGTGAGGTGGCCGGGCCAGGGGTGCGGGTGACCTAACAAGCTCAGGAAGCATGCCTCTCCCCTGCCTCGGAGCAGGGAGCAGCCCCCGGCGTGACCCTAAATTTCCCCAAGTCGGAGACCGTCCGCCTGTCTGTCTATCCATCCCCCCAGAGCCCAGGGGGCTGGTGAGTGTGGACAGACAGACACAGGCCGTAGGAAGCTCCGGTGATTAATGGGTGATAAAAACCAGACCCCGTCAGGATGGGGGTGGGAACAGAGAGGCGGAGAGAGGCCGGCTGTCTCATGCTTGGCTCAGCTTTGAGCCCACAGCCTGGGGAGGAGGGGGGCGGCGGCTGAGGGCAGTGCCTGGCCCCAGCCTCGACATCCCAGGCGGGGCAGCAGATCCTGTTCCCCCGATGCCCAGCTGGGACCTCCTTCAGCCTCTGTCCCAGAAGGCAACCCTGCGATGAACCAGCTTAGCTCCCAACACCCAGGGACTTGCAGGGGCCCTGAAATATCCTCCCTCCCGCAACGCCCCGAGGCCTCCACCTCCCCGGCAGGGAAGATCAAACAGTCACCCCACCTCCTCCTTCCTTCACCTTCCTCCTTGCTGTGGGGCCCATGTCCCGGGACCCAGAGCCTCCCACCGCCGCCCCCCCGAAAAACACGTGACAGCCCCATCCTCTGTCCTCAGGACCCCCTCAGCTCAGTCCTCACCGTGGAAACTTTGAAAATGTGAAAGTGAGCTGATTTTCCTCCAGAGCTTCCTTGACAGCAAAACCTCCATCTAGGAGGCTTTAAATCAAACCTCCAAACATGCAGTTGAGAGAAACCAAGCGGGAGGGAGACTCGCACAGCCACGTCTCACGGTGCCCACCAGACAGACCCTGGAGGGACCTCGCACCCCCTCTCCTGCCCCAAAATACCCTCCCCACCGGCCTGCCGGCCCTGAGCCTGGGATTCCGCCAGTCAGTCCCCAGAGCGAGGCTCTGCTGCCCTCACCAACACCCGACTGTGAGAGGCTTTCAAAGGCTTCCCAGCATGTCCACCCCCAGGGCCCTGGGATCTGGCCAGGCAGGGCCTGAAATGAGGAAATGGGATAGAGAGAGAGGAAGTGGCTTTGAGAAGGTGGGGCACAAAGGCAAACTCTGCTGACTGAGGACTTTTGCTGCTGGCCGACCAGGCCCGCCTATCACCCACCAGAATTAAACTTCTGGTTGTCAAAAAAAAATTTTGTTTCCAAGATAGCCGTTGTGTTGGGGTAAAGCAGGCAATAAGGAAGACAATATGTATTCCTTCCTTCTTGCCCACCAGGCACCTTGTGTGTATCTCTTGTCTCACGTCCTATGGGAAGAAACTGAGGCTCAGGACCGTGCCCACCCCGCACCCTCCCCTCAGAGGGTTAAGTGATGGAGCTGAGATCCCAGGTCTGTCACACACAAAACCCTCCTACTTTCTGAAGCCCCACCCTGCCAGGGGCTGTGGGGAGAGAGCTGGACACCATCTGGGAAGAATCAGAGAAGGTTTTGAGAAAAGGCCTCATGTGGGAACGAGAAATCCTTCAATAGGACTTTTTCATCAATAAAGCAGAAACATAACCTTCCTCCTTGCAAACATTTCTGGACTCCCAGGGGTACCTGACTCTGTGTCCAACAAATTATTAAGGAAGCAAGTATAAAATTAAAAACTCGCAATCCCAAACAGTCAGAGAAGGCTTTTTATGGGGGTGGGGAAGGGTGCAGCTGAACTTTGCTGCTCCTTGCATCCCAGCTCCTGTCTCTTGCCTTGACAGAGCCCAGACTTGTCATCTGAAAAGAAGGGGGAGGGCGAGGTCACTGCCCTTCTCTGGTTTCCGCCCAGAGCTCTGCTTTTCTGCAGGGAATGCAGGGCTGGGGCAGCTTTGCAGCCTGCAGTCTGTGGCATGGAAGGAGCCGCTGGGTGGTTCTTATAAAGGGGAGTGTAAGATGCAGCCCCCCCCTCCCTCCTCAGTGGGAAGACAAGACCTCCTTGGCCAAGGCCGAGTGCCTGCTGTTCACGTGTGGCCGTTCAGCTGGGCCCAGGCCTAAGCCACAGCCTGGACGCATGCGTCCAGCCTGCCCTGTCTGCAAAGGAGGAGTCGTCAGACCCTCCTGAGGACCTTCTCGGGATGAAACAAAAAAGTGGAAGTGTATTCGTTCTCTGTTGCTGCAAAACAAATTACCACAGTGTTAGCAGCTTAATACAGTATCCGTTAATTATCTCAGTTCTGTAGGTCAGAAGTTCAGGTGGTCTCAGCTGGACTCTGCTCAGGTCATGCAAGGCCAAAATCAAGGTGTGAGCTGGCTGGGCTGGTGTCTAGAATTTCTGGGGAAGAATCTGCTCCCAAGTTCATTTTAACTGTAACAGAACTCAGCTCCTGCGGTTGTACGACTGAGGCGCTCTTTTCTTGCTGGTTGTCAACCAGGAGTCCCTCTCAGCTCCTAGAAGATGCTCTCTCTTAGGCCTCTTCCATGTGGTCCCCTCCATCTTCAAGTCATCAAAGGTACATGGAACCACCCTCCCCATGCTTCAAATCTGTGACTTCCTTTCCTGCCACCAGCCAGAGAAAGTGCTTTGCTTTTTTTTTTTTTTTTTTTTTTTTTTTTTCCTTTCCCGTTGCGGAGCACAGGCTCCGGACGCGCAGGCTCAATGGCCATGGCTCACGGGCCCAGCCGCTCCACGGCATGTGGGACCCTCCCGGACCGGGGCACGAACCCATGTCCCCTGCATTGGCAGGCGGACTCACCAACCGCGCCACCAGGGAAGCCCAAGCTCTTTGCTTTTAAAGGGCCCGAGTGATTAGATTAGGCACATCTACCAGATAATCTCCCTTTTGATTAACTCAAAGCTGACTGATTCAAAACCTCAATTGGGTTTTTTTGTTTGTTTTTGTTTTTTTTTTGCGGTAGGTACGCGGGCCTCTCACTGTTGTGGCCACTCCCGTTGCGGAGCACAGGCTCCGGAAGCGCAGGCTCAGCGGCCATGGCTCACGGGCCCAGCCGCTCCACGGCATGTGGGATCTTCCCGGACCGGGACACGAACCCGTGTCCCCTGCATCTGCCGGTGGACTCTCAACCACTGCGCCACCAGGGAAGCCCCTTAATTGGGTTTTTAAAATCATTTTCCATACAATGTTACAGAATTGGGGGCTTGATGTCTCCTCATATGCATGGATTAGGATGAGAAGTCTCAGGCGGGAATATTTTGAATCTGCTTACACCCAGGGAGCAAAAGCACTTTGGCATTTTCATCTAATTGCTGGACTAAGCTCTTATCACAGGACTTCCTTCCCTCTGCCCCAGAGGAAAGGGTGGCACCTGGCAGGGTGGCTGCCTGGGAACCCCTGGCCCTTCTTTCCTCCTCCTCTTGGGACAGGCTCTGGGGCTTTTCAAGACTGAGTGGGGAGTCCTGCTTCAGGACCACTGGGGCTCCTTCCGGCTTCCAGAGCTCAACCACCCCATTCCACCCAGGTCTCTGCTGGGCTCTTCCCTGCTCTTCAGACTCTCCGCACCGCACCATCTACATGATCTCTGGTGGCCATCTACACTCGCCTCCTCTCCGCCCCCCAGAATCTGGCCTCTACCGGTCCCCACTCCTTTAATCTGCTGTCTCCCCCTTATCCCAGTGGACGCCTTCCAGGCCATATTTCCCAGGCCTTACTGCGAGGGCAGGGTTGGATTCCATCTTGTACCCTGTTGTATTGCCAACACCCGGCCCAGTGCCAGGAACATAGCAGCCACTTAGCAAGCATTTGTTGTGGTTTCTCTGGGTTCGTGTATCTGTGGGGTCCATGAGCTAAAGTGCTTCTCTCTCTGCCCCCAATCCAAACATATGTCACCACCCACCCCTGCAGCAAGTGAAGCCCCATGTCACGCTCTCCTTGGCCTGAGGGCAGTAACCAAAGCAAGGGGCTGAGTGTGTGTGTCCCTCAGGATGAAATGCTCCACCAACTCAGTTCCGTCTCACACTACACGCCACACACACACACACACACACACACACACACACACACACACACACGTGGGCCAGAGACTCCAAGTTCCTTGTGGCCCATGGCTGGGGAGGCAAGAGTCGCCACCCTCAGGCTTCCACCCCTTATCCTACGTGGGCCCCAGGTCAGCCATCTCTCTAGGAGTTTACTTGTGCTGGCCTTAATCTTTTTTTCATTCCATCCCTGAAGTGGGACCCACGTTCTCATTCCCCAGGGACCCACCCACTTCCTCTTGGGAGTCCAGCCGAGGACAGTGTGGTTTGAAGAACGTTCTAATCCCAGCCCCAGAGCTCTGAGAGAAAAAATGACTAAAAGCCCTGGAATGTGGAGCCCGCTGCTTCCTGCAAAGCATTTTGAATGAAACACGTAACCAACAGCTGCAGCACAGAGAATGGAAACTCTGAGGGACGTCATGGCTCCGGTCCTCAAATAGCAGGCTTGTGAGCAGAACAAGCTCTTTATTTCTGCCCAGTCTGGACGCCCTCGGCGCCCACCCCTCCAGGCTTTCCTTCCAGGAGCCGGGCCCACCGTGCCAAGGACGTGCTCCAGTTGCTCACTTATTCCAAACACTCTGCAGCCCCCTCAAAGCCACCAGCTCTTCGTTGGGGGGGTGGTATGTCCCCCTTCCCACTCATGAGCACCCAAGGGCATCTAGGACCCCACAGCCACTTCCCCAGCGATCTTGAAGCAGGACTCCCCCATCAGGTCTTGTGGAGCCCCAGAGCCTGTCCCAAGAGCACATCTCCCAGCTCAGTCCCCATCCTGGAATCAGCCCCAAGCCAAGCCTGGCAGTGGCAGCCGGCTCATGCCAAGCTCTAGGATAACGTTACTCAAGGCTGTTCTCAGTGTGGACTTGGGGCCAAGCAGGGAAGGATAGACAGTCCCATGGGGTGGGGCGGCGGGCAAAAGGCCTGGGAGTTAGGAAATTCCTAAAGATCACTCCTGAGTGAAGGGATGATACACTAACACTTTTTCAACTTCTTTATTAAGATACAGGCAGTGATGTGCATTAATTTTAAATGGTATGGCTCTATGAATTTTATATATGTGTATATCACCTGGATCAAAATATGGAACATTTCAAATGCTCCAGAATTTTCCCTGGAGCCCCTCCACAGTCAATACCCATCCCCTCAGTGGTAACCACTCTCAGAAATTTTTTTCTCTTACCGTCAATTAATTTTGCCCGTTTGGGGACTTCATTTATGTGGAATAGCATATAGTATGTGCTCTGGCCATGGGCGTATTTTGTTCCACATCATGTCTGAGATTTACCCGTGTTTAGACACACTCACAGCTCTAAGGCGCCTACTGTGCTCCCGGCACTGTACAGAGAATGGCACGTTGACTCTTTGCACTGAAGCCTTGATCTTGAGCCCATTTTGCAGATAAGGAAGTCTGTTAAATCAGCAGTTCACTGCCACATAGGATATGGAGAAGCAGGAAATCAAACCCAGGGTAGATGGACTCCAGAGCTGTTTCTCTCTTCTTTCCTCTTTGCAAATATAGAAGACCTGCTCCCGTTATACCAAGAAGTGGGAAACATGCCTTCGAGATCTACAGGCTGGGATTTTCTCACAAAGGAAACTTTCATTTCAGGCTTTGTGCACCCAAGAGCCCAACAGGAGTCCCCGTTTTACTTCAGCACCGCTAGTCCCTAGGCGATAAGATAAGGCAGAGGCAGAGGGCCGAGCAGTGGGCTGGGAGGCATCCTCAGAGCACCAAGCCCGAGGAAAAAGAATGAAGAGGTTCATTCATTTAGTCAGCAATATTTATTGAGTACCTACTCTATGCCAGGCACCGTCCTGGGCACTTCCCTTTTTGGTTATCTACTGCAATGTAGCAAACCACTCTAAAATGTAGTGGCTTGGGGCTTCCCTGGTGGCGCAGTGGTTGAGAATCTGCCTGCCAATGCAGGGGACACGGGTTCGAGCCCTGGTCTGGGAAGATCCCACATGCCGCGGAGCAACTAGCCCCGTGAGCCACAACTACTGAGCCTGCGCGTCTGGAGCCTGTGCTCCGCAGCAAGAGAGGGCTGCCGATAGTGAGAGGCCCACACAGCGCGATGAGGAGTGGCCCCCACTTGCCGCAACTAGAGAAAGCCCTCGCACAGAAACGAAGAGCCACACAGCCATAAATAAATTAATTAATTAATAAAATGTAGTGGCTTTAACTGAACAACAAACACTTATCATCTCTCAAGATTTTATAAGTTGCCTGGTTAGTTCTTCTATCGATCTCACTGGGGGGTCTCTCGTGCTGCTACAGCCAGATGGCACCTGGGACGGCAGTCATCTGGGCACTCGACTGGACGGACTGAGTCAAGATGGCTGACTCTCGTGTCTGACACCCTGGCCAGGACCCTGGAAGGCTGGGCTCAGCTGGGACTCCAGGATTGCTGGGATTCCCTCTGTCTCCATCTACTCTCAGTGTCTCTCCCTCTCCATGTGGTGTTTCCAGGTTTCCTCTCCACATGGAATTCTCCAGCAGGGTACTAGACTTCTTACATGACAGCACAGCGCTCCCAAAAGTGCACAAGTGGAAGCCCCTACACCTCACTAAAGCTTAGGACCACACTGATGCAGCGCCGCTTTGGCCATATCCTCTGGTTAAGGTAAGTGGCAGTCCCAGACCAGATTCAGTGTGGGCGGGAACTCTACAAGGCGATGAACATAAGGAAGCACCATCTTGGGTGACCAGTTACCACCCAGAAAAGCTCCTTTTTTTTTTTTCTTCTTTTTCACTTATTTAACAAATGTACATTGTCAGGCAAACATTTCCTTATTGAATGGAGGAAACTTAAACTAAATATCACTTTTGTTTGGTTCACTTCTGTTTGATCATTCAGGATAACAGCCCTGAGAAGCTCTGTAAAGGGTAAGTAACATTCATGGAGCGTTAGGTTCACACCGTACCCCAGCTTAGTGCTTCACAAATGTTAACTATTTACTTCTTACTCATTTACCCTCCTTTGAAGTAGGTATTATCATTAGCCCTATTTATAGATAGCGAAAGGTTACTTAAAAAGGTTATCTATTGTTGAGTTACAAACCACCCTAAAACTTAGTGGCTCTAAAAAAAAAAAAAAAATTTTATTACCATTCCCAGATTCTGTGGCTCAGGAAACAAGTAACTCAGCTGGGAAGTTCTGGCTTGGGGTCTCATGAGATTGTAATCAGACTGTGAGTGAGGCTAGGGTAGGCTTACGGGCTTCTTCACTAATATATCTGGCACCAGGGCTGCGAGGATGCAAACAAGTCGGGGCTGGAACAGTGGGGATCCTGGGGCATCTCTAACTCTCTATGACCTTTCCACATGAGCTCTCTAACGTGGCAGCTTCAGAATAGCTGGACTTCTTCCATGGCAACTCAGAAATCCAAACTCATGTGTCCTGAGAGACCAAGACAGACGCTGTGACACCTTTCCTAACCTAGCCTTGGAAGCCATGCAATGTCATTTCTGCCATATTCTACTTGTTAAGACAAAGACTTACCCCAACATGGGGGAGGGGACATCAATTCCATTTCTTGGTAGGAAATGTGTCAACAAATTTGAGCCATGTTTAAAACTACCATAGTCTATCCTCTGCACATCAATTAATTTCATTCCTCCCACATGCAAAATACACTCACTTGCTTCGAGTGATCCCCCCAAAGTCTCAACTACTATGGCCTCAGGTTTAGGCTAGAGGTCTAGATTCTTGTCATCTAAATCACCCAGCTATGGAGGAGGGTCCTCAGAGGCAATTCCTCAGGCACGTCTCCTTGACTACTATTCCTCTTTACCTAAAGACTTGTGAGCTAAAGAAACAAGTTATCTCACCCATGCACACCCAACACACAATAATGGAAAAGGCATAGGAGAACCACTATAAATGCTCCCATTCAAAATGGGCAGGCACTTCCCTGGCGGTCTGGTGGTTAAGACCCCACGCTCCCAACACAGGGGGCCCGGGTTTGATCCCTGGTCAGGGAACTAGATCCCCCATGCTGCAACTAAAAAAAAAAAAAAAGTCCCACATTCCTGGTACAGCCAAATAAACAAACAAATAAATAAATAAATCTTGGTTAAAAAAATGTGCAGAGAAGGAGGCACGTAGGGGTCACTAGTCCATAGCAATTTTGAAATTCAGCCAGGAACATATAGCCAATTTCTTGATTAGAGCTCAGTTCTACCGCCTGGGGATATTTCTCTGTGGCTCTTGGATCTATCCTCTGGGTTCTTGGTCCCACTTTCTTAATCTTCCTTTCTTTTTTATTAAAACAATGGCTTTTTTTTTTTTTTTTTTTGACAGCTGAGCAGTTTTCTCAGCTTTCTTCCTTTCCTCAGAATTTGGGAGCCCAAAGTCCAAAAAAATTGGATGGGGGTCATTTTGTTCTACTCTGTCCCTTTTAGTCCAAGCTGATTGTTCTTCTGCCTATATAATTCTGTTTAAAACTTTGTGGGTTTCCTATGGATCCTGTTCACTCCATTAGTCAAAAGCTACACACAAATATCATCACGATCAGCTCTTCTCTACCTAGAAATTTTGTGAGGCTGTCAAGAAGGATAATCCCCTTAAGGTTCTTAGAAACCTTATTGTTTAATGAAGAGAATCTGTGAGGCACACCCTTGAAATATTAGAGGGCCTTTGTCTATTGGAAATATTTTATGAAGGATTAGATCTTTCTGAGGTTTCTTAGAGTCCCACTCTGGGTTTTATCTTTGTCTTAAAGCCCTTTCATACTTGGAGAATTTTTTTGCTATCTGGAAGTCTGAGAATGAGAAACAAGATTTACTTGGAAACCCAACAAATTCCTGGCTTTTTTATATTTCCTATAAATTTTGTTTAAAAATTAGAGTTTCCTTTTTAACTCATCTTTCTCCATCTTTATCATATGCAGCTAAGATAACCCAATTGGCACTTTCAACATTCTGCTTAAAAATCTTCTTAGCCCAAATCGTTGGCTCATTAGGTACATTTTCTACTGCCCACATCACTTCAAGTGACAATGTTGCTAAATTTGCCTCTACTACATAATAAAGATCCCCTTTCCTGTGACTCTAACAACGTTTTCCTCACTTTCCTTTAAGCCTTCACCAGCAGCCTCCTTGAGGGCCACCAGGCTTCCACTAACAATACCTTCAAAACCCTTTTACCATTTCTGCCCGCACCCCCAGTCCTAAGCCACAGATGAGGCAGATTACGCAGCTCTCCAGGTCTAGGTAACAAAAAGTCTACCCGTAGCATGATAACAAAACATCCCAGAACAATGGTCTTAAAACAATAACAATTATTTATTTAGCTCCCAAATTTGGGGGTTGTCTGGGAATAAGCCAGACAGTTCTTCAGGATCTCTCTCACGAGTTTCTAGTCAATTGGATGGCTGGGGCTGGGGTCACCTCCAATGCTTCTTCATTTGCATGCTTCGGACACAGGCTAGGAAGACTCAAACAGCTTGGGGCTAGATGTCTGGGGCTCCTCAGGCATCTTTCTTTGAACGTGATCTCTCTACAAGGTAGCCTAGGGTGGCTAGATTTCTTTCACAGTGACTGAAGGATCCCAGCATGAGTGTCCCAAAAGGAACCACCAGAAACTTGCATGGTCTTTTCTAACCTAGCCTTGGAAATTATACATTGTTACTTCTGCTGCATTCTATTTGTCTGGGCACTCTTAAATTCACATCCACGTTTGAGGGGAAGGGACAAAAGACTCCAATTCGTATGGGAGGAGAGTTAAAGGATGGTGAGCATGTTTTCAAGCCATCACAAGAAGTTAAGTAACACGTCCAAGGTCACACATCTGGAAAGTGACAGAGTTGAGCTTTGAACCCAGGCATCCTGCTTCTAGACTCACAACCTTAACTGCTTGCTAGTCCTCACTGCCTCCTCTATTTATGGACACAGGGGTAGATGGTACATGATGTAAGGGTAGGTGGGTCCCCTGTCTTAAGCTCCTGACTTGATTTTCTACACTCAGCTTTCTCTCAGAAAGGTGGTGGGACTCACATTACCTGCAGGAAACTGAATTAGAGAATCAGAATTGGAGCAGCCGCCTCTCGAGGCATTTTCTCCTCCCTGAGATCATTTTCTTCCCCTTGGCCATCAGTGCCTTGGTTGTGGTTTCCATGTCACTTTCACCATGGCCTGAGACACTTTGTCAACTCACTCCTATGCACTTGCTTTCACCTTCTCACTAGTGTGTTGACGTGGGGGAAAGAGTCATGTCCTTTGACAATTCAAGAATGTCTGCCAGACCGTTTGATGGAAAGCTTCCTCTAAAGCCTTCAGATTATACATCAGAAGATGAAGCTTTTTTTTTTTTACCAGGCTATGTTTTCCTAAATTTCCTTTAAGGCTTGACTTTGAACAGATTTCAAAGACTACAAATGACATCTTTGTCATGAGCATTACAGTCCTGAACAGGGTTTGCACAATAGACCAACATTTCTAGTAAATCTTGTCTGGAATAATGTTTCATATTCTGAATGACACCTTGACGCAGAGGACAAATCAGCCAGGAAACAAATGTTGGTCAGGCAGGGCTGCCATGAATGGTTATGTGGTCTGTGCACTGCACAAAGGGGTCTGGCCAAGGAAATGAGTGGAATGGGGCCTGAAACCCAACGCCACATTCCACTGGCCAAACCGTCCACCCGGGTGAGGGACTGTGTCTGCCTGGAGGGAAAAAGAGCTTTTCCTAATTTGTCCACCCAATGAGGCACCTTTTTCTAACTCAACAAAAATACCACATATACCAGCGGCAGCACTAGGGAAGGCTGGAAGATATAATAAAACATTATATTCATCTACTCCTTAGGACAAGTAACAGAAATCAGTGCTGGCAAATAACAATAATAAACTTATTAAATTTCAAGAAAGGGATGAACAAATGAGCCTTGAGAAAGGCCAGAGCCAGGGCAATTCCAAGGACTTAAGCAGCTGGAGTCAATGAACCTCCTCCCTAGAATACTTCCATTAAAGCAGCCCCATTCCAACAGCTTCCCCAAAATCCAGAATCTTGAGAAAAAGAATCTTTCAATCTTGAGATTGAAAGAATCTGACTGGCCCAGTTTGATTCAGCTATTCCCTCCATACCCATCAGCTATCGTGGGGGAACAGGGTGCAAAAGAGTTACCTAGTATAGAACTTATACTGTAGATTCAACTGCTGAGCCCCTCACCATGAGTATCAGAGTGGTGCCCAGAGCCCAGGCCCTAAGTGTGAGCTGTGCAGCCCTCTAAGAGTTGCCTACAGCAGTTCCGTACAATTGTCTAGTATCGGTCATCCCCAGGAAGGCTGATAGCTAATCAATGATCTTCCCATGAAGTCCTGAGAGGCTGACCTGATCCGCCAGTCAAAAAAAAAAAAAGATTCCTGGGCTTCCCTGGTGGCGCAGTGGTTGAGAGTCCGCCTGCCGATGCAGGGGACACGGGTTCGTGTCCCAGTCCGGGAAGATCCCACATGCCGCGGAGCGGCTGGGCCCGTGAGCCACGGCCGCTGAGCCTGCGCGTCCGGAGCCTGTGCTCTGCAACGGGAGAGGCCGCAACAGTGAGAGGCCCGCACCACACACACAAAAAAAAAGATTCTTGTGGCTGTTCAGCCATTTGGTTTCACTCTATATGCAGCAGGCAATGACATTCTCCATTTACCAAAGATCTTATTTATGAGTGCTTTTAGCGTCAATGGAAAGTTGACTCTTTATATTCTGCTCCTTGTTGGGACTTGTGTCCCTGACAGACTTGAGTCATGTAGCTCCATAAACTACTCAGAGGCCAATCTACAACCAGAAATGAGTTCTGGCAAAAGTCACAAAACTAGTTTGCAGTGTCCTGATGGGCAACCTCTTAAAATATTTTTTTAAATTATTATACATTAAAAACGAATCTAACAGAACCCCATGTAGCTGCTCCCCAGATTCAACAGATGTCAACAGTTTGCCATATTGCTTCAGATTTCCTTACCTTTTTTAAAAAAATTTTTCTTAGCATATTATTTATTTATTATTTATTTATTTATTATTTTTATTTATTTATTATTATTTATTTATTTATTATTTTTATTTATTTTTTTGGCTGTGTTGGGTCTTAGCTTCTGTGCGAGGGCTTTCTCTAGTTGCGGCGAGCGGGGGCCACTCCTCATTGCTGTGCGCGGGCCTCTCACTATCACGGCCTCTCTCGCTGCAGAGCACAGGCTCCAGACGTGCAGGCTCAGTAGTTGTGGCTCACGGGCCCAGCCGCTCCGCGGCATGCGGGATCCTCCCAGACCAGGGCTCGAACCCGTGTCCCCTGCATCAGCAGGCAGACTCAACCACTGCGCCACCAGGGAAGCCCTCCTTATCTTTTTAAAGAAATAAAACATTCAACAGCTACATCCCTGCCTCATATCCTTTCTCCCCTCTGCCTACAGATATGGGTGCCATCCTAAAGTCTGTAGTATCTTTAATTTTGTATATATATGAGATGATGTACGTTCACTAAACTTATTGCGCTAATCATTTCATGGTGTATGGAAGTCAAATCATTGTGCTGTACTTACATGTAAGCTTTATGCAAACTTATACAGTACCATACATCAATTATAGCTCTATAAAATTGGAAGAAAATAAAAAGAAAGAAATGGAGGAATATATCTAAACTCAGGACATCTGTCCTCAGAGATGGTCTGTCACAGACATGGGTTCCCTTCAGTCAAACGTTTCTGTTGAACTCTTCATATCAGTTGAATATGAATATGCTGTTTTGCAAGTAGACAAAAACAAATGTCATATATTTCTGGAAAAAATAAATATAAAAAATTAAAATAATTATTGATAGGGAAAAAAAGTCGGTAGCATCATTTCCAAGAGTGATTTTTCTTTTCCAAGAGTGATTTTGATTTTGATTTTTGTTTGGGCCTCAGGTGCAAGGGAGTCAATTATTCTCCATGGCACTCCCATCACTGTTCCTTCCATGCAAGGCCCTCTCTTGTTTTATTCGTTTATTCCTCTGATCCGTGTTCACCACTCCAGTCCCTCCCTAGGCTGGGTTCCTAGGGGAAGAATACCCAAAAAAGAGAGAGAGCAGGGTGGAAGTTATGTCCTTTATATGACTGAGTATCCCAAATCATCACTTCTGCTAAACTCTATGGGCCAGAGCAGTCACAAGCCCCTGCCCAGATTCATTGGGAGGAAATGTAGACCCCACCTCTCAGCGGGAGGAGTGTCAGTTACATTGCAAGAACAGGATGGTTTGGGGGGGATATTTATTTTGGTGAAGCTATCCTTGGACAATACCGTCCCCAATCCTACCTACATTGTTAGGCAGGGTAGAGAGACAACAGTGGATGGACAGGCGTCCATTACTGCTGGAGTACAATACACAGAGGTAGCCAGATACAAGACTATAAGGATAGGTCACAGCAGGTTCTGGAGAGCCTTAAAAGCCTATTTAGGAGAATGCTTATAGGCAAAGGAGGACTTTGGAAGCCCCAGGACTCCCGCTCCCTCATTCCCATCACCCAGCACCTCCTCTGTGCTTGATGAGAAAATATCTAAGACCCTCCCTCTATAGCTAGCTGAGCAGAGGGACTCTCAGAATTGGTCTGTGCCCTCTGAGTAAGAGTCAAGGTAGCCAGCCACCAACCCCTACCCTTGTCCCTGTGTGTGCGTGTGTCCACACCTACCTGGTCAAGCCCAATCTCTTGACCCCAGAGAGATATGGATGCTGCTTCTTGGGTGGCAGGCAGGGACTCTTCAGAAGTGCCCTTCCAGGTCCACTCTGAATGGTCCTGGGCAGAGCAAAACCCACACTTCACACACACACACACACACACACACACACACACACACACACACACACACATGAGTTGCAGCAGTATCACCTCAAAGATAACAAGGAGACAGCACTTGTCTGATAGTCAGGAGTCCTGTGTTTTCATCCCATCTCTGCCCAACCATCTGTCACCCTTGGGGAGACCATTTACCCTGCTGGACTTTGCAGGCAAATGCAAGAATTACACTAGACAGGTGTTTTCTTCAAGTATAGTCATTGGAGCTCAGCTATTAAAATCACCTGACACCCACTAGCATGTCTAAAATCAAAAAGATTGACAATATTAAGTGCTGACAAAGAAGAAGAGCAACCGGAACTCTCATACATCGCTGGTGGGGATGCAAGATCATATACGCACTTTAGAAAAGTTTGGCAGTGTCTGCTAAACTTAATACCTTCCTTATGAGCCAGCAATTCCACTCTTAAAAGATATTGAAACATATGTCTGCAAAAGAGACTTGTGCAAAATGATCATAGCAGCTTTATGTATAACAGTCAAAAATTGGAAACAGTCCAGGCGTCCATCAACAGGTGAACAGATAAACAAAGTGTTTAATAAAAAGAAACGAACTACTGTTACATGGGTGGATCTCAAACACATTATGCTGAATGAGAGAAATCAGAAACAAAAAAGTGGATACTGTATGACTCCATTTATAAGGAAGTCCAAACACAGATGAAACTGAACAGATGATGAACAGGGTTGCCTAGGGGCTGGAGGGTGGGGTGGGGAGACTGGAAAGAAGATCCACGGGAATTTCTGGAGCGATAGAATTGTTCTAAATCTTGATGGAATGTAGGTAACACAGATGTATATATCTGTCAAAGTGCATGGAACTGTATACTTAATATCTATGCATGTGCAACACGATCATATTACAATTTTATAGAATAAATTATATCGGGCTTCCCTGGTGGCGCAGCGGTTAAGAATCCGCCTACCAATGCAGGGGACACGGGTTCGAGCCCTCGTCAAGGAAGTTCTCACCTGCCGCGGAGCAACTAAGCCCGTGCGCCACAACTACTGAAGCCCGCACGCCTAGAGCCCATGCTCGGCAACAAGAGAAACCACAGTAATGAGAAGCCTGCGCATTGCGACGGAGTAGCTCCCGCTCACTGCAACGAGAGAAAGCCCGTGCGCAGCAATGAAGACCCAATGCAGCCAAAAATAAATTAATTTTAAAAAAAGACTTTAGGCTTTAAAAAAAAGAAATTATATTGTAAAAAAATAATCTGCATGTCACTGTTATACTTTAATTTTTTAAAAATATAATCATCCTGACTGCCTGTTAAAATACAGCTTCCTGAGCAATCCCGTCCTCCTGAGTCAACGGGGCCCGGGGATCTGCATTATGAACAGGCTCAGGCTTTGGCAAGAGCGTGAGATTTGAGACCCACGTCCCCGGGGGCGATACCCACACGCTTGTCTCCCGCCCGAAGTCCCCACCGCACACGATCCCACCCGGCGCTTGGCGCCTCCCGCTCTCCCCAAGCCCCCCCCCACCAGCCCTCTGCCCAGTCGCCCCTGGTAACCGAGAAAGGGCTGGAAAACCCTCAAAGTGCAGCCGCCCGGGGAGGGGCCGTCCACAGTGTCAGCGAAACAAGGGCAAATACAAAATGCGGGGTAATTGGCGGTTTTCTAATTCGCGGCCCTTTGTGCGGCGGCGCAGAGCCGGCGGCCGCGCTCCCAAGCCGGGGCCTTTCAGCCGCCGGGGGGCCGGGCCGCCGAGCTCCCCGCGCTCCGCAGCGCATAATTAATCGGGCTTCACAGGGCCCCGGACAAAGGCGCCCATTCACCCCGCCGCTCCTCCCCCCCGCCCCGGGGATATTGTTATTTCTAAAAACTGCAGCCAGCTGGGCCGCAGAGAAACGTCAGCTCTGTGGGAGAATGAGCGGCCAGGCCGCCGAGGAGAGAGGGAGCTCTGTGTCCGCGCTCCGAGCGGGATTTAGAGGGCCAGGGAGCCCGGGGTGGGCAGGGGGCCCGGGGTCTTTTCTGAAGTCTGCAAGACTCCTCAGAAAGCCTCGTGATTTCCATGGGGCCCTGGAGGCCAGTGCCATGGAGATGGTAATGGGAGGCATTGAGGTCGTTCTTAGGGAAGGAGAGAGGGGGATGCATTCAGGCCGCCAGGACCTCGGCTCAGCTCCCAGATGGGAGGGTCCGATGGACTGCCAGGTGGGAAGGCCAGGGTGCCCCCACCTGTACCCCGCTCTGCCCGACACCAGGGAAAATACATCAAGGAATAGAGGCCTGAGTCTGGATCCGGTTGGCCTGTGGTTTAATCCGGGGCTGAGAATGCAAAGACCCCATAGTCACCGGGCTTCTGATCCAAGGACCACCTGGGGAGCTTGTTCAAAAGGAAACCTATCTAGACCTGGGCCTCACCCCCAGAGAATCAGCTCCCAAAGTCTGGGTTGGGGCCCAGGCATCTGTATTTTCATAAGCTCTCCAACCTCCCCTGCAACCCACCGACTCCGCTGGATTACCTCTCAGTACTCACTGCCCCAGGGAGATGACTCAGGTGGCCCACTTCCTGTTTCACAGAGGAGGAAACAGGCCCAAGAATGTAAATCGACCTGCCCAAGGTGACCGAACGGAGCTGGGACAGGACCCGGGAGGTTGTGTTCAAGAGCAGAACAGAGGGAGAGGCTGCCGAAAGGAGGCTTCCCTTCCTCCCCAGAGCGTTTCTTGACGGCTCAGGCCTGCTCTGGGCTCTCCCTTCCCTTGGCCTTTCTTTGCACGAGATTGATCTGCCCAGTTAAATTCCTCCAGTATGTTCTGTCTCATGGGTTCCCTGGGGTTTCTCGTACCTGCTCCATCAGAGGCACCCCTGAGTACAGCCCGGGGATCACTTTGGGTTTGTGTCCTGGCCAGTGCCGAAAGACCTCCAGGCAAGGCTCACTGCATGTGGACAGCAACTCATGACTCCAAGGTCCAGTCCTCTAGGCTGTGTTCCCCTTCAAAGCCCAGCACCCTCCCCAGGCCCAGCCGAGGGATCAGCAGTCCTGGGCTTCACCTTTGCCACTGAACCCAAGGAAACGGACACCCATTCGTTCCTCCTCCCAAAGCTGGGAGCAGTCATGAACAGCCACCACGGATTTCCAAAACCTCAGCGTCCTGAACACCTCCCAGAACAAGCAGTGGCCTTTCCACAACCCTGCCCATCCCAGCCCATCTCGTGGAGACATTCTGTCCCTCAGCCATACTCTGGAAAATGTTCCCTCAGCCTAAGACTGCCGGTCCTGAGTGGGACCACAGGCCTTGGAGCCAGACTGTGCCACAGCACCTCACTCCTCTTGCGAGTCAGGGAAGGGAAGCCTCCTGTGTTTTCAGAGGAGCCCGGCCCGGCCTCCAAGGCCCAGAGAAAGTGTCCAAACAAGCTCACTCCGCTTCCACCAGGCCGTGCTGGACACTGGGAAGTCAACATCACGCGACGTTCGCATCTGTGGGCGGGAGAATGTGCAGAAAAGTCAAGAACGAAGTGGAGGGAAAGAGAGCAGAGAGTTCGGCCAAGGCCTGGCCAGGCCTCTAAGGGGGCAGCTTGGCTGCCTGGTAGCAAGCCGACTCAGGCACAGCCACTGAGGCCAGCAGAGATTCCCAGGGAAACCCTATGACCCAGCAGCCCCCAATGGCCCAGCCACCAGCGTGGTGTCAAGCAGAAGACCAAGCTAGTTGTCTCCCATTAAATAAGCTTTATGTAGGGGACAGAGTGATCCAATACTGTCTGAAAATGAGAGGAAGAAGGCTCAGCTATGAGGAAACCAGACTACGTAAAAAACAATGTCCTTGAAATACACACCGAAGTGTTTAGTGGTAAAAGAGCAAAATGTCTCTAACTTGTTCTCAAATGATTCCATCAAATGTAAACAACTGGTGAATCTTGGGAAAGGGCTTACAGAAATTACCCATTAATGTTCTTATAATTTTTCTGAAGTTTGAGATAAAAACAAACAACAAACAGTAGACAGCATACCCACCCACCCCCCCCACACACACACAAATAACACAGAATCGATATTCCAAATCCTATGCCAGGGATGAGACTCAATTTTCCTGTTGTTTGCAGTCCCCACATACATCTTTCACTATCTCCTATTATAGCGACTTGTGAACCCAAGCTGGTTTGAAGGCCCTTAAGGATAAGGTCCATATTGTTTATCTCTATAAACCTATTGCAGCTAACACTGTGCTTTGTAAACAGAAGGCGTTCGACCAAACCTGCCATCCAGTCATTGGCCATGGAAGTTTTCTGGCTCTGAGTGAGATGGAGGAAGGAGAAGGAGAGGGGGGGAAATGGGAAGAAGGAACCAAAAAAGATGGTAGGATCTATATAGATTTTTCCAGTCCAATACACTCATGGCAGAACTGATGACTTTTTTCAAGGTTGATAGTCAGGCCCACCTAATCAGATCCTTCCAAGAAGCTTGGAGAGTAACCCAGACCCAGTGGGGCTGCCCCATCAGGTCCACCCACAGCACTTATAGACCTGCATAGCCTGAACCTGGTCATGTTCACTTCAACGTGTGGTTACCAGAGGGGATAATGTATTTATTTAAACGTTATCTCATCCTGCATCTTGTCTCCCCAGTGAGACCACAGGAGTAAGGGCTTTGCCTCACCCCGCCCCGGCACCATGGCCACCCTCATGGATATAGTGGAGACACAGACGCACAGAGAGCCCTCAAGCGCCTCCACCAGAGACTAAGTGTGGTGTGTTGTCTTCTACGTCCCCAGCACTTAACACAGCACTTGGCACATAGTTGGAACTCAGTAAAGACTCACTGAATAACAGAATGAGTGGAAGTCTTGTTGAGTTGAGTTGAGTCAAGTTGCTTTCTTTGCCAGGACGCACTAAGCAGTCTCTTTTGAGAGGTGTTCTTCTGGCCTCAGATGCTCAGCCACTGAGGCAGAACCAGTGCAGACCTTCCCTCTCTGCCCATCCTCAGAGTGGATCCCTCTGGATGCCCATTCTACCACGTCCCTGAGAAAGACAGCAGCACCACCTCTGCGGCCAGGGTGGCATGGTCAGTGTCAGGAGAGAGGGGCTCTGCCTCTTAGAGTCTCTTGTCGTGGTCCTCTGGAGTGGGGCGGCCTTGGGAGGAGAAGCTCTGCTAGGCACATTTCTGGCGAGGGCAGGATCTTCTGCGAGAGAGCTCCGGGTCAAGGTTACGGTCCCCCTACCTCCAGCCCCTCACTCTGCTCCCACATACACAGACATGGACAAGGCTGGGCTTGGGGGCAGCAGATTGCAGCACCCTACCAGTGCCAGAGACTCTGAGAGGGCAGTGGGCTTGGCAGGGGCAGGGGGAGTGTGACCAGATAGTCATCAGAAGTGCCATTGTCTTTCCTGGTGCTTGGGGCCAGGGCACTTGTTACAGGGCAGTGGGACAGCTCCTCCCAGGTGCCAGCAAGAACAGGAAAGTGAGGCGTGGGGATCTTCAACCAGGCCCTTGGAAACCATCCAGGCCTCCGGAGCCTAGTGCAGTATCCTTCCTGCTGCCACCTTGGAGCCTGGGCCCCAGGTCGGTCCAGGGAGAAGTTGGATGCCTTTCTGGCCTTGAAGGATGGGACATTTCAGGCTGCCCAGAGAAACCTCTGAGCACCTTGGGGGAAGGGGAAGTTCCTCCTTTAACATGCCCCTCCTGTGGGCTGCACCATCTTGAAAAAGCTTCTTCCTCTCTCAGCACCTCCCACCATGTCCCTGGGCCCCTCTAGAGGAAACCACTGGCTGGGCCTTTGGGGCAGAACTGGCCATGCTCCCAATACCCTCCATGTTTGCTTCCAATCCAAGAAAAAGCTAGGCTCCCAGGCTGGCAACTCCTGCCCTCCCCCTTCTCCCTTTCTTTTCCTTTCCTCTCCCCTGCACTTTCCCCCAGCCCCACCTCCCAACCCCAAGAGCTTCCAAAGTGACAACGTGTGGGCCCAAATCAAACCCTTGTCCTCAGGCCCCTGCTGGCATCTCTCCCGGATCGCCCAGCTTCTTCCTCCAGCTCTGCGCAACCCGCCACCCTCCCCACCCCTGCCCCCGCCATTCCTCTTTGTGGACAACTTTCTAAATGCAGCCAAACTTCCCTTTTCAGTACACAGACCTCATAAAACAGCTGCAAAAAGTCAGCGTCTCTGCAAGTTCTCTTGCAAAGTTTGGCTGAGAGCAACGCTGATTCTAGCCAGTGCTTTCCCCTCCCCCACCTCCAGGCTCGGAAGGCCCGTCTCCTCCTCCAGGAAACAGTGGGGAGACCAGACCCCCTCCAGAACTGCTCCCAGAGACACAATCTCCCCAGCAATCTCATCTAGAGAGAACTCCCCGAGAGGGGCCCAGCTGAGAGTAGCCAGGGGGAGGAGACTGCCCCCAGCTGGGCTGGTTTCCTGACCCTGCTCAAGCCCCCTGGGACCCTGGGCACTCCACTTACTCCCTCCGGGCACAGTCCTCTCGTTTGGAGAACAAGGGATGCATGGATTGGTTGACCTTCAGGGCCCCTTCCAAGTCTGAAATTCCACAAATTGGTCAATTTCTCCTTAGGGTGCCAGTGAAGGCAGACAGACAGCTGTGCCCAGGGACACATGTCTCGCTGAGGGTGGTCTGACTAAAGCACAGGCTTCCTAAACTGCATTCCGTGTTCTCTCTGTGACACTCGGCCCTCAGTCAAAGAGAGGCTCTCACTCCTGATGCCTGATTGGAATCACCTGGGGAGACTACCCCCTATCCACCCCAGCCTACGCTTCAGACCAAAGAAACCAGTCTCAGCTTGGGGCCTGGTCGTCTTTCTGTTTGGGAAGTTACCCAGGTGATTCTGAATGAGCAGACAGGGTTCAGAAGCATTGTGGGAAAAGCTTCCAGAAACTAAAGATGAAGCTCTAGGCCAGAGTGCCACATCTGGGTGCCGCCTTCTTCGCTGAGAAGGACTTGAGGCCAGTGGGATGGGCTGTGCGATGGGTAAGGCCTGTCTGTAGAGCAAGGCCTGTCTGTCATGGATGGGTGGGGAGGGGCAGTGGCCTGCACCGGGGGCGCCATCAGATACTGAGGCTCGCCACCCCCCCGCCACCCCCCCCCACCCCGCGGGATGCCGGGTGCAGGGCCAGCCTTGGGGTGCTGGCTCATTGGCCTGCCTGCTCCCAACCAGGCCCCCCGAGGCCTTCCCGGGCCCCTCCAGGGCTGACAGCCCCAGGTCTGCAGTCCAGGAACTGGAAACCAACCTCACAAGAGGCAGGAGGCCCCAGGGCAGCTCCAGGCCTCTGAGGGCTTTGTGTAGATTGAGAAAAGGAAAATAGAGAAGGGAAACTGAAGCAGGGCCAAAGGCAGTGGAGGAGAAAAAGACAAGAGAAAGGGGAAGGACTCTGAGGTCAGAGAGTCATGTGAGTGGCGTTTAGGGAACAAAGCCCCCACCGCTGCGCCCCCTGCTCCCCCTTCACCAATCATCCCTGGGCCTGGTAAGAACCACTCTTCTGCCAGGGCCCAGGGCACAGAGAGCATTGCCAACCATACAGAAAGTCCGAATGCAGAAACCTGCCAATTCTGCGTCTGTGAGCCTGGTCCCTCCACCCTCTAAGCCAAGCTAGCGAAGAGCCCTCCCTGCCCGACACTCTCAGATCCCCACCTCCTCTGCTCCCCAGAGCCAGTGTCTCTCATCAGACACTGGCCATCAAACTTGGCCCTTCCTAGAGCAAAGTAAAGGTGAGATCCAACTCCCAAGACACTTGTCATCGTATCAGGGAGAACCAGGTGATGCTGTTGACTAGCGGTGTGACCTTGAGCAAACCACCTGGGTGCCCTCCCCGGGTTTCAGTGCCTGATCTTGTCTGCTTTTCTGTGGAGGCATATTTGGAAGGAAGGGATGTCACTGTGCCCCAGGGGGCTCGGGCCTGGGATCTGAGGACAGAGACCCGGGCTCGTGTCCTGGCTCCACCACTTACTAGTGTTGTGAGCACCGTGCCCTTGTGCCCTCACCTGTAAGGTGAGAGTTAATAGATGGATGGCAGAAAAAGAGAAGACAACACAGGTCCAGACCAGCATGGGACCAATATCTAGAATACACAAGGACTACCCTTTGCAAATCAAAAGAAGATGGCAACCGGGATAGAAAACTGGGCAAAGGACGTGGCAGGCAGTCAACAGAGCTGAAAGAACATACACAAATGGGATACCTGTTAATGTGTCAGAGAGGTTCTATCAGAGGGGGAGATGCAAGTGAGGGCTGGGATGAAAGGGATGGTGGTTCCCAACCTGGGGGTGATTTTGTCCCCTGCAACCACCAGGGGATATTTGGCAATGTCTGGAGACGTTTTGGTTGTCACAGGGTGGGAGTTGGTATTGGCATCTAGTGGGTAGAGGCCAGGGATACTGCTGAGCATCCTCTAGTGCCCAGAACAGCCTCCACAACAAAGAAGTATCTGGCCCCAAATGTTAGTGGTGTTGAAATTGAGAACCCCGGGACTAGATAGACAGGTAAACAGGTGGATGAAGGGGCCTGGCTGGGACAGTGAGTTGCTGAGGCATACGACTCGTTAAAATAAATCCGATAAAGGAGCGATGGTAATGGTTCCTAAATGTTTGGCAGACAGTAGCAGGTTCAATTAACGTTCGCTGCTCTACTGTTACTCTTTCCTTGAGGGGTCTGGACTCCTCAGCCCTCTTCTGTTTGCTCCAGCAGCAAACCTGTGGGCTTTGGACCAGAGGGATTCGTGTGTCGCCCAGAGATGGCTGAGCAGTCACGGTGGGCAGCCCAGCCCTTACCCCTGTGCCCCGGGATGGAGGGATGGAGGGAAGCGGGAGTTGGAGAAGGTCAAAGAGGACAAAGGGAAAGGTGGGTGGGAGTGTCTGGGCTGGGGAGCAAAGAGGAAGAGAAAGGAGACGCTGCAAGCTTCGGAGTTTCACAGCATCACAAAAATACCCAGAAAGCTGGGGGGCGGAGGGGGGCCACAGGGAGAAGTTCAAGTTGAGCAATGGCTGCGGTTCTCTTCACAGATTCATGGAAAATCCTCTTTTCATGCCCTCTGGTTCAGTTAAACTAGACCCTTGACCCCCTCCACGGTGGCCTAGAAAGGGGCCCATCCCAGAGCCACCATTTCTTGCACCATTTCCTCCCCCTCACCTCCTCCTTCTCCACTCACCCTGGCCAGTTCTCCATCCCTTGTTTTTCAGGATGGAAACTTCCACTCTGGTCCCACTACAGACCTAAAGTAATTGACAAGATACATACCAGGGACTTCCCTGGTGGTCCAGTGGTAAAGAATACACCTTCCAATGCAGGGGATGTGGGTTCGATCCCTGGTCGGGGAACTAAGATCCCACATGCCGCAAGGCAGCTGAGCCCACGTGCCTCAACTAGAGAAGAGAAAACCCACACACCACAGCTAAAGAGAAGCCTGCATGCCACAACCAGAGAGAAACCCAAGCAGACCCTGCGCTGTAACAAAAAGATCCTGCATGCCTCAACGAAGATCCCGTGTGCCGCAACTAAGACCTGATGCAGCCAAAAAAAAAAAAAAAAAGGAAAGTAAATTAAATAGATATGATTTTTAAACATACATACAAAATCGTCATTATCATCATCTTATCTCTCAGCATCTGGGAAGAAATCATCTTCCTTACATGACGGACCAAGAGACCCTCTAGGATTTTTCAAGCTGAGCCCCAAATTTGGCTCTGAGCTTCCTGGTAGCCCAAGTGAAATGAGAATTGGGGCCAGTTTCATGAGTCGTATTGCCCATAATCAGAAACCCTCTGAGGATGCAGAGCTTCTCCAGGAACTGGAGCCTGAAATATATTCGGCTCCCAGGTCTTATAGCCAGTGCTGGCTGAGGCAGTGACTGCTAGCGACAGCAGCATCCCCAAATAAATGTAACAGCGGGACTCCTCCGGCCATTTTCCAGAAAGCCCCACCATAAGGGAGGGACATAGTAAAGATTTTGTGATGGCTAAATAACGTGGTCCAAGAGGCACTCGGCTTCATGAGAGCCCGACTTGGTTCAGGGATAAGTCTCACCTGGAGGAATGGATGGAATGCATGGCCTTTAGATAACCCCCATGAACTTTATTTCTCTCAACTGAGCTTTTGATAAAATTGGGGCAGCAGGAGGCAGTTGGAGGTTGTAACCGCTGACAAGGGTCTGGCAGGCAGTGCTCTGGCACCGGGTGAGGGTGGGGCTGGGCATCCCTGGCACCTGCCGAGGCATCATTCATGGATTCAGCTGTTCTCAGTCTCCCCAAAGGCCCAGAACATGCAGAGCTTTCTCATTTTGCTCTGGGCTAAAGTGGAACTTGCCCGAGAAGCTGGAGGAAATAGGAAGCGGGGCTCAGAGCCGGCAGTGTCCTAAGAGCCCCACCTCTCCTGTGGGCTGTTATTAAGAGTAATAATAACCCGCATTCACTGTGTGTCTACGCATGTTATCGCTACCTCAGTTTAATCTTCACAACCAAGCTCTTAGGTCGATACTCGGATTGTCATTTTACAGATGAATAAACAGGCTCAGAGGGCTCTGCTCCTGGAACAGCTCGTGAGGGTAGAAGCTACGATGCCCACTCAAATCTGTCCGATTCCAGAGTTCACACGTGTGGAGCCGCTGCACCTTCGTACCCCGCCACACAGTGTGAGAGAGAAAACCTGTGGGAAAAGTGAAACGGCGGTTAATTTTGGCATGAGAGCGCAGGAAACACATGACTCTCAGAATGCAATCCGGAAAAAAACCGGAAGCCTGCAGCAACGTTTGGAATTGAAGGCCCAGGGGTCTTCAGTTCCTCGAAGCCCTCTCAGACATCCAGAGCCTGCTGGACTGTAAACAGCAGTTGCACCGAAGCGTCTGTGAAAGTCAGAGGAGAGGGGTGTTGCAGGGAAGGCGCTGCAAGTCAGTGTGGGTAAAGGATGCCCTGGGACCAAGCTCAAGAGGCCCCTCGGAGGCTGCTGGGGATCCCTCCAGCCATCAATGAGGGAGCAGGGCAAGCCCCACACTCCCAGCTGGAGCTCAGGGCCTGGCTGGTCTGGGCCTGGGGTCCCTCCTGGGAGCAGCCATAGGTGCCTCCTGTCGCTTCCTGAAACCAGCAGGGGGAGAGCACCTGTGAAGTTGTCTCCCAGCAGGTGTCCCCGTGACTTCCTTGTGACTCATGCCCTATCTCCTTTGATAGCGTACACTGACCTCCTTTAGAAGGTCTCTCTAGCACGGGGATGGGAGTGTCTAGACGACAGGAAAGCTTTCCAGATCAGTGAGCAACATGCTGACAAGCAGGGCCTGGGCTCAGCCCCAGGAAACTGATGACTCAGGAGGACGTGACTTCTCTCCACAGACGTGTTCACCAGGCACTGGTCAGGGGCCCTCCCTGTGCCAGGTGTGAGGGTACGGAAAGGAGTCAGGCCCAGTTCTTGCCCTCATGGGGCAAGAAAAGAGTAAAGAAGTGGACATGCCTCAATGTGTCTTCATTAGGCCCTTCCAGAAAATTGAGAAAGGAAGGAAGGAACTGAGAAAAGGAGAGGTATACCTACAAATGGAGCCAGAAATCTAACCACTTCTCCCCTCATCCCCACACACTGCTACCACCCTCATCTCTGGCCTAGATTATTACAATGGGGTCTTGAACACAGCAAGCCCACTCCTACCACAGGGCCTTTGCACCTGCTGTTCCCTTTGCTCTTCCACCAGCGTCCTCATGAGTCAGTGTCTTCATGTCTTTGCTCAAATGTCCCTTCTCAATGCGTGGAAGCCACCCAGTTAAAGGTCACAACAACACCCCCTCTCTGCCAGGCCACAAATGCTTTAGTAGGTATAATACACAGGGGCATTTCTCACTAACTCCTCATAGTACAGTTTCTTAAGGACCTCGGGATAGATTTCCCATTGGCCTTGGCCCATGAACATGTACCCAGAAGTGTCCTTCCTGCCAACTATCGACCAGTGTACTGGGACCAAGCCCGGCTCTTCCAACCTGCTGACCCCAGGGCTGGTCCTCTCCTGTCCTAGGGAATTTCCAGAAGATCCTGGGCACCCTTCCCCACCACCATCTTAAACAAGTTGTAGCTCTGACCTGTTGTAGCAGGACTGGTTAGCTGGTTACCAAATTCATCTTCTCCTCTTCCTGGGTACTCTCTGGACTCCATTTCCATCTCCTTTGCCATCAAGCTGGTAGAGCATGAACAGAGGCACTCTGTCTCTCTTCTGGGCTGAGGATGTTAAGAAGCAGGTGTGCCCCATCTACCTCTATTTTCCCTTCTGCCATGACCTCGTGATTTAGGAGATGGCAGACCCGCAAGATGGAAGGAGTCTGGGTGCCTGAACCTCTGCTCAGGGGAAGGCTGCCTGCCAACCAGAGCACCCGTCTTGGACTCTGTGAGGATCCTTTGTTTTGGAAGTTGGCTATTTGGTATTTAACTTCCTTCCTTTCTGAGGACTCGGGGCCTGCCCTCATGGCAACACACCTCTGTCCCTTGCCCCAACTGCATTTCCCACCTGAAGTTTGCCCCCTCTTCGCCACCCCACACCAGGCCTGTGATGATGACTGAGGAGCTGCTGAATGAATCATTGCCGCTCTTGGGAACTGCAAGCTGATATTAAAGGCAGCCTGGCAGAGAGGGAAGGCTCTTCCCAATACCTCTCTATAAGCCTGGTTCCAACAGTGTGGGACTTCGGGTGAGACCTCAACCTTCCAGAGACTCAGCTTCCTTATCCTTAAAATGGGAACAATAGGGCCTCCCTGGTGGCGCAGTGGTTGAGAGTCCGCCTGCCGATGCAGGAGACGCGGGTTCGTGCCCCGGTCCGGGAAGATCCCACATGCCGCGGAGCGGCTGGGCCCGTGAGCCGTGGCCGCTGAGCCTGCGCGTCCGGAGCCTGTGCTCTGCAACGGGAGAGGCCACAACAGTGAGAGGCCCGCGTACCGCAAACAAAAAATAAATAAAATAAAGTGAAAATGGGAACAATAGCATCTGCCCATGCCACCACACAGAGGAAAAGATGGGGGGTGGGGGGCGGGTGGGCCTTGATATGCAGAAGCAGCTGCTCTGAGCCCGACTCTATAAACATCATCTCACTTAAAGCACTTACGTAGGGAACCGAGGCATACAGAGGTTTAAAGGTGCCTGCCGAGTTCACCCAATCAGTAGGTGGCTGCCCCACCCCTGCCTTGGTCCTCCCCATCTTCTCTCCCTCACTGGATGGTACCAACCCTCACCCAGGTGCTCAACGCAGGGACTCCTCCCTCACCCTCACCTCCCATACACACTTCAGCACCAAAGCCCAGTTGCCTTACCTTAATAAACAGCTCTCCAATCTAGCCCTTCTCTCCACCGCCGCTGCCACCACTCTGGCCCAGCACCCCCCTTCTGCCCCCACACATCTCTCCTGGACCCCTCAAGAGCCTCCACGTTGGCCTCCACGCAGCTCCTCTTCCACACAGCAGCCCCAGGCCAGTCAGTGCCAACCCGACCATGCCAACTCGCAGGTTAGGACAGCTCAGTGGCTTCCTGCTGCTCATAAGACAGTCTTACCGTGATCTGCCAGCATGAGAGACCCACCTCTTCCTCCGCCCCTCCTCTCTCCACTCTGGAAAGTCAGGGTGGCCTTCATCCAGTCCCCTGAACACCCTCCGGCTCCCTCCTTGGTGGGAGTACCCTTTGCACATGCTGTTCCTTCTGCGTGGAACACCCATCCTTCCCTGCCTCACCTGGTTTACTCCTAATTACCCTTCGTATCTCAGGTCTGGTGTTACCTCTCCAAGAACTTTCCCTGACCTTCTTGACTAGGGGACATCCCCCTATAGCACTTCTCATTGTTATTATCTTATGTCTATTTGAGTAATTATCTGATGAAGTTCACCTCCCTCACATGACTTTAAGCTCCACAAGAACAGGAACTGTGACCATGTTGCTTGCCATGAAACCCAGGGTCTGACAGCGTCTGACACATAGTGGGACTTAAATATTGGCTAAGTAATTGAATCAGTGAATGCTAGAACTGAAATCCAAGTCTGCATGAACCCCTCACTCATCAGTTGTTGTGGGGAATTGCATTAGTCTGCTCAGGCTGCCATAATAAAATATCATAGACAGAGTAGCTTAAACAATAGAATTTTTTAAAAAATAAATTTATTATGTATTTATTTTTGTCTGCATTGGATCTTCGTTGCAGCGAGTGGGGGCTACTCTTCGTTGTGATGCACAGGCTTCTCATTGCGGTGGCTTCTCTTGTTGTGGATCACGGGCTCTAGGCGCGCGGTCTTCAGCAGTTGTGGTGTGCAGGCTCTAGAGCACAGGCTCAGTAGTTGTGGCGCACGGGCTTAGTTGCTCCACAGCATGTGGGATCTTCCTGGACCAGGGATCGAACCCATGTCCCCTGCATTGGCAGGCGGATTCTTAACCACCGCACCACCAGGGAAGTCCCAACAATAGAAATTTATCTTCTTGCAGTTCTGGAGGCTGGAAGCCCAGGATCAAGGTTCTGGCCAGTTTGGTTTCTGGTGAGACCTCTCTCCTCAGCTTGCAGATGCAGCTTCATGGCCTTTTATCTGTGTACACGAGGATAGAGAGAGACCTCTGGTGTCTCTTCTTCTTGTAAAGACATCAGTACTATTGGATTAGGGCCCCACCCCTATGACCTCATTGAACTTAATTACCTTTTTAAAGGCCCCATTTCCAAATACAGTCACATTGGGGGTTAGGACTTCAACATGTAAATTTGAGGGACCCCTTCAGTCCACAACAGTCTGCCAACTAGTACCCCCCACGAATTCGCCTCACATGCAAAATACATTCACCCCATCCCAACAGCCCCCAAAGTCTTAACCCATTCCAGCATCAATTCCAAGTCCAAAGTCTCACTAAATATCATCTAAACCAGATATGGATGAGATTCGAGGTATGATTCATTCTGAGGCAAAACTCTGCAGCTGTGAAGCAGTGAAACCAGACAAGTTCTGTACTTCCAAGACACAACCGAAACACAATGGTGGGACAGGCACAGAACAGACATTCCCATTCCAAAAGGGAGAAATTGGAAAGAGGAAAGGGGTAACAGGTCCCAAGCCAGTCCAAAACTAGCAAGGCAAATTCCATTTGATCTTAAGGTTCCAGAATGATCCTCTTCAGCTCAATGTCCTACCCTCCATGCCCACTGGTGCAGTAGCATCACCCCATGACCCTAGGCAGTGACCCTGCCCCCTCAGCTCTGCTGGGCAGCCTTGCCTCTGAGGCACTGATTGATGGCATCCTGGCCCTCTGAAACTGAGGAAGTGGCCCCACCCTTTGAAACAGCCATGTCCCCTGGGCCTGAGGTGGGAGTGGCAGCCCTGATGATCTCTGAATCATCTTCATGGTCGTTGTTCCCTTTTCTTGAAAATCTGAATCTGGATACTCTACTGTCCTGTCCAGTAGATCCCAGAAATCTGACAGCCTTCCTCCACTCCATTTTCTCTCTCCCCTTTAGTCCCCGCTGGCATGATTCTGCCAATATAATCCCATCTCTATTCCTGACGTCAGCTGAGATGGCTGATTAAATCTGTGGATAATCTCTTTATGGAATGATCATCTAGCTGCACCCTTGGTGTTTTCTCTGGAATGCTGCTTTCTTATTTTTTGAAATATAGATAAGCTGAGAATTTTCCATATCTTCGAATTCTGGTTCCTTTTTGCTTCATAATTTCTTCAATTTATCTCTCTCCTCTCACATTTTACTCTTAGCAGTAAGGAAAAGCCAGGCCACATTTTCAACACTTTGCTTAGAAATCTCCTCTGCTAAATATCTAAGGTTGTCACATACAAGTCCTACCTTCCACAGAACACTGGATCGTAACTGAGACAAGTTCCTTGCTCATTTATAACGAGGATCACTTTGCCCTCAGCTTCCAATACCGTGTTCCTCCTGAGGTCTCACCAGAAGCAGCATTACTGTTCATATTCCAGAAGCATTCTCTTCAAGAGGATATACCTATTCTCTACAGCTTTCTCTATAGCTCTCTCCTTTTCTTTCTAAGTCTTCATCAGAATCGCCTTTAATGTTCCATCAACAGTCCCTTCAGGGCA
This sequence comes from Phocoena sinus, assembly GCF_008692025.1. Classification (NCBI taxonomy): domain Eukaryota; kingdom Metazoa; phylum Chordata; class Mammalia; order Artiodactyla; family Phocoenidae; genus Phocoena; species Phocoena sinus. The sequence goes on from NC_045775.1 coordinate 35,236,455, forward strand.
ATCTAGGATTTTTCCAGCAAGCACCCCAAGCCTCTACCCATTACCCAGTTCAAAAGCCACTTCCACGTTTTTAGGTATTTGTTATAGCAGCAACCCTATTCCCGGTACCCTAATCTGTATTACTCAGGGTTCTCCAAAGAAACAAAACGAATAGCATATACCTATAGATCTAGATCTACAGATAAGGAAATTTATTATAAGGAATTGGCTTATGCAATTATGGAGGCTGGTGAGTCCAAAATCTGCAGAGCCGATGTCCCACTTTGAGTCCGAAGGCTAGAAGGCTGCTGTAGAAGCAGGGAAGGTCAACGTCCCAGTTTGAAAGCTGTCAGGCAGGAGAATTCTCTCTTGCTTGGGAGAGGGTCAGCCTTTTGTTCCATTCAAGCCTTCAGCTGATCGGATGAAGCCCACTTACATAATGGAGGTCAATTTACTTTATTGGTCTACCAATTTAAATGTTACTCTCCTTCAAAAATATCTTCACAGAAACACCCAGGATAATGTTTGACCAATTATCTGGGCATTCCATGGCCTAGTCAAGTTGGCACATAAAATTAAGCATCACAGGAATCGCAGGAGAAAGTATATGTGATCAAGGCTTGATGAATATCAGGGCCAGTGTGAGCAAGGGATTAACCCCAGAGCCGAAAACATGGTTTGCCATCCACTCATTTCTCACACATTTATTACTCACCTACTATAAGCATCTCAGCTACCTGTTGCTACGTAACAAACTATCCCAAAACTTAGTACCTCAAAACAGCAACAGTTTATTCTTCTTCGTGATTTTGTGGATCAGGAATTTGGGCAGGGCTCAGCTGGGTGGTTCTTCTGCTCCAGGCGACATCAGCTGTGCCACTCATTCAGCTGGGCTAGGCTAGAAAGCCCAAGGAGACCTCAGTAAAATATCTGGAGCCTCGGCTCCTCCTCGCGCATGGTCTATCAAGCTCCAAGTGCTGTTGCATCATTCTCTAGTCTACCCATGTTGCTTTATAGCTTGTGGCTGGCTTCCCCAAGAGTGTTCCAAGAGGACAAGCCCCAAGAGGAGAAGCAAGCACTTGTCAGATCAATGCTTGCATCATGCTTCTGATGGCACATTGGTCAGAGCCAGTCACATGTTTGAGCCCACCTGTGGGAGAGGGCTATACAAGGGCATGAAGACCAGAGCGTGTGTGTGGCTCCTCGGGGGTCCCCAGTGTAACGGTCCACAAACACACGAGGGGACACCCGTCCTGACGCTTGTCCTCAAGTACCTCAGAGTCCAGCATAGCATTTCCAAATGTATTGGGCCACAGCATCTCAACACTGTTTCTGCAATGCACAAGTCCCAGTATGAATTCTTGCCACCTTCAGATAGAGCATCTCATTTTGTAAAGGCGGATGATCATAGGATGATAAGGGTATGCACATATTTGTCACTTTCCATACACATATTTTTTCAAAATAAATCTTAAAGGAAAATATTGCTAGTTTTGCACATTCATGGGAGAATATAGTTGACCCCTGAACAACATGGGTTTGAACCGTGCAGGTCCACTTATACTCTGATTTTTTTCCACAGTAAATGCTACAATACTACATAATCAGCGGTTGGCTGAATTGAGGTTGCAGAACCACCTATAAAGAGAGCCGACTCTAAGCTATACACAGATTTTCGACAGTGCGGGGGTTGGTACCCCTAACCTCCATGTTGTTCAAGGGTCAACTGTACTTTACCACATTTCATGATGTGCTCAGAAGACAGTTTGGGAAATGCCGGCCTGGTGACTCCTAGTAGGAACATAAAGTTTGGTGGAAAAGGCTTTTTGACTCTTAGGACCACAGACACGGGTGGCCCACGGTGGATCAGAGACAGCTTATCCCAGCAGGTTGGAAGGCCCAGGATGTCTGTGGCACTCTCTGTTTTGTCTCCATGAGTGATGGGAGGTCAGGAGGCATCATTCTTACACCACTGGAGTAGGGCTGAGACGACACGTGGCAGGTGATTCCAACACGTCATTCTGTGTCACCCCGTGCCCTCTCTGCACCTGGCACATGGTTCATACACTGAACACCACCCATCCCACCACATCTGACCCCACTTCAGAATGACTGAGAACAACAGAAGGGGTTTCTCAAGGGCTTGAAAGTTCCATCCCAAAGCCCAGGCTTTGAAGCACTGCAGAAAGAGAGGCCCCAGCTCTGAGCAGAGTGTGCAGGACCACTGGCCAAGGGGCCAAGGTTGCTCAGAGTGGACTTTGTGGATCCTATGCAGCAGAATCCCCAGTAGCAACTAGGAGATTCCAACGCATTAGCCTGGAAGGGGGCCCAGGAGTCTGCATTCCTAGCCTCCACCGTGGGTCACATGGTGCTAGTCCCTCCCCAAATTAGGGTTTCCATGTGGTTATTTTGAAAGGTCCCCATGGGTTGGGGGTAGCAGAGGGACACCAACCCTGAGGTGTGGCTCTCAGTGATGCCCAGTGCAGGCAGGATGCAGGTGACCAGCAGCCAGAGATGTGAGAAGCTTCACATGCCAAACAGACTTTTTATTTTCAGACTCAATATATATGTATTTCTCTTACAACATAAGAGACAACTTGCCTCTACAAGTTCTCTCCACAGATCAATCCCCAGAGATTAAATCCGTTTTTGAGTTCTATTTTGAAAAAAGAGGAAATTGGATCCTGGTTCTGGGTAGGAGGAGGGGTGAGGGGAGGGGAAGGGAAGTTAAGAAAGGAGGCAAAATGCACAGATTTCCAGAAACTTCCTTATGGTTTCCTCCCCGCCTGCATCTTATCCTGTGCTCTCCCACCCCACCAAGACAAAACCCAGGCTGGACACACCGTCCCTCCCCCTCACTCCAAAGGTGCCCACAGTCCTCAGTCCTCTCAGAACCAGGACCTAGTGAAAGAAGTCAGACAGAGTATGATCTCACTTTTATGCTGAATCTAAAAAAGCCCGAGCTCAGATAAATGGAAAACAGATTGGTGGTTACCGGAGGTAGAGGTGGGCCGGTGGGGAAAATTAGCCAAGGTAGTCAAAAGGTAAAACTTCAGTTATAGCATTAATACATCCTGGGGATGTAATATACAGCAGGGGGACTACAGTTAACATTACTGGATTGGATATTTGAAAGTCGCTAAGAGAGTAGATCTCAAAAGTTCTCATCGCAAGAAAAACAATCAGAGTTATGTGAGCTAATAGATGGTAGGTAAACTTATTGTGATAATCATTTCACAACTTATGCATATATCAAATCATTGTTGCTCACCTTAAACTTACACAATGTTATATGCCAATTATATCTCAATAAGCCTGGAAAAAATAAAAATAAAAGGCATTGATCCACAGTGAGTTCAAGATTAATTCCATTGTCAAATATTTGGAAAGCAGTTATTCTAGCTTGACTCAGCCTCATGCTTTAACAAATGGTCAGACTGGGGGTTAGAGCTGACATCCTGAAAGAGGGCATTATTTATAAATTCCAGACGTCCTCATGATAATGTCCTGATTCCTGTGACAAAACGCTTATCAAGTTGCCTAGGTACTTTCAGGTCCGCATTTGTGTTTGTATTGTGTGAGTCCTTCCGCCACTTAAATTTAAAAATAAAATACAAAAACCAGGGCCTCCTCACCAGGTTACCAGCCCTGCCTGAGTCTTTCCCCTCAGGGCCTTCTCTCCAAAAGGCCCAGGCCCCAGCCCCCAGTGCCTTGGGTCGGACCACACACTCCACACTAGGGGGGGAGGATGTCAGAGGGCAATGCCTTTTTTTTCAATAGTGAAAAATCTTATACTTAGGGTTAGCCAGCTGGACTCAGTTTAGATGATCCCAATTTTGTTGGCAACATCCAAAGCGTCATAGTCAGGAGCCAGTCGAACATATGCCTTCTTCTCTCCATCAGGCCTTATCAGGGTGTTGACCTTGGCCACGTCAAAGTCATAGAGCTTCTTCACATCCTGTTCAGTCTGGTGCTCATTGGCCTTGACCTCCACAATGAACACAGGTGTGCTGTTGTCTTCTATCTTCTTCATGGCTGACTCAGTGGTCAGGGGGAACTTGATGATGGCATAGAGGTCAAGCTTGTTTCTCCTTGTGGGCGCTCTTCTGGGGATATTTGGGCTGCCTCCTGAACTGCAATGTTTTGAGCGTTTGGAAGGTGGATAACGTTCAGATCTTTTTTTGTGGCTGTGGACACGGAGGGTAATGCTTAACCCAGGGACTACAAGTCTGGCTCAGGCAGTGCAAGTGGGAGCATCCTCGGGGTCTTCCCAGGGGTCCTGTGGGCAGACACAGTCCACCTACACACAGACTCACACCCTCAGGTTGCCCATTACGTTTCTATTTGATTTCTCCTTGTCTCTGAGAATGCGTGACTCTTGCCTGTGCTCTATTCTAAGTCCCTCTTGTGGGCTTTCCCTCCAGAGCAGGTGCCCTTAACCTAAGGACCCCAGATACCACCTTCCCCACGCCAGGAGGTCTGTGGATAGAATTCAGGGATCCATGACTTTGGATGAGAAAAAAATATACATCTTTATTTTCACTAGCATCTAACTGAAATTTAGCATTTCCCTTATTGTAAATGCAGGGAACAATCTACAGTAGTATTTGCAGAAACTGTGACTTTGTCACCAAAGAGATTTTGAGATCACATTGGAATTGTTGCCAATCTTTTGAAATATCTACCCATCACTGCTTTAAAATGATCACCACCAAAGTGTAAGTAGAGAAGCGTGTGTATTACTCTTTTATAAAGCTGTTTCCTTCGTGTTTTGACCACTGTATTTTTGCACCACTGGTTTCTTTTGTAGTCCTGTGGATTTAATTTTATACATTTGAAAACATTATTCCAAGAAAAAGTCCATAGGCTTCACCAGATGCCCACTGGGTCCATGGTCCATGAAATGTTAAGTCCTAGAATCCTCAGACTTAATCGTCCTCAGATTTTTTTCCAGCATGAAAGCCCCAGAAGTATCCTTCTCCCCTAGTAATTACACTTTGGGTATTTTCTTGAGAAAAAGCTTTAAGAGCCAAAAGCCACTATGTAATGCTTGCCTTTAAACAAATGTGCATTTTATTCATCACAATGGTATCTCTTGACTTTTGGAAAACAGTGGCCACATCTGCAGGAGAGATCCCGTTGACCAGCCTGGTCTCCAGACCCCGTGCAGTAACGCTGCTCCCACACCCAGGCCCACTGAGCTGCAGTATGTGGGTAGATCTGCAGGCAGAGCCGTGGGCCTCAGAGAATGTCACCCCCACTGCTCCTAGCACAAGGCTGGCCTCAGGAAACACTCAGCAGGTACAGCCTGACTTGGGTGGGCCTGAGGCAGCTGTCCTGGGGTGGAACATGGCTGAAACCTCCCTGCTTCTGCACCAGCCTGCAGCCCCCTGGCCCTGAAGTAGACTTGCCAGAGTCAGCAAATGAAAATACAGGATGCTCAGTTAAATTTGAATTTCAGACCAATAGCGAATCATTTTGACTATAAGCACGTCCCGTGCAATAGTTGGGATATACTGATACTAAAAAAATGATTTGTTGTTTACTGGGGGAACCCTACTCCCTCTAGCAGCCTGATCCTAGAAAAGTCCCTACCAAGGTCCAGTTTAAGGCTGTGCCCAAGCCCAGATTCTCGGCTGAGACTCCTACCTCTGCCCAAAGTCTGGTCCTGGAAAGGGACCATTCGGAGAAGGGAGTGGGGTCAGGGAGACGCCAGACAGTGGCCCACCTCTCGGCCACTCCCAGTCACCAGCTAGCCTCAGGACCCGCCCGCTCCCCCAGTCAGTCCCCAGGGGTCATGGAGGCAGCTTTGATGAAGCCTATCAAAGGGGTCTTGTTCTGACAGCTGTTTCCTGGGAGGGCAATTAGAGCCACAATAACCCCCCACGTCTGTTTAAGGGGCTGGTGGCTAGTACTCCACCCTCCACCCCGTGGGAGGGCTCCTGCCCATCAGCAGAGGGGAAAATGACTGTGCCCATCAGAGAGATACTGTTTAGGACCATTTTGACCATTTGGACTGGAAGGGAATGCCCATCCCCATTTTAGAGATGACTAAACTGAGGCAAAATCACCCCTGGCTCCCAAAGCGTTCTCCACACAGAGCCCACTTCCCCAGGAGCTGTCTAGGCAGCGCCTGGTTTCTCTGCCTCTGAGTCAGGTCGCCTCCACTTACACAAGACACGACAGGCCCACAGAAGGGTGTAGAAGGCACATGGGAGTATAAAGCCCACGTGGAGGGGAAGCCGGTGTCTGTTATGAGACGCCTGCTCTGGCCCTTCCCCCCACCTGAGCCATTGCCCCTTTTTTGGCCACTATTTTAATCCTCAATCTGTGGATTTATTTAAATCAGGGTTTCTCAACCTTGCCACTATTGACATTTGGGGCCAGATATTTCTTTGCTGTGGGAGCTGTTGTGTACATTGTAGGACGGTTAACAGCATCTCTGGTCTCTACCCACGAGATGCCAGTAGCTCCACCTCCCAATTGTGACAACCAAAAAAGTCTCCAGATATTGCCAAATATCCCCTGGGGGCAAAATTGTGTCCAGCTGAGAACCACTGATGTAAGTGGACTTAAAGGATCGTGTATGGATGGCCCCATGTCTCACCAGGGAAGGAGGTGACAGAGGTATTCCCTCCTGAGGCCCAGAGCTTCTGTGGGACAGATAGGATAATAGGATAAGAACGTACCCAGTGCACAGCAGTCTGTGCCAGGAGATCCTGGAAAAGACTGAATTCAGGAAAATCATTGAGGCTGGGATCCACCCAGGAAGACTTCCTAGAAGAGGATCTGGTCCTTATATAAACAGTCCAGGAAGGATGCAGTTCGAGGGGAAAGTCTCAAGGACAGTGAACAGAGCCCAGGGTTGGGAGTGGTAAATGGAGACTTTCCAGGGAGGGGGCAGGAGGGTGGCCACAACTGGCTGCATTTTTTGTGTGTGTGTGTGGTACGCGGGCCTTTCACTGCTGTGGCCTTCCCGTTGCGGAGCACAGGCTCCGGACGCGCAGGCTCAGCGGCCATGGCTCACGGGCCCAGCCACTCCGCGGCATGTGTTGTCCTCCCGGACCGGGGCACCAACCCGTGTCCCCTGCATTGGCAGGCGGACTCCCAACCACTGCGCCACCAGGGAAGCCCGTGGCTGCATTTTAATCTTGGGTGTGTTGAGGCTGCCCTGCAGAGCAGGTCCTGGAGCCCTGGAAAGATACTGGGGATGAGTGGGAAGGGAGAGCAGAGGGGGAATAGTGGCATGTCTGAGCTCCTGGGGGGTGAGTTAGGGGGCTTGCTGTTCCCCGAATCCCCAACACCTAACCCAGAATCAGGCTAAGGAAATGCAGAGATGATGAAACTGCCGCCAATTTGGAGAAAAGTCCTGACAAGGAGGAAGGTGGACCTGGGTTCTGGAGGGCTGGGAGGACCATCTCTAGATGGTGAGGGTGCTGATTAGGGGACATGGCCCGAGGGCAAGCAAAGAACCTGGGCAGCCCCTCACCCTGATTTCTCAGCATCTGCCCTCACCTGTCTCCCCCATGGTCCTTATGGGATAGGGGTGGGGGGAGGGGGAGGGGGAGGGAGTCCTAATCAAAGCGTAGCTGCTGGGCTTGGAGCAGACCACCGGCCTTCTTGCCAGCCTGCAGATCTTTCTCTCTGGAAGAGATTTCAGCAGGTTCTCGGGAGGAGAATGCTGAACCCCTTGGCCTAGGAAGTTCCCTTCTCAGACAGAAACACCTGCTCCCACCCTCAGACTGGGCTCCCTGAGGGGAGGGGCGACACCTTCCCAGTGGTCACCAGAGGAAAATGTGAAGCTTGAGGCAGGTGCTGCCCACAGGGAGCTTCTGGCTGACCTGCCAGCAGGGGGCGCTGTGGACTCAGGCACCGGACTTGGGCTGCTGGAAGGGTGGAGACTGGACTGGCCTCCCTCACCTCCTGTTTATCCTCTTATAGTCCTCACCCCAGCCAGGCTCGCCTGCCTTGTACACAGCTCCGTCTCCACTTCCTCCCAGCTTCCCATCCTAACCGTATTCTTCTCCCCTCCTCTGGACAGAGAAGGAGGAGAAGGAATTTTTATGCCCATTGTGCAGATGAGGACACTGAGTCATACAGATGCAAAAAAGACTGGAAGGGACAACAGCAGGGCAGAATGGATAGAGTCTTGGCCTTGGGGCCAGAAGACCAGGGTATATCAGCATGCCAGTTCAGCATCTCACTCCCTGTGTGGTTGGGGGCAAACTTTGGGGTCTTACTGAGCAAGCCACCACAGTTGCAGTAAGGAGATGAGCATGGCAGCCCACACTGCCCCCAGGCTGAGAACAATTCTGACACTGGGTGTCACAGCCCCATGTGGACAGCACTGGGTCCTGGGAGGAAGGACTGGCAAAAGGGGACGAGGTGGCCTTGCCCAAGCCCCCGTCTAGGTGGCAAGAGCAGACAACCAGAAAGGGGGCGAACAGGGGGCTCTGAACAAGGGCAGAGGGGATGAAGGGACTGTACTGCAGAGTCTGGGGAGGGGAGAGAAGGGCTGAGGTGTCAGCCGCCCTGAGTTGTCTGCACTTTCTCCCAGGTCCTAGTGATTAATAACAAGAGTGGAAACCATGAGAGCTATTTGCTGCCCTCTCATGATGTGCCAGGCTCTGTGCCAAGCACTTGACTGGCTCAGTTACCCATCCTGGGAAGCAGGTAATGATATTACCTCATCTGACAGATGAGGAAAAGTATGCTCAGAGATAAGTAACTTGTCTGAGGTTCCCAGTGGGAAACAGGCAAAACTGGATCCCACCCAGATTTGCCTGGCGTGTACCCACTATGCTCTTGGTGGGATCGGGGTCTAGGTAGAGAGAGGATGAAGGTCCCTCTGTGGCTGGGGAGGCACCATAGGGCAGCGCACCCTCAGCCACTCCGCACGGAATGGACAGAGCAGAGTGGGGTACTGAGGAAGGAGTGACCCACACATATATCCAGTTGAGAGGCCTCCTGAAGGAGGGATTGCTCTGCAGGTGACAAGGAAGGAAAGGCTTTCCCAGCAGCCTGAGCAAACATAAGGAAGGAGTCTGGCCCGGCTGTTTCCAGCACGCTCATGGGCTGGGCTGTGCGTGTCCTGCAGTGCTGGGACATGAGGGCAGAGAGGCAGGCAGGAGCCACCAGCAGGGGAAGGTGTCATCACATCGGCTGGGTGGAAGATGGCCCAGGAAGTCTGATTGGTTCCACTAGCCACTCTTAAGAAAAGAGATGAGGATTTATACTATTACAAAAACTGGGGGGTGTGGGGAATGGGGAAGAGGGGAGGAAGAGTCAAGATACCAGTGTTAACTACAATGAGATATCATCTCACACCAGTCAGAATGGCCATCATCAAAAAATCTAGAAACAATAAATGCTGGAGAAGGTGTGGAGAAAAGGGAACACTCTTGCACTGCGGGTGGGAATGTGAATTGGTTCAGCCACTATGGAGAACAGTATGGAGGTTCCTTAAAAAACTACAAATAGAACTACCATATGACCCAGCAATCCCACTACTGGGCATATACCCTGAGAAAATCAAAATTCAAAAAGAGTCATGTACCAAAATGTTCATTGCAGCTCTATTTACAATAGCCAGGACATGGAAACAACCTAAGAGCCCATCATCGGATGAATGGATAAAGAAGATGTGGCACATATATACAATGGAATATTACTCAGCCATAAAAAGAAACGAAAATGAGTTATTTGTAATGAGGTGGATAGACCTAGAGTCTGTCCTACAGAGTGAAGTAAGTCAGAAAGAGAAAGACAAATACTGTATGTTAACACATATATATGGAATTTAAGAAAAACAAATGTCATGAAGAACCTAGGGGTAAGACAGGAATAAATACACAGACCTACTGGAGAACAGACTTGAGGATATGGGGAGGGGGGAGGGTGAGCTGTGACAAAGCGAGAGAGAGGCATGGACATATATACACTAACAAACGTAAGGTAGATAGCTAGCTAGTGGGAAGCAGCCGCATAGCACAGGGATATCAGCTCGGTGCTTTGTGACCGCCTGGAGGGGTGGGATAGGGAGGGTGGGAGGGAGGGAGACGCAAGAGGGAAGAGATATGGGAACATATGTATATGTATAACTGATTCACTTTGTTATAAAGCAGAAACTAACACACCATTGTAGAGCAATTATACTCTAATAAAGATGTTAAAAAAAAAAAAAGATACCAGTGTTAGAATCCACTAGATGAGATGGATAATCAGATGTGGTGGACAGAAGGCTGTGGTCAAGGATGACTCAGCCTCCGGCTTGGGCGGTGGGGAGTCTTACCATGAACTAAGCTCCTAGAACACAAGTGAAGGAAGGGGCTAGTGAGAGAAAGATTACAAGTTTGGTCTGGGATAAATGAGTCTGAGGTATGTGTGGGCTATGTGAGTGTAGGTGAGCTTTGGGCTCAGGTTTAAAGGGGATAAAAGCTCAAACTGCAGCTGAAATCAGGCTACACTCTCCAACGAGGAAAGCAGCCAGGGTTGACTAGAACTTGAGCTTAGTCTCCAGCCAAGGAGGGAAGTACTACAGCAGAACACCCACTGGACTAAACTGACGACCCTGTGTTCTCAAACTTGAAAGAGGATCCAGGGATCTGAGTAGACCACAAGCTGAGCTCAGCAATGGTGCCCATCATTCTCAAGGTGTGCATGTCTCTGAGGGCATTAATAAGAACTCAATCCAGGGCCTAAAGGGAACCTGCAAGATTCCAAGAGCAGATGTAGTCAACTGATTTAATGTTCTTAAATCACTGAGGGGTGACGTGACCTCTTCTCTGAAACCCTCCCTAACTCCCTTTTCCCTTCTCTACAGGACCCCAGCCTGCTGGCTGGCTAGTGATCACTGCCAAGCACTTTCACATTAATTATTTCATTGGTTCTTCAGTGGTTTCCCCCATTTGGCAGTTGGGGGAACAGAGAGCCAGCAAGACTGGGGTGTGTGGGGCTGAGACCAGGCCTGCTCCACCAGGCCTCTCTCCGGGCCCACCTCCTCCTTATTTGGAACAGTATTCTGCAATGTTCCAGGATGCTGGGGCAGTAGCCAGTGTTTGGGTGCAGAGTGGGCAGGCAGGGAGAATGGGGGCACGGGAAGGACAGCAGCCCCGGCCCAGGTGTGTTGTCTGTTCTCAGGATCTTTTCATCAGCTGCTAGGGTAATAGGAGTGACCTCAATGGTGGGGCTTTTGGTTTTTTTGTGTGTTTTTTTCTTTTTCCTGCTAAGAACAATTCATTTTAGTCAAACAACTGGAGTAAAAGTGACTGGTGTTGAGAAACCTCCCCCTCCCCCTTCCCTGGCCCCAGGCAGGGACATTGGAGGAGCTGTCTCCCAGGGGCCACAGAGGATGCTGTCCAGCAGTTCAAAGGGTTGGCTCTTCTTCCTGCCCCCCCCTTCCCTCACCGCCCCCCTGGCAGGCCAGGCTTGGGCAGCCTCCCGTCATGGACTAGGTCCTGAGCCACACTTGGTGGCCTCTCAGCCTCACCCCCTGCTGTCCATCTCTAATGGTGTGGAGGAGACAGAGTAGGACAGTGTGGGGAGAGGATTGAACCCCTCGCTTCTCATCCCACTTGGCCACAGATGGGAGACCGGGGGAAGCTGAAACGAAAGAGCACATGTCTCTGGTCGCCCCTGTCACTGCTCTACTGACCCCATGGCACCCTCCCTGTGCCACTGACCACATTGGGTCAGCAGGGGAACAGCGACAAAGCGAGAGGAGGAGAGAGGGAATCCTGGGCTACGGATGAAAAGGACTGGCTTAGGCTCCCAGGAGGCTGCTTGGGGTGGGGGTGGGCAGAGGCAGGGGAAAGAGTTGGGGGAGGCCTCTGAGGGAGCCAGGTCCCCAGGCAGGGTGACTAGATGGAGGAGCAGCAGACCCTGAGCCTGGGAACCCAGAGGCCCAACACGGAGGCCTGGGGGTAGCTGGGCCTGCACAAGTCCAAACAGGAGCAAATGGCTGAGACAGCAGAGGGCTGGACGGGGGGACTGCGCCCCAAGGATCCAGCTGGACACACTGAGGGGCGAGCAGCTTGGCCCACATCTGAACAAGGAGAGAGGGAGTAAGTACGGGGCAGGGGTGGGTAGGTGTCTCTCAGACCTGACTCCAGACAGCATTTCCTGGGAGGTAAACCAAGGCCCACATGCAGCAAGGAACTAGGCCAAGAGCCTTGAGGCTGAAGACCAAAGAGCTGAGGGTCCTAATTTACCTGCCCTGGTAGCTTCTGGCAAGAGCCCTCCAGCGCCTTCCCTTCCAGGATACGCCAGGCTGCAGGCTGCAGTGCCGAGAAGGATGGAGGAGGTGGTGATGTCAACCAAGGGATTAAGTAAGCAGAGGAACCGATAACATCGCCCAGCAAGCTCGCTTGGGCAAGGTGACTCATGGAAGCCAGGCCTCACCATCTTGGGGCTGGTAGCTGTTGTGCCTGGCCTGCAGGGCCGTGGAGGAGGAGGGGGGCTGGGACAGGCTCCTCGCTGAGCCCGCGAAGACGTCTCAGAACACAGTGTCCTCTTCCTTCAGAGCTCACCGCTGGCCCAGGAAACAGCCCCCCTAGCCCCCCAGGTGCCACCGCTGCGGTGATGATCTTTGCTGAGTTTGGTGTGTGTCTGTGGGGTGTGTCAGGGTGATTTCCCCACCCACGTCCCGCTGGGTACTCCAGGTACCAGAGTTCGCTAACAGCAGAACAGTTGTCCCCCCGGGGTTGGACGACCATCTGTGGTGACAGAGCCACCATCACCGGATGGCACACTGCTAACCACGACCACGTGGCATCCTCGTGGAGGGAACAGCCCGTTCCTCCAGCCGCTGGTACTTGTAGAGCTGCCTCCACTCATCGCTGCTGAGGGGGCCAAAACTGTTGGGTTCTCCCCGCTCCCCGGGGGCGCCATGCACTGTTGCACAAGTTGAGAACTGTACAAGTGGCAGGGGCACCATTCACTTTACAGTCTCTGTGCCAGACCACATGGCTGTACATGGCCCCTTCCCTTTTCTAAAATGCTTCTCGTTCCCCTCCTCCACCTAGATTGGTCTATTTAGCTTGCCCTTAATAAGTCTGTCTTCACAGCAAACTTTCCCCTGTAAGTATAAACTTCTTCCTTTACCACCTGACTCCTTTCATTCAGTCATTCATTCATTCATTCATTCCACAAAAAATTGTTGAGTTTGTGCCAGGTACTATTCTAGGCAAGGGAACAAGACAGACTCTCCCTGACTCACGGAGCTCACGTTCCAGTTGGGGTGGCGGTGGGGAGATAACAAATAATTCGATACATAAAACTGCAAGTGACAGTGTGTACCATGAAGAAAAATAAAGACAGGTTAGAAGTTGGAGGGTAATACAGCTCTCCTTCTGCCGGGACTGTCCAGAAAGGCTTCTCTCTGAGGAGGTAGCCTCTGAGTGGAGACCTGGTGTCAGTAAAGGAAGGAGCTTTCCCAGCAGAGCCCCTCCCGCCAGGCCTCCAATGCCAAAAGAAAGTTCTCTAATCCTGCCTGGTTCTTCCAGAAGCCTGTGGCATGGCCTGGGGCACTGACATCTGGTGCTGGGTGTCCATTTCCTCCTTGACAAACAAGAGACCTAGGTGCACTGGCTCTCTGAGGGCTCCTCCAGGGTGAATCCACCCACCCATAGGCATGAGGAACTTCATGACGGGGCCTGCATTGGAAGGCCAGCTTGGCCACCTACAAGCTGTGTGACCTCAGGCAGGTTACTTAGCCTCTCTGAGCTGGTTTCCTTATCTGTTAAATGCCTTCCTAAGGGTATTGTGAAGGATTAAATGACCTTGTGGATGTGTCACCACCTGGTATATAGTAGATGCTTAATAGACTCTAGGGCCACACCTGGGAGAAGTGAGGCGATGGGGTGACGTGAAGAGGTGCCGTTAAATGGTTGCCTTTCATTAAAGGGTTGCCTTTCATTAAAGGAGCCTGGAGAGGGCAATGCTGACCTAAAGACACAAGGCTTTGCCATCTTCTCGGGCGCGTGCAGGGAACAGCCTAGGGAGCCCCCAGGCTGGGATCCTGCCTCACAGGCTCAGAGCCTGGGGGAGGGGGCCGTGCTGGGGTCCTGCACTCCCGACTGATGTCAGCAGGTAGGGGTGGGGTGCAGCGCCGTGGTGCAGGCCCCTGAACTGTCACACCGCAGCCGGCTTTCAACTTCCTCTGGGGCCCAGGGTGTGCTCGGCTTGCCCTCCCTTCCTTCCTCCCTCATCAGGCTGTTTTGGGTGAGCCCTGGCCACCCTCCAGCTCCAGTCATCATGTGCTCCCTCTCAGCTCCTAGGGTTCACCCCAGCCCCCCGGTCAACAGGTCTTTCCCTCATCCCCGCGGGGACCCTAGCACAGAGGGCAAGACCCACCAGGCATGGGGTGCAGGCGGTAATGATAGTCAGCCCTCACTGTCTGCCTCGGCCGTGCACTGTTCATCCATGACCTCGCTGGACATGAATTTCACGATGTGGGTGTTTTTATCCCCTTTCTTACTTGAGGAAACTGAGGCTCCAAGAAGTAGGAGCTGTGGGCGCTCAGGCCACAGGGTTGACAGGCATTCTTCCTGCAGGAGAGACAGAGGGGACTGGGAGAGGCAGGGGGAAGAGGGCGGGCGGACGTGGTGGACTAGTCTAAGGCTGGGATGGGGGCTTGGCGGACTCTTGTCCCACAGAGGGCTGTAGGCCCCTCCTGCCACCCACCTGCTGCTTTAGGATCCCCAGTGGGGCCTGATGCTCTGAGTCTCCACAAGCTCCCAGGTGGCCTGGAAGATGCTGGCTCAGTCTGGAAGGTCAGAGCTGAGCTGCAAGCCCTGATGGGACTGAGGCCATATCTCAGGTCCCTCCTGGCTCCTGGAAGGAAACAATAACAATGACAGTTAACATTTATTGACAACTTTCCTGCATAGCAGGTGCTGCGCTAAGCACTGTGCATATATGAACCTATATAATTCTCACAACTGCTCTGCAAGGGAGAAAATTGGGGCACAGGGAAGTTAAGTGACTTGCCTAAGGTCATACAGAGCCAGCATTCAACCCAGTGTGCCTGGTTCCAGAGGCCGCACTCACCTCCCCTCAAAGTGGAGATTCCTGGAGCAAGGAAGGCCCGGGACCAGGGGTTTGGGCTGGACCTGGCAGGCACTGGGGAACCACGGCAGGGTTCTGAGCCAGGGGCCAGAGTGTTCCCAGGACTGGCCAGTCCGTGCATACACAACAGACTACAAGGGCAGACAAGCTCAAGCCCACTGAGGGCTGAATGCAGGGCCCCTCCCACGGGGATGTGTTTTTGACAGGACAAAGCAGGGCAATGCCTTCCCCAAAGGAAAGAACTAATGAGGAGGTTGGCTGGCCCTGTGCTGGGCATGAAACAGTAAAGTTGGGAGCTCAGGCACGAGAAAGGGAGCCCACAGCTGCTTCCTCTGCCCCTTCTCCCCACCCGCAGGGCCCCTGCTACAGATGGGTGCACAGTTCCCATGCCTGGGGTCTAAGAGCAGCCAGCTTGCTGGGGCCACCTGGCTGTCCATCTGCCTGTATGCATATGCGTGCGCATGTGTGTATAAGAAGCGGGGGAGAAGGGGCCTCTGAGCGTGACTGTTTGCAGGGGAACCTGTCCCCCACCCCCACCTGCTGCTGCAGCCGCAGAGAACAGGACACCCTGACTCCAGTCTGCATCTCTGGGGTCATGAAACCACAGCCACTACGTCAGTGGTGCGTGCACCAGGGCTAGGTGGGGGGAGGCGGGGCCACAGATGCAGGTGTGCCCCAACATGTGTGTGCAGGGCTGGCATGGGGTTGTTGTTCCAGGGAGGTGGGTAAACGGGGTGGAAGAGAGCTGGAGCCCCCTCTGGGAGGCAGGGCACAGAGTCCATCCCCTCTGGCCACAGGTCCAGAGGTCCAGCATCTGCCCCCTCCCCCAGCCCCTTCGAGGACCAGCCTTGTCTCCCAGGTGCTCTCCTCTGGGCAACTGACCCAACAGCAACCGTGCAAATGTCTGTGGAGCATCTAAAATGGTCCGACACGGTTCCAGGCACTTGGGAAATATCCATGAGCGAAACAAAGATCCCTACCCTGGAGACTTCCCTGGTGGCACAGTGGTTAAGAATCCGCCTGCCAATGCAGGGGACACGGGTTCGAGCCCTGGTCCGCGAAGATCCCACATGCCGCGGAGCAACTAAGCCCGTGTGCCACAACTACTGAGCCTGCGCTCTAGAGCCCACGAGCCACAGCTACTGAGCCCACGTGCCACAAGTACTGAAGCCCGTGCACTTAGAGCCCGTGCTCCGCAACAAGAGAAGCCACCATAACGAGAAGCCCGCACACAGCAGCAAAAGAGTAGCCCCTGCTCGCTGCAACTAGAGAAAGCCGGCACGCAGCAACAAGGACCCAACACAGCCAAAAATAAATAAATAAATAAATTTATTTTAAAAAAAATAAAAAGATTCCTGCCCTCATGGTGCCAACATTTTTGTTGGGGAGACATAGTAGATGGAATAAATAAAATAAGGTATATAAGTAGGTGGTGGGTGCTATGGGGAAAAAGAGGAGATGGAGCAGGGCTTGGAGGTGAAGGGTGCTGGGTGGGCGAAAGAGGTTGTGTGTGTGAAGAGGCGGGGTGTGTCCATGTACACACAGGTCACAGTATGAAACGGGTAGTCCATCTAGGTCCCACTGAGAAGGTGATATTTCAACAAAAGCTTGGAGAGGAAGGAGCCAAGCAGGGTCTGGGAGAAAACATTCCAGACGGAGGAAATAGCTAGAACAAAAGCCCTGGGGCAGAAGCGTGCCTGGCCAGGACTGAGGGAAGGACAAACTGACCTGGGTGGGTGGACTGACACGGCCCCACTCCTCCTGGCATCTTCTCACCTCGCTCAAAGCGAGGGCCTGATTTCCAATGGGTTAAAGAAAAAGGACCTTCTGGTACCTACAGGAAAGGCTAAAGGGCTCCCAAAGGAACCAATGTCACGGGAAGTAGGGGACAGAGAGGGAAAAGGGGTTTAGACCAGAAGAAGTCTATGGCTGCTCTGGGGCCTGAGCTCAGGGAGGAGGCCCTAGGCTGGGGGCCTCTAGGGGGAGGGTGGGGGAGGGAGGAAGAAGTCCCGGGGGTCCCAGGACCCCAACAAGCCTGCCTTTAGGAGCTCACTGAGAGAGTGCAGTGTGGAGTTGCACCCTGCTCGCTGGGGGTCAGCTGGCCGCCTGAAAGTACCCACAGGGTGAAGAGAGCCTGACCCCACCTGTCTCTGCCTGCTGGGGCTGCCAGACCCTTCTAAGGTCAGTGCCCCTCCCCCCACTCAAGCATCCCATAGGGAGGAGGAGGGAGGGGCAGTTGACCCCAGAAGATGGAGGCTGATGGTTGACCAGGGGATGGCGATGTGCGTGCAGCTCCACCCTGCACTGCAGCTGTGGAAGCTGGCATTCTAGAAGACAGATCCCCTGCAAACCACCCAGGCCACCAGCAAAGGAAGGGGGGCCAGCCCAGTGTGTGACTCTGACAGATGGGGCAGTGGGAGGTCAGGAACTAGAAAAAAGGGAGGAGGCTTGACCTGGGCCTTTTAGCTCTCTTTTTTTTTTTTTACAGTTTATTTATTTATTTATGGCTGCGTTGGGTCTTCGTTGCTGCTGTGTGCAGGCTTTCTGCAGTTGTGGCGAGCGGGGGCTACTCTTCGTTGTGGTGCGTGGGCTTCTCGTTGCGGTGGCTTCTCTTGTTGCAGAGCAGGGGCTCTAGGCCCACGGGCTTCGGTAGTTGTGGCACACGGGCTCAGTAGCTGTGGTGCACGGGCTTAGTTGCTCCGTGGCCTGTGGGATCTTCCCAGACCAGGGCTCGAACCCGTGTCCCCTGCATTGGCAGGCGGATTCTTAACCACTGCGCCACCAGGGAAGCCCCTTGACCTGGGCCTTTTAGGATTAGAGCAAATCTGAATGGGTAGAGAGGAGAGAGGACACCTCTGTGCATTCACACACTGGCACACACATACTCAGTCCCTTAAGCACCCGCCCCCCGACACGCATAGGTTCTCACAGCCAGGGACATCCATGTACTCCTCACACCCAGCCTAAGTTACGCTCATACACACATGCACTAGGGACACTCACACTTGGTAAGGCATGCCAGCACGACAGGAGGCACACACAGAGTTACACACTCTCAGAGACAGAGATTGGCTCCCCTGGGCATCAGAAGCACCTAGGCCCCTTGGAAACGGGCCTGGGGGAAGATGAAGATGTGACTGCAAAGCATAAGGAGAAAGGAAGATGGAAAGTGGTGGGGGGAACAGAGGGAGATGGGGTGACAGATACGGAGACTCAGAGAAAGGTGCGTCATAGCCACAGCCACATGCAGACGGCACACGGCCACCCACGCCCTAGTCAGCCTTCCTGCCTGCGAGAGACACTTTTCAGCCACCATGTGACATTGTGAAGTCACTCAGCCTCTCCAAGGTTTGATTTCTCTCTTCTGATAACACCTGCTTTCCATGCCAAATTGCTTGACTGAATCGACAGGTAAATCCTGTCTGCTCTGCCTCCACAACACTGTTCAGAGTCCGACCACTTCTCTCACCTCCAGGTGACCACCCTGGCCAGGCCACCACCCACCGGCCTCCCTGCCTCCTCTCCTGCTTCCTGACGCAGCCTGTGGTCCACCTGCAGCTACTGACCCTCCCCTCCGAACCTGCCAGTATGTTTTCATCTCATCCACAGTAAAAGGCAAAGTCCTTACAATGGTCCGTGGGGAGCTGCCCTCCCCTCCCTTATCTCCAGCTTCTCTGGGCCCTCACTGCTCCACAGACACCCAGACATCCCCTCTCAGAGCCTTTGCTCTGGCCTTTCCCCTCTGCCTGGCATGTCCTCAGGACCCTGCCTTCAGGAGTTACTCAAATGACATCCTCTTCGCGAGGCCTTCCTGGCCACACCAGCTAACGCTGCAGCCCCCAGCTCAGCACTCTCTATCCCCCTCCCCTGCTTTTTCTTCTTCTTAGCATCTTTCCCCACTGAACAGGCCACTTATTTGATACTTTTTGTCTGTCTCTCATATCAAAGTGTAAAATCCAAGGGGCAGAGACTTCTGTCTGTTTTATTCTCTGCTATGATCCCTACTCCTAGAGCAGTACCTGGATCATAGGACTCAATAAATACTGAGTGAGTGAGTGAATGAATGCATGAACGAATGAAAGAGCAAATAGGTAAGCATCTATAAAGCAAGATTAAAGAACAGGAAGGACCAACCCTGAGTGAGCCATCGCCATGTTCCAGGAACTATAACCACAATAAATATTCCTTTATCCTCAAACAACCCTGGGAAGTAAATATTAATAGAATTGTTCCCATTTTACAGACAATAAGCCTGAGGATCAGAAAGGTTAATACCTATGGCCTCAGAGATGGTCACCAATAATTCCTCCCATCTCTGTATCAAATGCTGCCCCTCTCTTCAAGACTTGGAGTCTGTTTCCCTTCCTCCTTGACTCCAGGCCGGTCTTGTGACTTGCTTTGACCAACAGAATGTGGCAAAAGTTCTGCTGTGTCAGTTTTGGTCTAGGCCTTAAGAGAACCGGCCCCTGGACCAGCTACATAATTTGCAGGGTCCAAAGAAGATGAAAATGTGCTTGTGTTTTATGTATTATTTGTGTGAAAAGTGTTATAAACCTATTACCTTACAGCACATATAGTGGGTATATTCAAGCCGATTGTGTTAGTTGGGTACCTAGGCTAACTTCGTTGGACTTAAATCGTACTTACGAACGTGCTCTCGGAATGGAACTCGTTCGTGTGTAGGGAACTTACTGTATTCAATGCCAGTTTTCTTTTTTTAAATATTTATTTATTTGGTTGCATCGGGTCTTAGTTGCGGCATGCGAGATCTTTCATTGGGGCGCGCGGGCTCTAGAGCGCGTGGGCTTAGCTGCCTTGCAGCACGTGGGATCTTAGCTCCCCAATCGAACCAGGTCCCCTGCATTGGAAGGCAGATTCTTAACTACTGGACCACCAGGGGAGTCCCTCAAGGCCACTTTTAAATGCAAATATGAGAGCATTTAACTCCCATGTGGAATCACCAAAATTATGCAATTCCTATTTCATAGCTCATATATGCATATGTATTTCATTCTTACCAGAACAGTGGAAACACTGCACAAAACTGACTAACTTCTATTTCTCTTTTTTTCTGCTTTTACTTTTATTTGCATTTACTTTATGCTGAACTTATTCCCAGGCCGTATGTTTTGCTCCTTCAATTTCATCCGGTATATCTTTTTCTTCTTTTCCACCTCCTCTTCTGTTTTAGGAACAATGTGCTCATTTTCAATAACAATCATCTCGATGTGAGCTCACGGGGTTCATCAAACCAGAAGCTCTGCAAGTTCAGCCGGGGCATCTTGGGGCTTTTGTTCACCGGGATGCGCTCAATGACCCAAGAATCTACATCTAAACCCTTCAACAGAGCAGTACTCTCTGCATTTTCAAGCATGTGCAGCAAAAATTCAGCACTCTCTTTGGGCCACTGACCCTGCATCCAGCCCCGCTGTTTGGCTGGGGCAGACCTACCAACCCCACCACTGTAACGACGGAGTGGCACGCACTGCTTCTGAAGAGTGACATCCTTCAGATCCTTGATGGCCTGGGCAGTTTCACGGATGTTCTTAAAATGAACAAGAAGATTTGAACCTCTTGATTTACATGCTTTTGTGGGGTTTTCTGGGTCAAGTGAATAGTGAACCATTTTCCAAGATGACTTCAGGCCGCCTGTGGGAAGAGCTTCTCTTCTTGATATGCACACATTCTGCCAATGCTCTCTGCCTTCAGCTTGCTGATGAGGAAGGAAGGACTGAGAGGAAAAGGAACTATCTACGTGGGGACAGGGAAGCAAGGAGCAGGGTGGTCACACAGATCACGCTGATGTCCTCCACTTACACACGTGCCCCACGGTCCCATCGGACCTCACTCACCAAACGCGACACAACATGGAGAATACATGAGCTGTCTGTCCCACCAAGCCCTGCCCAAACTTTAGATCCATGAGCAAATAAACAGTTGCTGTTTTTGAGCCACTGAGTTTTGTGGTGGCTTGTTACACAGCAATTGATGACTGATACAACGGTTGAAATCACACAGTTAACATGAGACCAGGCTGTGGTTGAACCCACGTTGCCCTGCTTCTCAAGTCCACATTCCTCTCTGCCCCACCCCGCCTTCCTTACAAATGTTTCATAGTGTTACTCCTATTCTCTTTGGAGAGTTGAGGGTTGAGCTAGAGGGGGCGTAGGTTACTTAGGTGCAACAAACCAAAATTATTTATAGAGCTTGGAAGAAGCCACATCTGGACTCGATGTGGGGAACAAGGGGTTGGTGGGTGGGTCAGGGCTGAGAACAGGCCGGGCCTCTGTCCAGGGTGAGCCTGGTCCCAGCAGGGTACTTAGACATCTGTTTTCCATCCTGCCTCAGTAAATAAAGCTGCTTTCCTCTGCTGACCCTACAGGAAATGGGAGTCAGAAGTTCGGCTGGCCAGGAGTGGACCTCTCCTCTGATAGGAGGCCTCCTACATGCCTGGACAAGATGCAGAGTGCAGGGCCTCAGGCTGCCACACTCTCTCCCCTCTGAACGAGCAGAGAAAGGACTTCTCAGGGCCTCGCTTGGTCAAGGAAA
Source organism: Phocoena sinus (assembly GCF_008692025.1). Lineage (NCBI taxonomy): Eukaryota > Metazoa > Chordata > Mammalia > Artiodactyla > Phocoenidae > Phocoena > Phocoena sinus. The sequence continues at coordinate 35,258,049 of NC_045775.1, forward strand.
CAGGTTTTCCTCATTTAGCCAATGCTGTTGTCATAGCTGTCAGCTATTAGCATATCAAATTAGTATGTTGGGTGTTTATTCTTCTGATCTCATACATCAGTAAAGATGTTTTCAGTGGCCAGAAACAGAGAACTTCTATTCAGTTAGCTTAGACAGTTAAGGAAAGTGTATTGCCTCATGGAACAAGAAGTCCGGGACTTCCCTGGTGGCACAGTGGTTGAGAGTCTGCCTGACGATGCGGGGGACGCCGGTTCGTGCCCCGGTCCGGGAAGATCCCACATACCGCGGAGCGGCTGGGCCTGTGAACCATGGCCGCTGAGCCTGCGTGTCCAGAGCCTGTGCTCCACAACGGGAGAGGCCACAACAGTGAGAGACCCGCGTACCGCAAAAAAAAAAAAAAAAAAAAAAAAGAAGTCCGGAGGAGTGGTAACTTCAGGAGAGGTTAATTCTGCAGCTCAACACCATCATCAATGACCCAGATTATTTCCTCTTTTCCTTCCCCTCTGCCATTCTCAGCGTGTTGCCTTGTCCTTGGCTAGCTCACCTGACAGTCACAAGATGGCTGCTCCCACCCAGACATCACATTGTCACACAACGTCCACAGCATCAAAAAAACAAAAACAAAAACGAAACAAAACCCCGGGAAACATCTCATTCTTGTGTCCCATTTTAAGATCAAGGAAAATTTTTTTCAGAAGACCGCTCTTCACTGTGCATTGGCCAGAGTTGAGTCACATCCCATGCCTGAATCTATCACAAGCAAGGGGCATAATGCCATATTAATGCCACAGTGCTAACTGAGCCCAGAAGGAGAAGCACCAACACCGAACACCAACATAGGCTCAGCGGCGAGGGAGGGGAGGGTAGTGGGAGAGAGAAGGCCCATTGGGTAGGCAACCAACTGTGTGTGCTGGAGCTAATTCGATGGGACCCAGCTTTTTCACAAGTAGGGGAAGAGGAGGAAAGAACTGGTATTCACAAAGTGAGCTGGGTCCCTAGATTCTGTTACTCAATTATATTGCCTCACAAAGTACTTAAGTGAGTATACTGCATTTTACTTAAAGTCCTCACGGGAAGTATATAAAAACTCAGGGACTGAGGCAGAGACTTTGTTCCCTCATCTGAGCATCTGTTTAGGGTTTGTTTTTTGTTTTTCCTTTTTCCCCTGTTTAGGTTCTTAAGAGCATCAGTGTAGGGAATTCCCTGGTGGTCCAGTGGTTAGGACTCCATGCTTCCACTGCAGGGGCCCCGGGTTCGATCCCTGGTCCAGGAACTAAGATCCCACAAGCCGTGTGGTGTGGCCAAATTTAAAAAATAAAAAAAAAGGCATCAGTGTAAGAGTTAGACCCAGACTTCAATTTTGGCTCAGTCCCTGTCTGCTTTTCTGATCTTGTACAAGCTGTTTCATCTCTCTGTATCACCTTTTATGTGTAAGATGAGGATAAAAATACCCATCCCCAAACTGCTTTATTGACCAATATACTGCCTGGTGCATAGAAAAGGGTCAAAAACTATTTGGAGCAGATGGAGCCATGTGATCCAGATTGGCTGTCTCCTCCTACGAAGCCCACCCCCCACTCCTTCCTTGAGCTCATCTCCCTCCTCCCAGCCTCATTCTCAGGCTCCAGGATCTCTCCTCTCATATCCCTCCTACCCCTCACCCGCAGCACTTCCTGTCCGGGCTTTCCCACATAGCACCTAGACAAGATGTCCCATCCACATTCCAGATGAGGAAACTAGATTTCTCTGTGGCTGCCCACCCCATGGAATCACTACTCACCAAGTCCTGACATGTCCACGCTTCAGGCCCCAGCCCCTCTCCATTCCCATAATACTCACTTCTCTGTATTTATCGGTAAGGGTTCTTGGTTGCAAGCAACAGAACACTGACACACTCCTCAGGCTGGCTCAGGAACCAAGGAGCACCAGATCACAGCCAGAACCCCAGCCCAAATCACATCTCAGGGTGAGACCAGAGAAGACAGCAGTGCAACTGGCCCTGAGGCTCCACTGCCCCTGAAAACTCTTCCTGCTGCTGTCGCCAATTCTGTCAGATACATCCCATCTCTACTCCTTTGTATCATCTGCTTCAGAGTCAGAGTTCCTAGGTGGTTGCATCTGATTGGCTGAGCCAGGTCACATGCCTGCACTGCAACTGCAAAGGAGGCTGGGAAAGCGAGGTCTGGTTTCTAGGAGAGCAGGAGGAGGGCTCTGCCTCCCTGGAAGACTCACAATGTAGGAGATGCTCCAAACAGATGCTGGAGAGCCATGGAAAGGATAAAGGTGCACTCTGCTGGGTGAGATACCATTTGCTCGCTGTGGCTGCCTGTCCCGTCCTCCACTCCCCGTACTAGGAAAATGCTCTCAAATAGGCTTCAGGAAAGTCTATGGTGGTCTGACTCACCTGGAATCAGAGAGCACTGGCACTGGGGAACCATACCCTGGGAATCCCTGCAAAAGAAGTTTGAAGACTAACATAGGTTCACCCACTTTTTGTTTTGCCAAGCATTTCAAAAGCAAATAAATAAACCACGTTCTACTCTCACCATCATTTTATAAAAGCGGGGACATCTTAAACACCAAAAAGACAAACACACAAACAAAAAGCAGGAGAGGGGAGAGGGCAATTTGAGAATACAGTAAGCACAATCCTTAAAATTAAATTTATGTTAGCTTTAAGGAAACCTCAGTATATCATCCGGATTTTTCTGCTTTCACAGGAAGTCTATGTAAAGGTCATGACACAACTGACTTTGAACATAGACTGTAGACTATGTAATGGTACTGCATCAATGATGTTTCCTGATTTTGTTAACTGCAGGGGTTTTGTAAGTCTTACATGGTAAGAGAACGTTCTTGTTCTTAGGAAATATACCCTGAAGCATTTAGAGGTAAAAGGGCACCTGTCTCAACTTATGTTCAAACAGTTTGGGAAGAAATTATACACACATAGTCACACACATACACGTGTATACAGAGAAAGAGAAATAAAGCAAAAGGGACAATATATATATAATTGATAAATCTGAGTAAAAACTATACCAGAGTCTTCATACTATTCTTGCCACTTTTTTTGTAAATTTGAAATTATATCAGAATTAAAACTTATGCCCCACCCCACCCCCAAAATGTTAGCAGTGAGTTAGCAGTGATTCTCAATAAGGGTTGGATTTCACTTGGTACATGACTCTTTTGGTACTGTCTGAACTTTCATGAACATATGTGATGTTTGTAATCAGAAAGAGTAAAACAAAAATTATAGAAGTTGGGACTTCCCTGGTGGCACAGTGGTTAAGAATCTGCCTGCCAATGCAGGGGACACAGGTTCGATCCCTGCTCCGGGAAGATCCCACATGTCGCAGAGCAACTAAGCCCGTGCACCACAACTACTGAGCCTGCGCTCTAGAGCCCTCGAGCCACAACTACCGAGCCCGCATGCCACAACTACTAAAGCCCACGTGCCTAGAACCCATGCTCCACAACAAGAGAAGCCACCGCAATGAGAAGCCCGCGCACTGCAACAAAGAGTAGCCCCTGCTCGCCGCAACTAGAGAAAGCCCGTGTGCAGCAATGAAGACCCAATGCAGCCAAAAATAAATAAATAATAAATAAATAAATTTATTAAAAATAAATTATAGAAGTTAAAGAGAAAAAGAAAAGGCTCGGTCTAGCATTTGACACTCACTGATCTGGCCTAAGTATCTAAATTTACAGAGACGTAATAAATTCTACAGAGACCTGAACTGAGGCCCAGGCAGAGAGCTATGGCTGGCTCAGTAGCATACCACAGCGGTTATAATCAGAGTCAGGTTACTATCAGACCAGATCTCCTTTTCCCCACACAGGTTCCTTCCATTCCAGGATGCTGCCCCTTGAACTCAGTTGAGGGTCCGAGGGCATGAGGGGCCAGTCAGAACTGGGCAGGATGGGGGGATTTGTTCCCTCCGAGAATGCCACATCCTGTAAGGATGCATTCCTTCAACCTTTTATTCCTGTAAGGTCCCATCAAGAATTGTTCCCCTAATATACATAAAATAGATAAACAACAGGGACTTACTGTATAGTACAGGGAACTACATTCTATCTTATAATAACTTATAATGGAAAAGAATATGAAAAAAGTATATGTATATATATATATATATAAAACTGAATCACTTTGCTGTACACCTGAAACTAACACAATACTGTAAATCAACTATACTTCAATAATCTTAAAAAAAGAAAAAAGAATTGCTCCCTACACATGTATTCGTTTCTTAGATGGGGAAACTGAGACCCAAAGAAGTTCTGGGGCTTGCCCAAAATCATACTGCAAGTCCTAAACTCTGTAGTCCAGGAACAGAGTAATTGGTCAGATTTGGCTAAGTCACCTCAAGTCCAAGTTAGAGAGGATCAAAGGAAGAGGCCTTAGGAATTAGAAAGGAACAGGGAGGGGGAGGCCTGCAGTGTCTGGATTGGGAGAGTCCCTTCCCTGACCCCTCTCACTCTCATTGTGGCTTTGGTTCCCCTAAGCTTGAAAGAAGAAACTGCTTCACAGGTGCACCATGTCCCACAACTTCAGGAGGCATCACTTACATGCCAGTCTATGAAAATGGCACCTCTTGGAGTTGTACAGTGGACTCACTGCACAGCTGTACACAGCAGCGCTGAGAAAGTCACTTGTTGT